>NC_061512.1:212421952-212535843 GCF_022539505.1 Lolium rigidum | reverse complement strand
CCACCCGCAAACCCGTAGATGCACGCTAATGGCTGATCCGCGGGTGGGGAGGACGTCTCCACACCTTCCTTCATCGATCCACCGGGCCACCACCATTACCGCGCCATCACCTCCACCCGAAGCCAGAGACAACATTCGGTGACCCACGCCGCCCACAGCCCTCGTTGCCCGAGAACCAGGCGCACACCGCCACCATTCTGGTCGTCGGTCACGATGCCGTCACGGTCCAGGCCCGTGCGCTGCCGCCATGGCCCCCGACGTAGACGCCATGCCCAACCCGGTGGTTCGCCACCGCGTCCGCCCCACCGCGCAAGGGAAGAGATTCCCTGCCGCCACCGGTAGTGCCAGGGCTTTGCTCGACCTCGCCCCTTGGCGGCAGTGGGAGAGGAGGTTGGAGGAGGAGGGAGGGAAGGGTAGCGCCATTAGGGTTTCCCCCGGCTGCCACGCAGAGGTGACAAGGGAGGGAGATGAGAGGGAGATGAGGCGGTTCCTTATATTTTGGGACGGAGAAAGTAGGAGAGAGGAAAAAAATTGTGTTTGTGTGCGGGGGAGGGGGGGTCTCATCTTTTGAGCTAGAGTTTGTAGTCGACGCTCCCAATCATCCTCATGTGTACCGTACCGGGCGCAGATTGAAAGTGTCGACTATTGTATTGAGGTCGAAAATGTGTTGGCGTTTTTAGGGGGGCGATGGTGAAAGCTTATTTTATGTTGGGAGGCTATGAGAGCATCTCCACCGGCGCCCCCGATAGCGGCCCCGATAGTGATTTGGGGGCCGGGAGCGAAAATAGGCTCGCACCGGCGCGCCCCAAACGGCGTCGGCGATTTTTTGAGCCCAATAGAAACGTCGGCAACCCTGTGCCGCCCCCTGGCCAAGGGCGCGAATTGGGCGCGCCGGCGCCTCGCGAGGCTGGAAATTTTGGGCGTGGGAGCCGCCTTTCAGCCACACATCCCCAAAATATACATCTTCTTCCCCAAAACTCCGTCCCCTCCGCCGCACATTTCTCCCGCCCGCCGCTCCATCTCCCATCCAACCTCCAACCGAAAAACCCTCGCCGCCGCGCCATGCCACCGAAGAGAAAGGCTCCGGCGAAGGCAGCGAAGGCAGCGACGAAGGCGCCGCCGAAGCCGCGCACCGTCGCGCCGAAGGAGAAGTCGGCGACCATGTCGCAGGAGGAGTGGGACAAGGAGATGGAACGCCGAAGGAGAAGACGGCGACAATGTCGCGGATATGGCCGACATCGTGTGGAAGGCAATCCTCGACAAGCAAGACATGAAGATCGAGTTGGAAAGGTAGAGGGTGGAGGCGGCGAAGATGGAAGCTCACGCCACTGCCATAAAGGCCACCAACGAAGCGACGCAGCTATCGTTGGCCAAGATGTATCAAGAATCCAAGATCTTGATGGGCGACATGGAGAAGATGGATCCGTTGGCGTTGGCGTGGCACGAGATGTACAGCGAGCGCATCGACGACCAAGAGGTAATGGCGGCGCGAGCTGCATCGGCGTCTCCCCCGGCACCGTCCACATTCATGTCTCCCTCGGCACCGTCCACGTTCATGCCTCCCCGGCGATCGTGGATCCTATTGCAGCGACGGAGCTGCCGCCCGCTGGGGCTCGCCACTGAAACAACTATTCCTGGAGTACTTCACTTGCAGACAAGACAAAGCTAGCACAAGTGCTACTCCAATTGCTTGCGCCACTGAAACAACTATTCCTGGAGTTGGCGCGTTCGGTGTGTTAGGTGCGTCTTCACGGTGCACGGCATGGATCAAAAATATCCATAGGCTTCACACGTCGCGCATGAAGGTTTCCCCGAGGATCTGATTTCTAAACCTAAATGGGAGAAGAGTAGGACGAGTGGGCAACAGAAACCATGTGCTGGTTGCATGGTTGGCATTATCCTCCATCGCCTCCTCGTCTTCGTCGTGGTGGCGGGGCCAGCTACGGTGTTGAGCTTGGGTAGAAAGATGGTCGTCTGGGCCCGAAAAGCAGCTGCTCAGTCAAGAAAGCAGACAGGCGGAGAAAAAGATTTCCACGGCCTTATCTGATCCGAGCGCAGCGGTTTTGCTCGTGGTTGCTCCGCCGGACGGCGGGCAAATCGCGATGGTTTTCATAGTTGGATGGTAGAACCTCCGGCTAATCCTAGACAATGCGGTGTCCCGCACCGAGTATTTAGTGTCGTCGTCGTCGTTGTTGGGGTTGGCGTGGAGAGATACAGACAGACGCCGTCGTCGCACTCCTCACACACTCCACACTCCACTTCCCCTTTCTCCGCGTCTCCAAGAGTCCAAGCCCCGGAGCGGAAGGTAAAGAAAGGCCGCATCCAAAAACCCCCATTTTTCCCCTTCTTCTTCCTCGATTGGCGCTCTCTCTCTTGTAAGATCCGAAGAATTTTGGTGTGGTTCCTCTGCTTCCGGATTCTGCTTTGTTTGCTGGCTGGTTGTGTCGCAGTGTTAGGGTACGACCTTGAGGAGCATCGATCTCCCCGCTGTGTTCTTTTGCTTCGTGTTCTCGTTCTCTCCCTCCCTCTCTGCTTCTGCCATGTCTTGCTCCTCTAATCCTCTTCGTTCCTGGTTTTACGAAGTCTGTAGCGCGAAGTCTTTGCGCGTCGCTGAGGTCCGCAACCCACACCGCGTCTCCCGCGCAATTTCCCCCTTGATTATTTCTGCTTGTTCCGTTGCCTTTACCGTCTCTATCTTCCGATATAAAAAAGGAATATATAAACCAAGCACTGAGAGGGAATTTCACCCGAATCTTTCTGCACGCGCTTTCTTGTGCTGCAGCGACTCCAAATTCTAGTCGTCTCATCCATATCCACTGCAATTCCCTGACGATTATAAAGCCAACAAGACTTTGTGCGATTGAGTGATTTTGCTGGAAATTTCGCGTTTTGAAAAAGAACCAGTAATTATTGGATCTCTAGGCTTTATATTTTTTATATATTGATTTTTTTTCATACCTTGAGTACTTTTCACATCAATCCATTGGAAATTTCGGATGAACCAGTTGCAGTCTTCAGTATATTGTCAGTGTCTAGTCTAACTGTTTTGTACGCCAATGAAAGTGATTAATATGTTTGTAGGTTATCTCAAACCCGCAAGTGGGTGATTAGTGAATGCTTAGGATGGCGTATGCACTCGGTGTTCTGTCCAAAGTCCAATTATCATCCAACGTGGACACAGATAACAAATCAGCCTGTAGACCCTGTAGTGCGCCCATGTGCTTATAAGGCGCATTGCCAGCAGCGTAACAATCCACCCTGTTAGAGCATGTCTAGTAGAGCCCCTAAACCCTCAAACCTCTATAGCAGTTTTACAGGTTGGAAATAGCCATTTTAGTGCACTTTTACAGGTTGAAAAACAGGGGTAAAGAGTAGAACCCCTAAACCCCTAAAGAATGCAGTTTGAGGGTTCTAGTCTTTGGCTCAACCCCAACCCCTAAAACTGTCATATGCCATATCACAGTTTTCATCACATATCATCATTTCACATATCACAAATATCATCACATTTCACATAAAACAATAATCATTCTAGTTATTATTACAACACCAAATAGTACATTTGAGCACATAAAACAATAATCATTCAAATTGTTACAACAATGTTGGACCATACAACAATAATTGTTCGAATCAAATAGAACAAAGGTAAATCATGCGCCACGGGGCGATGCGGAGGAGGCCGGGGCGCGGCGGGGCAGGCGGAGGAGGCCGGGACGCGGCGGAGGAGGCCGGGGCGGCGGCGGGCGGCGGCGGGAGGCGGCAGGAGGCGGGGCGGGGCGGCGGCGGAGGCGGGAGGCGGCCGGAGGCGGGGCCGAGCGGAGGAGGCCGGAGCGGAGGAGAGCGGGGCGGAGGCGGGGCGCGGGCGGGGCGGAGGCGGGCGGAGGAAGGGCGGAGGAGGCGGGGCGGAGGAGGGCGGAGGAGGCGGGGCGGGACGGAGGAGGGCGGCGGACGCGGGCGGAGGCGGGGCGGAGGAGGCGGGCCGCGGCGAGGAGGCGGGCGGAGGCGAGGCGCGGCGGAGGCGGGCGCGGCGGCCGGAGGGCGGCGGCGGCGGCGGGATCGGGGGAGGAAGAGGGATGGGAACGAGCTGAATGTTCCCTCCCGCGCGTGTCCGAGAACAATACAGGTCGGGGACGGGTTGGATTGCCCAACCCTCGTTTCTACAGGCCAAGAAGGGATTCCCAGGTCCGACCTGGGAATTTTTTTACAGTTTTACAGATTTAGGGGCTCTAGTCTTTGCGATTTTTTCGTCAAAAACTGTAAAAAAGCGGTTATTTTTACAGATTTAGGGGTTTAGGGGCTCTACTAGACATGCTCTTAGAGCATCCCCACTCGTTGGCGCTCCCCACGCCCAAATCCGGCGATATTTTCGTCCGGATTGGAGGAAGATTTGGCGTGGGGAGCGCCGAAGTTCCAGCCGTCCCCCGGCAGGAAACCCCCAACCTCGACCATTTGACATATTTCAAACGAATTTAACGTTAAATTTAACAAGTTCGGCGACCAACAGTACGAAAATTGCTGAAACAAATTCGGCGAAAATAATTGTACAATGTTTAACAAGTGCTGAAACAAATGAAGCACACAATTTCACAATTTAACAAGTCCCCGAGCGCTCCCCGGGGGGCCGGGGGTGGCGTGGGCTCGCCGGATGGATGAAGGGCCAAATCCGGACGAAAACGAGGAACCGGGGG
The DNA here is from genome assembly GCF_022539505.1 of Lolium rigidum. Classification (NCBI taxonomy): domain Eukaryota; kingdom Viridiplantae; phylum Streptophyta; class Magnoliopsida; order Poales; family Poaceae; genus Lolium; species Lolium rigidum. Next base: position 212,531,152 of record NC_061512.1, on the reverse strand, counting down.
CGCGACTGGGCCGATTTACGCCGTCCGGATGTAAAAAACGCTCGCCGGGGGCCTGTTCGGGGGGACGAGTGGAGATGCTCTTAGTCATTCGGCCCCAACCTTATACCAGCTGACTAGCTGAGCATTCTCTTCAGGCATGTTCTATTGCATTCTACTATTCCTTGCTCTGTATTAAACATTTTCTCATTGAATTGCTTCCAAGATTTGATATTGTTCTACATGGCGTTGTTAATTTTGTTAAAAATGTTTGTCCGTTTCGCTGTCCTGTTTCTTGTGCAGTTCTACAGAAAGCTCTCTTTTTTTAAATAATGGGCGCTTTATTAGTTTTAGAAGCAATTACACCCGACCTCAGCATAGCTAAGATGCACACAGCCGTTTAAGTAGTCTCGAAAGTCTGAAGCGGGAATTAAAAAGCCGGATTACATATCAAGACATGAGCAAATGCAAAACGCCTAAGTAGAAGATGGTGGTCCAATCCGTAGATTATGCTGCCATCCATGTAGGGAAAAAGTATCCCTCGCCGTGTCTTCCAACCGTGTACAAACCTCCATAAAGAGATCGCGATTCTCCATCTTCTACAACGCAGACCACGAACGGAGCGTAGCGGTACATCTGTAGATAACCTGACGCATCAAGGTTCTTTGCCGCCTTACGGCGCATCGCCTTCTGCATCATGTCAAATGTTCAGTTCTGAAGCCTTGTTATGTTTGCAAACGAATTAAAACATTTTGCACTTGACTATTTTAGTTTCTGAAATTCATTTTGTGGCATCATTGAATGATTAAGCACCAAGTTTTAGACATCAGTTTTGTTTACTGAGAAAATGAAATTCAGCATCCGTAACTTGAAATTTAAAATAAATAGTTTGGCTGGGGTATATATTCCTAGATGTTTAGAGAGGCATACTAGTTTGTTTTTCTCGGCCGATGTGAGTCCACAAAAGCTTGCAGACTGGAAGGTGTGTCTAAGGAATTGCTTCAACAAAAGTATTATCACCATGTAGTTACTACTGATGATTCATTTTTGTAAACAGAGCTAGTGCTGTGCATATATCCATTGTCAACATATTTTTGATTTACTTAGTGATGCACGAAATATCCAGGTACTCCCTGAAGCGGTCGGAAGCCTGCAGTCATGGGCAATTTGTTGTGTTGTGTTCAAGTTGATCAGTCGACCGTGGCCATCAGAGAGCAGTTTGGGAAGTTCGATAGTGTGCTAGAACCAGGATGCCACTGCCTGCCTTGGATGGTTGGGAAACGTGTAGCTGGCCATCTCACTCTCAGGTTGCAGCAACTGGATGTGCGCTGTGAGACTAAGACAAAGGTTCGTCCTAAAGGCTCATTTAAGTAGTTGCATGCCTGTGTTTTATTGTCTGAAGAAGCTGAAGCAATCATAATTTCTGTCTTATAAAAAGTTTCAAGGCCTAACATCGCACTGAACATTAGTTCTTGGTGGATTAGGAATCTCTGTTTGAAGACACATTGTTTTTCCTGTTACTTTCTTTCATAAAATGAAGGACACTGAAACTATCGTAAAGGTCACAGTGTCATTGATATCATTCTACATGTATTTTTTCTTCTGATATTAAGAATTGTTGTGATGTTGCTGACATCTGCATTTCTGCAGGACAATGTGTTTGTTACTGTTGTTGCATCAATTCAGTATCGACCTCTGGCTGGCAAAGAAAGTGATGCATTCTACAAGCTGTCCAACACAAAGTCCCAGATCCAAGCCTATGTATTTGACGGTATGCTGTTTGAGTTGCTAGTTTCCAAGTGTTCTTGTTAATATAGTCTTATCAGCACCGATACACCTCGCTGTATCTCATTATTCATGCTATCATATAGTAATTAGCGTATTTGCTTGATATCTACAGTGATAAGGGCAAGTGTTCCAAAGCTCCTCCTTGATGATGCTTTTGAGCAAAAGAATGACATAGCAAAGGCTGTGGAGGACGAACTTGAGAAGGCTATGTCAGCATATGGTTTTGAGATCGTGCAGACACTCATCGTCGACATTGAGCCAGATGCGCGTGTCAAGCAGGCAATGAATGAGATCAATGCAGGTAATTTGCTAAGCTCTCAGATGATCAAAACCTGACAAAAGGTACTTAGTTCTAACCTCCAGCATATACTGACATTGTGATTTGATACTTATACTTTTTTCAGCTGCAAGGATGAGGGTGGCTGCAAACGAGAAGGCGGAGGCTGAGAAGATCGTCCAGATCAAGCGCGCCGAGGGTGAAGCGGAAGCCAAGTACCTGTCTGGCCTCGGCATCGCCCGCCAGCGCCAGGCCATCGTGGACGGTCTGAGGGACAGCGTCCTGGGATTCTCCGTCAACGTGCCCGGCACCACCGCCAAGGACGTGATGGACATGGTTCTGATCACACAGTACTTCGACACCATGAAGGAGATCGGCGCGTCCTCCAAGTCCTCGGCGGTGTTCATCCCCCACGGCCCGGGTGCGGTGAGCGACATCGCCACGCAGATCCGTAACGGGCTTCTTCAGGGCCAGTCTGCTGCTCAGAAGTAGTTTGGCTTCGCCAGAATGAACTTATTATGGCTGATGGTGTTAGTTTGTGGTCTGCTAGCTACATTATCTATGTCTCTGCTTTATTATGGCTTGTCTGGAACCATGTGTGGGTTGTGGCATATAGTACTTTAGATGAACTTATGAAAGCATAATCAATACTATTTCACTATTTGAGATTGCTGACCAGGTTATTGATGTCAGGAAGAAAACGTTATATTAATCGCTGGGGATTCAGCTTGATATCTGCATATTATGAATTGTTGGTGATGAACTTGCTGTGATGCTTCTGCCTCATTTTTGTGCCTCATGGTCTTTCCCATGTCTCAATCTCAAATTCCGTCCTTAAATGATTGTGCGCAACAACATATATCTGCATGTCACCAACGATATTTGGGTCATCAGCATATACTGAAATAATTGATAGAGAGTTATTCTTCGTAAAGATGCATGAACCATCATAATTATTTTAGTATACTTTCTCGAGAAAGAGCTCACTGGGCTGGTTATACAACATTTTATCGGACTTCTTCAAGCCACACAGTTGACTTCTTTCTAAAATGAAGATAACCCCTGACCTCTACATCAATTGATGTGTTAGACAATATATGTTGTGATTTGTATCTAGATTTGGAATTTTAAATCTATTAGGGACTTTCATATAAATCTGCATTAAGTGGCCCATATAGAGCATGGATAAATTCATTTGCACTAATATTTGGCTGATTTTTATACTAGTTGGAACACTGAAGTTTCATGATAGGTAGTTGGTTTGATTTGTATCAGGTCTATGGATCTAAAACCGCATGTCTCCAGTAAGATGTCGATAAATTGCAATTCTACAATAGTGGTCTAACAATCGATTTTACATTTTTATTAATGATTCAACCCATCCATTATGAATATGCACGTAAGGTACTGAATGTTCTATATGGATAGCTAGTGGCCTAGTGTCACGGCATAATCATTGAATGGTTTGATAAGTAACTTGTTTTTTAAGTTGAGATGGGATCGTTTGATAATTAATTTGTAGGGGTACATACAATGGATACAAAACCTAAAGATTTAGGAAATTTTTGAATTGGATAATTGTGACCAACCAAATTAACTATGCCTTTTCTCATCATTCTTGTTCCTGGATAACCAAGGCGATCATGGCAAGTCTTTAATTTTTCAAGACTATGAAAAGTTGTACACACCATAAGGTGTGAGTTTGGTGCATATATAGTATCTAATAAAAGTAAAGAAAAAATTCAAGGGTTTGTTCCTCATATTCATTGATTTTTGTTAAAAATCGTTCTTATCCACTTAAAATATTTTAAATGGAAATCATCTGATTGAAAATAATTGGAACTTATAAGGGGATGTGTTAATTGAGTGTACAAGAGTGTATTCTCAACTACAATAGTGGTACCTGAAGGGAGTATGATTGTGGCTACTTGATGTATCAAGTCCAATTATTATCATGACATCTTCCTTGTTTGTGCTTTTCATTTTTAGGTAGGTACTCTATATCTGGCATAACATAGTTCAATTGCTTGTTTGTTGTTTGTTCTTTTTGTTGGCTGATGATTAAAACATATACGAAAATAATTTGGTTGTTGATATGAAGCACACAATGTTTGATAGCTTGTTAGTTTGAAAATATTCACTACTTTATATAAGGCGATCCATTGGTTCCATTGATTATTTATCGAAGGCGCTATCCGTGTTTACTGATGATTAGAAATAATGCCACATTCGGCAGTCGGAGATCGAATAGTTCTAGGCGTCATAAAAGATGGAGCTCTTGTGCTACTTTTGCATGTGGCAAACTATTGTGTCTCCAATTACAAAATGATTTGGCTTGGCTAGTTTATACGAGGCACACACTATTTAGATTCTCATTTTGGTTTATAGGTAAATTTTTGTGGTCTTCATCACTTAAAAGGATCATAAAAAAGCATGCATGCTTATTTTGACTATGTAATTGCTAGGTTCTTCTTATGCGCGGAGCCGCGGACACATGATATTAGTTGCTTGATTTGTGTTTGCCTCACACTCTAGTTAGGTTAGTCTACATGAGACACTATAGTTTATTGCTCGCTTCATTATATCAGAACAATGAAAAATTCAAAATTCTTTTACAATAAACATGGAGGTGTGTTCGCCTATCGTAACTTATTTTTATCTTAGGAATAATAGGGACCCCAACATCAAGTGTCGAGCTTGTTTCAAAGAGGAGCAGCGACACTCCACTTTCTCGTATATATCCATTATGTCAACCATTTTAGTTAATCAGCCTCAAAGTATTTGAACAAAAAGATGTTGTCGTTGCAACCCTAGATGCAAATTATAGAACTGAACAGGAAACTAAGGAAACATATGAAATCCTCAACATAACATGCCAAGAGATAATATCTACCATGGAAATTTGTAAACCATGGTAGATCAATATATACAATTCTCCAGAGTATCGATTTCCTCAAGTTTGCATGATAGAAATCGTTTAGAGAAAAGTTGTCACTTCTACCACGAAAAACATGTGGTAGATGGACCTATTTCTTTTAGTGGGTACTTATCTGCTAGGGCCCAGTCATGCTGTTTAAAATAATGCACACCTCCTCCTGGACCTCAACAAGAGTATTTGGGCTAAATAATATGCTCGATTTTGATTCACTAACCAAATGTGTAGATGGTAAACATTATTGATCAATGATATTCTTAAGACTGCTATCATTGGATGCATTGGTATGCATTAAGAATAGAGAATCATCAACAAAAAGCAGATTAGTCACCCATCGTGTTTCTTGGCATACATGGACACCATTTAGTGCACCATTTCCCTTGGCTTGCGAAATAAGTCTTATCAATCCATCGGCATGTAAGAAAAAAAGATATGGAGGCAAGGGATCTTCTCGCCTCATCCCCTTGAAGGAGCGAATATTTCAATCCCCGGTAAACTGACACGAACTTTGTAACATTTGGCATATGTCATGATCAACTTGACCTAGTTTGAATCAAAGAACGTTTTAAACATAGTCTTAAACATAGTCTTCTCCACATAAACCCATTCTACATGGTCATAGGCTTTATGCATATTAAGTTTGACCGCACATATACCCTTATTTCCTTGCCTCTTCTTCTTAATTGTATGAAAAGATTCATATGTCACAAAAAATTATATGTTATTAGCCTACCCGGTACAATGCAACTTTCTCTGGTTTATAGTGTGAATTTGCTTTTGTAGGACTTTCTCTAATTCTTCAATTGGTCATATTTTTATAATAATTTGGGAAATCCAATATGGACTATGATGTGGGTCGTATCAATTTCCTTTTGAATTTATATATGTGTAATTACTTTAGAACTTGAACTTGGGTCTGTTTTTCTGTTCGAGTAGAGCTAACAATTCCACGTAGAAGAACTTCCTTTCTAGCAGCCAACATTTTGGAAATTACCTCGTAACCATATTCATAAACTAAGAGGCCAAATTTATGTTATTTTCTTGATGACTTTACTTTAGGAATCATGGAAAAGTCATAGTATTCCAACCCTTCGGGACAACACAAGTATCGACGGCTTGTAGAACCTCATCAACTTAATCAACGCCTAATAGGTGGATGGATATTTTATAGATAACAATGTGTAAGACATCCTTACCTAGGGTTTTTGGACCCCCTATTATGGGTGGAAACAGGTAATGGATAGTCCATATTATACGACATTCGTATTCGAGAAATTGAAAATGGAAATGGTAATATCCGAATCCGGCTGTCAATAAAATGGATATTGTAACTATCCAGATCTGTTTTTTTCAAAAGCAAATACAAGTGTGGTATTGAATTTTGAAGCAAATGTGGATATGGAAATGGAAATATATGTATCCGAATAAGATTATGTTAGACAGTTTTAGTATTTTGACCCCAATATGCCAATTACCTAACATAGAGAAGCTAACAAATCGATCAAATGTTCTTTTATATGATTGAACTTGGAACTACTATGCATTATATCAGTATATTTATCTCTCTACAATTCTATTGTTGGCTCATTATAAGACATGAGTCTATTATTTCGTTATATTCGTATCCGCTCCGAATTGAGAAATCATCCGATCTGTATTCGTATTCGAGTAACATCCGGTCCGAATTCGTATTCGACAACATCCGTATCCGCATCCATATTCGTTTTGAAAATATGGAAACGAATATGGGAATGGCACTATCCGATCCACATCTGATCCGTTTCCACCCCTACCCCCTATATACTAGATGATGCTTTCTTTACCTCTTCAATAGAAAAAAGGAGCTAGAAGAACATTATTCACAACTCATGTTTCTTTTGCATTCACCAAATGCAAAATATCAACCGCGTGGGGTTTAGTTGAGCACCTTATTTCCATACTCTGCTATAATTAATAATCGCTAAATTGGATTCCTTTTTTCCCTTGTTGTCATTGCATAGTGAAAAATGGTGTGTTATGGTCACTATGCGACAACCAATATACCCTTCCTTGTTATAACCAATATTTATATTCATTATCCATCTCAATCATGACTTGGGTTTGTTTTTGCCTCCCGAGCAAGTCAACTTCTTCTCTCCTAAGAGCATCTCCAGGAGCAATACTACATTTTCCACCCAATTCCTAAATATCATGTTTTCTAGATATTGGTAGAAAATACCTTGCTCCAAGAGCATTCCTATAAGTGGCCTCGAGCCCAAAAATTTAGGAAGCCCCTAAGTTTTATGGTCGGCTGAGCATATTTTCTTATTCTCTCTCCTATTTCTAAATCTTTACTCCAATCGCTAAAAGTGGTCTCCTTCACCCACTTTGTCACATTGACAGGTGGCCCATGTCGTCCCCTTGGTTCTAGTTGGGCCACACAGGCCTTGGTACCCATATGTCATTTTTTTGAACAAGCAAATACACCAATCTAGCTTTAGTGATGCTTTTGAAGGAGATTTTTTGGATTGCTAATTTATTTATCGTCCGCCTGTAGATGGTTTGGCAATCTAAAATATAGGAAATCTCTTGGAGATGCTCTAAGCTTCTCTATTTTTTTTCTTTCGCCTATCAATTCTCCTTTTCGGCCTCTTGAGAACGGATCAATCCCATTCGTGCAATTTTGCATGCACGGCTACTAGTTGTGATCGTGTGCGTAATAGAATATACGATCAAAACTGGACATAACAAAAAAAACTTTTATAGATAGTTCAAATTTTGGGGGAGGGAGACCTGAAAATATAGCTAAGGGTTCATGATAAATGCAGCCCAACTACAACATAATAAGAGGGCTAGGTTCATATCACCTATGAGTCCAAAATGCCAACGACCATAGGTGGAGATGAACCACCACGAGCCGTGAACGGAGAAAATGATATTGCTCGGCGCTAGAGGTATGAACCATTCAATGGACATTAGGGACGTGTTTGGTTCACAAGAATCTAAAAACGCGAGAATGGGAAGAAGGCGGGAATGGGATGGAAATGCACGTGCAAAATAAAGGATTGAAAAACACAAGAATTTTGTAACTTGATTGTTTGGTCATAGTAATAAAAAAACACCGAAATCCTAATGAAATGGTCAAGTCAAAGTGAGACGACATGTTGATGTGTAGTTATGATGTTATTATGCTAGTCTCTACTATTAAGAGCAAACTCATGAATGCCTGGTGTCACATTTTCAGGATGGACAATAATACCCCCCACGGTGTCACACATCTAAGAAATTACGGAAGAATGCCACCGCACTCACCTCTATTTTTCTGGTTCGCTGGAGATAGCATTTGATTTATTAATGATCGCATGTTGCATGGTGCGTTATCTACTCAAGGCCTGCGTTATCTACTCAAGGTCTGTTACATTTGTTAGTTAGGCGTATTGCATGCAGCTTTATCTACTCTGGACCACGTCTCCCAAGCCACAATCAGTATGACTTATGTAATGCCCACATCCATTTGACTGAAAATTGCGTCTCGATTGTCTCCTAAACATCATCTTCTTTCTCAGCCCATGAGAGGATGAACCACTCGGTGACCTCATCGTGTAGCCTACGCTGGATCTTGAAAGGGCGCGGGAGAGCAAGGCGGTCAGGAACGAAAAACGCTGAAAGGATACGGATCTTTACTATTAAGGTGAAACCTTCGAATGCATGGTGTTGTTAGCGTTAATTTCTCTAATCTCCAAAAAAAACAAATACGTAAAAACATGAGTATTGTTTGAACGTTAATTTCTCAAATCTCATGCGTACGAATAGGGCTAATCGTTCTTGTCAAACGTATTGTTTGCGACAAATGTATTGTTTGCGACAAATGAAAACCGCCGCCGCACACGCATCAACGCCTGGCTGCCCCCACACACCCATCCACGCCGGGGCCAGGCAGGTGCACGTCCCGCCAACCCGCGCACATCCAGTTTTTGTGCATGAGCCACGCCACGTTGACGAGCAGCGGCACACAGTGCGTCCGCTCCGCCTTCTTGGTGCCGCTGTTGGACGCCTCGAAGTCGTTCTTCTTCTTCTCCATGGTGATGCGGTGGTGCGCGGCGGTGAGGGGTGGGAGTGGAGGTGTCCGTGGTGTGGGCGATGCCAGGGACGATGTCGATCGACTTTTAAGGCCGGACGCGCGCGGGACACGATGCCATTGATGGCGGCGCAGAAGCCCAGCCGCCGCCCGCCAGTGCGCACGTAGAAGAGGCAGCCGCGACATTGATGGCGAAGGCTGCGGTGTAGACGCGGAAGCGATGCCCTCGATACAACCCTATGGCTCGCTGCCAGGCGGACCCGGTGGAAAAGCGAGCGGTCACTTGGGGCGTCCGCCACGACGCATCCCAGGTGTTAATATGCGCCGCGTTTGCGTCGCTGCGGATGGCCCGGTCACTATGCGTCGCCCCGCTGGACCTTGTTCCTAACGCATTTTCGACCCGCGCGGACGCAAACGGTCGCCCAGCGGCGTCGCCCCGTCGGAGATGCCAGGGAGTAGGAAGACTGCTGTTGTTGGGCAGCATATCTGCAGTTCACTGTCAAAGAAAATATTGGACAGATTTTGTATCTCATGGTGAAGGATCCAAATGATAGTTTTCAGAAACCTTTCTTCAGGCAAGTTTTCGTCTTTGCTTGCTAACAGATTTGGAAATGCATAGACATTTCCGAATATTAGACCGAGTTTTACCGTCTGATGCTGCAATTTTATACTACATAACATTTATCTTCACTTGTACAGATTCAAGCTAAAGCTTAACTGATATGTTAACAAATTTATATAGATAACTTAGCACGAATTCAAGTCTCAGGTTGTACTGCTAGAATGAATTCCCTCGTGGATATCAACCTTCTGTTTCAATGAATTGCTATGTAGCTTGATTGACGAGTAGACTGAAGTTATTTACTCCATCGTCAATGTGAGTACCACACTATGTTCTGCAAGATGTGCCCAGTTTCTTATTTTCCATGTATTTAAGATATGATATTTGTCCGTTTTATTCAACCACCTCTGATTTTTGTACCTTAGTTCAGATTTGTTCGGTAAAGTTCTCCAAGATTCAGCTGTGTTGCACCAATTCCAGGTTAACAAAGTTAATCTATAATTATTTTCTCGCTTGTGTTTACTTCAAATGCAGCCATATTGTCTTGTCCACTTATGTGCATTAACTATACTGAAAAGTATGGTTCTATGAATACCTGCAGCCACTAGTGGAAAACGGGGCTACAGGCCCGGTCCGTTTGGGCCTTCAGTCCCGGTTTCCAAACCGGGACCAATTAGGCGGGACTAAAGGCCCCCCCCTTTAGTCCCGGTTCAAAAAGGCACCGGGCCTAAAAGCTGCGCCACATGGTGCGGCCGAGGAGCTCGCGGTGGAAGGCCTTTGGTCCCGGTTCGTGGTACGAACCGGGCCTGAGTACTCTGCCGCGGCGAGAGAATTCCTATTTCTCGCCGCGGCACAGGTTTAGGGTGCAGCAGCGTTTCTCGCCGCGGCAGAAAAACGAGGCGTTTACGTGCCGCGGCTGAATTTCAGCAATGCATATATATCATTCAAGAAACCATAAACAAATTGTCGTGAATATATATAGACATCGTCAACAGTACACGTAATGCATGCATATTAAGTCGGATCTCTTTACTAAATGTATTAGCTTCTACAAAGTTGCTCAACACCTAGCTATGACCTTCGCATAGTGCTCTCCACCTGGGGTTATGCACTCGGTAAGAAAGAATCCCGCGATTTCCTCTTGAATTGCTCGTATTTGATCCGCCGTTATGAGACTGTCCCGAGGCGTATCATCTATATTTAAAAAAGGAGATCAATATATGAATGGAAATCATACAATAGATGGTACTAATTAAGATAATTGTGAGAATTTGTTATCATACACGAGTGGCATGTATTTGGGCATCCCCACCCTTGGGACAGGTCATGTCACGAATGAAGGTGCAGACGTAGTATCCACATAAGTTATTCCCGCGTTCCTGCCACATACACTTTACGAAAAAATAGTTCGATCAAACTAATAATTAATCAAGCATCGTATTGAAAGTAAATATCATACATAGAGTTTCACGGACATAGCTATATATATAGTACTACTTACAGGGTAATCTTCAAATGTAAGCTCCGGTTTCCATTTACCCGGAACAGTAGTGATGAACCGTTTCCAAGCCCTGCCCGGCAAAAAATAATGAGTAAATGAGTTATTGATTAGTTGATGATATCGTCGAATTAGAACAGATGAAGATGCCAATACGAAATTGATTGAAATTACCTCTCGAAGGATGACAGCCATGTCCGCCCATTCCGCATGTTCTTTACGTTTCGAGTCCATGACCTTTACGACTCCTTTGTGAAGATCAATGATAAGGAGAATAAAGTGGAAACTGCACAAGCATAGCTCAATGATTAGGAGAATAAAGTGGAAGCTGCACAAGCATAATGTATGTTATATATAACACTCACTTGAAGTTGTAGGGAAAAAATATTTCCTCTTTGTCTGCTTGCTTCACTAAAAACATTACCATGTTGTCCTCTGTGTCCTTGGCGAAGTCTCGAACCGTAACTTCATGAACCGTGTGCGGGTCTATGAACCCGAGCGGTAGGAGCTTGCCTCTTTTGCATTCGAGCTTCTTCATTCTGCATAATTAAATATATAGCGTACACAAAGAATATAGTGAGGATAATTGTTAGTGCAAATGAATGAGCGCTGAGCTACAGACTTAATTACATAAATAAATCACTTACAGGCAGTAGCAACTGATGACAGCTTTGTCGAGGGCGTCTTGATTGAATAACTGAAACAGTTCTTCTAACTCAAGGTTTATCTCCTCGTTCCCCCGGAAGTAATGCTCATCTCTAAGATACACCGTGAGGTAGCGATCACCTCTTCGACAGGCTTTCAGGTACCAGTCATGCAACCTTCGCATCTGAGTACCTAGACGCGCGAGCTCGCCAGGTTTGACGAGATCTTTTCCGTATCTATACGTGTTTACCACTTGAGCCGTGGGATAGTAATCTTCGTAATCAACTGATGCTCCCTGAGCTCTAGCCTCCCGTTCGATCATCGATGCCGTCTCTGGATCATCATAGGGCTGCACGACGAAGTGGGGTATGGTCTGATTGTCCTGCTGTCCAAGCTGGGCGACTTTTTTTGCTTCTTTGCTCGCTCTATAGGACTGTCCAAGAGAGCGGTCATGATCAGATCTCAGCTCAGGTCTCTTCATTCTCGTCTCGGCAAAGTGCTTCATTGTTTGCGGTTTAATAAACATCTTCTTCGGCGCAAGAAACGCCTTTTGCTCTTCGATCCGCCGATGTGGTAACAACTCGGAGTCTCGTGCCCTCATCGGAGTTGATGATCTCTTCGGAGCTGTAGGAGGTGCCCCGGTTAGCTTCCTCTTTTGCTTAGGTGGAGGCGGCGGAGTCTCCGACGAGGAGGAGGAGGCGGCGCCGGAGTGTTTTCACGCGGAGGAGACTGCTCATGCACAGGGGAATCATCATCGCGCATAGGAGAATCATCACGCGGAGGAGACTCATCACGCGGAGGAGACCCTGCAGGTGGCGGAGGAGGCGGAGGAGGTGGCCTGCTTGGTGGCTTCTCACCTGGAAACACAATGTTCTCCTTCCGCCATTGCACGGTGGTTCTACGGGCTTCTCCCAGTTCTTTGATTTCCCCATCTTCACCTGCAGGGTGCTCAAGCACCATCCCCTCATAATCTCTCAACACTTCATCCACCATCACAACAAGCAAAGTCGTCTTGGACCGGACGGCAATGGTAAGACCTTGTAGGTAAGAAGATGCCGACCGCCGCCTTGAAGGATAGGTTGAAAACTTTAACATGCAGCTCACAAGGACGGCTCTCGGTGAGATCATCCACGGGGGTAGCGAGGAGGCTCGACCACCTCATCATTAATATGATCGGCCTCGCTGAGAGGAAGCTACGCTGCTTCTCCGGTGTTGTTGAGATTGCAGCGGGACGAGGGCATCGAGCAATGGCGCAGGATCTACAGCCTGCCCTGAGCCATCTGGGATGTAAGTACTTGGGTTACCATGGTTAATTGGGCTTGCATGGTGGTAAAACGGCCCTCTAAGGTCGCTAAGCGGTCTGTTTCCCTTGCCTTTCTCCTCTCATGGTTTTTATCGGGAAATCTCTTCCTTTCCGCGGGAAAGCCAATGTTCCACGGAACGGAGCCTTCCGTGCCTCGTGTTCGTCCGCCGTGTTCTTTGTTCCCAAGGGCGCGTGTCGGCTCATCGTTCTCTCTATCGGGCTGGAACCTCCCCTCCTCCACGTCCTTATGTGCTTTTTCCGGGGCTTCAATGGGAAACTTCGGATGAGCTTTCTTATAGATGCACTTCCCTCGTTTCTGGATGCAACGTTCCCCCAATCCCGTAGAACCACTCCTTGCACCGTTCGATCCAACCGTGTGTCCCTAATCCGATCCCTTTCCTGGTCGGTTCCGCCTCAGCCTGCCTCCCACTTAGGACGGTTAGCCCCGTATCCACCTGGACCCGGAATTTGGTGATATTTCTTCAACGCAGCATTTGCCTTATTTGTTTCCGACCTTTTCTTAAATTCTTCGACTCCGTGCTTTGTACTTCACGAATTCGTTCCGGTGATTTTTTACCTTCTCACCGTCCGAGTCTTCTTTTTCTTGATAAGGCCGCGCAATCTTTTCTTGTGGTTCTTGAATAGTTCGGCCATCTTCTTCTTGGCAAACTCGGTGAGGGCATGCTCCATCTTGGCCTTTTCAGCGGCACCCCTCTTCGGGTACTATGTTGAAATGTGACATGAGCTTGGTCAGAATGCTGTTTTTGGCTACATCATCGATATAAAGACCTTGAGCTTCTTCCTCTGCGAGACAGCACTAGTCCCTTTGGCTTGTTCCATTCTCGAACGGTGATCGGGACGTGGTCCCTAACAAGCACTCCGCATTGAGCTATGAATGCCTTTGCACCTTTCTCCGGAGCAATCGGTTTACCATCCTTAGCGATGTGGGTGATGTCGTGCCTAACACCGTCGTCCAACTTTTTGGCCGGGCCTCGCTTCCTCGACTTTACGGAAGAAGTGCTCGATCCGGAGGGCTAAAAAAGAAATAATTCATTGTCGGTACAATTTAATTGGTTAATGCATCTAGTCGATCAACAACGGCTTAATTAATTTATATACACTGGGTGATAACTACGGTTCCGGAGCCATTATGATGATCTTCTTCCTCACCGGCGCCATTAGGATCTTCTTCCTCAATATTCTCCGCTCCCTCACCGGAGTCATTCAAAAAAGTTGCTTGTGACATCGTCACCGCCATCATCCGGAATAACGACGTCGTCGCGATCATCCGAGTACCGTTGGCTATGAGGTCAGCCATGAAATTTTCTTGAGTTTCATCTCTCTCCATGCTTTCTACAACGACCTGCAAACTATATATAGGAACCATCATATGATCAAATTAAGGATAATGCAGAAAACTGAAAATGGAGTTACATATGTAGTTCTTAATTAACTAAGGATCGATAATATAGTGCTGAAAGCAGATAGTGCAGTTACATGCATACATAGATCGGGTTCATGTTTATTTAACCCTAATACATCAATCAATACTACAACCTCTCAACGACCGCGCCGACCGGGACTCGAGCCGCGCCGGTGAACACCCAAAGCCACGGAACAGTCACGGGAGCATAGCTAACATGAGATCCCTGCATAACGCTCCATCCGGTCCTATACATGTTGTCTAACGCATACATGTAACGGCGAACGTGCTCGTCCTCCGCCGCAATGCGCTGAGCTACCTCCTCCGGCGGGGCCGGCTCCCTCTGAAACGACCGTGGCCCATAAGACCTCCACCAAAGAATATCCGGGTCGACGACGGGACCCGGATTCCGCACCAAGGTGCGCGACCCGGAAGCTAAGACCTCCCAGTGCCACCCCGGCGGAGCCCAGTCCCGGACCTCCCCCAGCTGCTGCATCTCCTCTAGAAGAGTCAGACCACGGCGCGGCGGCTGTCGCGGCATCGTAGCTACGAAAACAAATCATATATATATGTACCAACATAAATAAAAAAATCATAATATTGTGCTAAATAAAGGGGTTGATCTCCGCGGAGACGAAGGGGTAACTGTTATAGGGAAACTACCTCTATTTCGGGGGCGCCGGCAAGAGCGCCGGCACTACCGCGTAAGGCGGCGCCGGCACAACATCCTCTATTTGGGGGGCGCCGGCAATACCGCGTAAGGGGGGCCGGCACGACATCCTCTATTTGGGGGGCGCCGGCAAGAGCGCCGGCACTACCGCGTAAGGGGGGCCGGCACGACATCCTCTATTTCGGGGGCACCGGCAAGAGCACCGGCACTACCGCGTATAAGGGGACACCGGCACAACATCCTCTATTTGGGGGGCGCCGACAAGAGCGCCGGCACTACCGCGTAAGGGGGCGCCGACCCTAAAATCCTCTATTTGGGGGGCGCCGGCAAGAGCGCCGGCACTACCGCGTAAGGGGGCGCCGACCCTAACCATTTTGCCAACTATTTTACACTAATTAATCTAACTACACTAGTTAATCTAACTAACAATTAATCTAACAATTAATCTAACAATTTTCTAACTTTTTATGTAACTATTGTTTCTAATTATACTAACTAATTTTACTAACTAATTTTACTAACTATTTTTTCTAACTAATTAACCTAACAAACTAATCTAACAAATGACTAAAAAAAATAGGAGAAGGTGGGCGGCCGGCGGCTCTTACCGACGGAGGAGGCGCGGTGGCGGGGGCGCGGCGGAGGAGGCGCGGTGGTGGGGGCGCTCGCGGCGGCGGAGGCGACGTGCGCGGCGGCGGCGGCGGCGGGCGGTGGCGGGCGGTGGCGTGCGCGCGGCTGGCCGCGCGCGGAGAGGCGGCGGAGGAGCCGACGGCGGGAGACGGAGAGGGCGGCGGCGGAGGGCGGCGGCGGAGGACGGCGTCGGAGACGGCGGCGGCGGAGGGCGGCGGGCGGCGGCGCGGCGGACGGCGACGGCGACGGTTAGGGCGCGCGCGGATTGGGCAGCCTGGCGGCGTCGTGCGCTTCGTCTCCGCGGGATTGATCTCCGTGGAGACGAAGTGTTGGCTTTTATACTGGCCGACCCTTTGGTCCCGGTTCGTGGCACCAACCGGGACCAAAGGCCCCCCTTTGGGCCGGGTTTGTAATACAAACCGGGTCCAAAGACCTTTTTTACTGCGGTTTCGCTGCGCGCGCAAAAAAGGCCTTTGGGCCCGGTTTGTATTACAAACCGGGTCCAAAGACCTTTTTTAAAAAAAAAATTCGTTCCCGCCTTATTTCAAATCAAAAAAAACCACTTACTGGCCACCGCACTGCCACACGTGTCCACCGCCGCCACCGCCGTGTACTGGCCACCGCCACCGCCATGTACAGACCACCGTCGCCATCGCCGTGTACTGGCCACCACCGTCACCGCCATGTACTGGCCACCACCGCCGCCACCTCCATGTACAGGCCACCGTCGCCACCGCCGTGTACTGCCCACCACCGCCAGTCCTTTCCCCGTGCCACCGCACCGCCACACGTGTCCACCGCCGCCGCCATGTACCGGCCACCGCCGCCACCGCCGTGTACTGGCCACCGCCACCGCCACCGCCATGCATGTACAGGCCACCGTCGCCACCGTCGTGTACAGGCCACCGTCGCCACCGCCGTGTGCTCGCCCACCGCCGTCCTTTCCCCGTGCCACCGCGCTCGCCACACGTGTCCACCGCGCGCCGCCGCCATGTACTCGGCCATCGCCGCCACCGCCGTGTACTGCCACCACCGTCACCGCCATGTACTGCCACCACCGCCATGCATGTACAGGCCACCGCCGCCACCGCCGCCACCGCCGTGTACTGCCACCACCGTCACCGCCATGTACTGGCCACCACCGCCGCCACCGCCATGTACAGAGCCACCGTCGCCACCGCCGTGTACCGCCCACCACCGCCGTCCTTTCCCGTGCCACCGCGACTGCCACACGTGTCCACCGCCGCCGCCATGTATCGGCCACCGCCGCCACCGCTGGTGTCTGCCACCGCCACCGCCACCGCCATGCATGTACAGGCCACCGTCGCCACCGCCGTGTACAGGCCACCGTCGCCACCGCCGTGTACTGCCCACCACCGCCGTCCTTTCCCCGTGCCACCGCACTGCCACACGTGTCCACCGCGCCGCCGCCGCCATGTACTGGCCACTGCCGCCACCGCCGTGTACTGGCCACCACCGTCACCGCCATGTACTGGCCACCACCGCCATGCATGTACAGGCCACCGTCGCCACCGCCGTGTACTGCCCACCACCGTCACCGCCATGTACTGGCCACCACCGCCGCCACCGCCATGTACAGGCCACCGTCGCCACCGCCGTGTACTCGCCCACCACCGCCGTCCTTTCCCGTGCCACCGCATCGCCACACGTGTCCACCGCGTCGCCGCCGCCATGTATCGGCCACCGCCGCCACCGCCGTGTACCCGCCACCGCCACCGCCATGCATGTACAGGCCACCGTCGCCACCGCCGTGTACTGGCCACCACCGTCACCGCCATGTACTGGCCACCACCGCCATGCATGTACAGGCCACCGTCGCCACCGTCGCCACCGCCGTGTACTGGCCACCACCGTCACCGCCATGTACTGGCCACCACCGCCGCCACCGCCATGTACAGGCCACCGTCGCCACCGCCGTGTACTGGCCACCACCGTCACCGCCATGTACTGGCCACCACCGCCGCCACCGCCATGTACAGGCCACCGTCGCCACCGTCGTGTACTGCCCACCACCGCCGTCCTTTCCCCGTGCCACCGCACTGCCACACGTGTCCACTGTAACATCCCAGAAATTTAAAACAAAATAAACAAATTTCCCTAGTTCCAAATTTTGGAACCAACAAAAACTTTTATTAAATTAAGATTGGTACATAATAATCTTGCATAATGCTTGTGCTATTGCCATGATTGCTTGCTACTAGTACTTAAAATAACCTTAAACCCTAAACCTCACCCCTCTTCTCATTATTCTAGTGAAAATAAAATAAAAGGAAATTAAATGAGAAAAAGGCATATGTGCCTATGGCTATAATTATAAATATTTACCCTAGACCTTTTCACTTTATTTAAAAGATTGGAAAAGCTTTGTAAACCTTAAATAGCACTTCTTACATCATTGCCAAATTGAAACTACAAAGAATATAAAGAAATTAAAAATGCCATAGAGGCATATGAGAGCTAAATAGCAACTATGTGAATTTAAGAAAAACTAACCCTAGGACTTGTGTGAATGGTTGGATCACCTCCATATATCATTTCAACAATTCACAACACCATTGTGAATTAAACCAAGTCAAAGTAAAAATAAAATCCCCCATATGCATATAAGCCTATGTGCCACATAGCCATTTCATCAAACCTTGACCTAAGTCTTCAAACCTTGACCAAATGGTGTGAAACCCTCTCTAAACCTATTATAACACTAAATGGACCCTAACCCATGTCCAAGTGAGTCAAGAACAACCCTAGTACAAGTTTATTAAAATTTGACACTTCATCTCTTATATATTAAGGCCAATTTTGCAAATCTTTGAACAAGACCATTTGATTTAGTTTCAATGCTCTTAGAATGTTTCTAAACTCATAAGAACCACATTAGAGTCAACCAAAGTCAAATCAAATGGAGAGAAATCAAATAGGGAGAGATTTCCCAAAATTCACTCACATACACATATGCCAAAATGCAAATCCTCCACCAAGGCCAAAATTGCTTGCCCCATTGCTTCTAAAATACTTCAATATGATAAACTAACACAATTGCTTCATTGGATCAAGAATTAAATCAAAGCAAAACTCAAATTCAACATACATGTGATAATGGTCATTTTGTCACTTTATAAAATGTTCCCCTCTTTACCCCTCTGGATTTGACTTTTCTTCAACTAAACTTGGTCAACTATGACCATGTCATCCAAGACCACATGAAGGTCAACAACTTTCATGTTGACCATCATGGATAATATTGACTAGGTTGACCAGAATAAGATTGACAAGTGGAGACTTTGAATCTATGTGAAGATGACCCACTTTTTGAATTGTTACAAATCTTCACCAAATTGAACCAAACCACCACCAAACCAACAAATAAATTATATAAGTGAGCTCCACCAAAAAGAATTCCAAAATCTCAATCTTTTCTTCATGCGGCCATTGTGTCGAGCACCTTGTGTGCATAATCTGGAATTCATGTTACTTGCTATTGTCCAGTGGGTTTTGGCCTCAATCACCTCTATCTGGTGATGATCATCACCTCTCTACACCCCCTGCCCCTAGCCCAGTACTTGCATGATCAATTAAAGTCGAGGAGAAACCCTAAACTATGCCAAACCATGCCATGCCGGCCACTTGTGGTCACTCTCTCCCTAGCCTCTCTCCCTCAGTACAACCTTGTCTAGGAGCTTCTACTCATCACCACAAACCTGCCTGTACCCTCTCTGGATCGAAACGGGCACGGCACTGGCCAGACAAACCGCGCCCAGACGCGCCCGAACCGTGCCGGTACACGCCGTGCGCGCGGTGACCACGCTCCGGACGCCGCCAGTACACCATGCGCTCGAGCGCCCTACTCCTCCCCTGCACAGGCTACCACTGCGTCAAGAACCGCCTCCACACCCTCTAGCCGCTAGACATGCTCGAGTAACTGCGGCTGCCCCGTCACCGTCGTCCTCGCCGGAATCATGCCGCGTGTACTGAGGTACAAAGTACATGCGCTCGAGCGATCCTATCGCGCCCAGGACGCTACGGCTACACCCAGAGCATCTACTAGTAGACGCCTACACGACGCTCCATTCGCCTTGCCCCTTCGCGTCCTCAATCGCCGGCACCACCGACGACCTCGCCGCACCCCCACGGCCACCCAGCGCAGCTATAAATAGAGGCCTCCTCAGCCTTCTTCCTTCACACCAAACTCGCTCCACTCTTCCTTCGAGCCTCCCCAACATCTCTATCATCCACATTGTGCAGTAGAACTCTCCAATTGCGCCGTCGATCGCCGGAATCCGCCGCAGATCAAACCGTTGATCCACGCCACCCCGAGCTCCGCCACTGTACCAGGCACCTATTCGCCCTCGCCAACGACGCCTCGACCCCCGCCCTCGACCGCCGGCGACCTCCTGCGCTCTCCGACCCCCTACCTCGCCGGCGCAGTGAGCTCCTCTCCCCCGTCGACGACGACGCTCCACGATCGTCCGATCAAGCCCTAATCTAACGGCCGATATCACCAGGTACCGATTCGCTGTATAATAGTCGCTGACGCGTGGGACCCTCTGTCAGGCAGCCCGCTGCGTGGTTAACACTAGTTGGGCCGGCCCAGTTCTTTTATTCTGTTTAGCCCGTTAGATTTTCCCGCGCGGCCCACAACATTCAAATTCGATTTAATCTATTAGTTCAAATTCAATACTGGTGCCAACTTCAAAATTTAATAGTTTGAAATCTACTAAACCAAATTTAGCAAATTTTATATATTTAGAAAGCTCATGAAATTTTCTAAACAATGGCACTGGCCTCATGTCCAAATTCGAAATAAAATTTAAATGATAAAAATAATAAGGCAGGGCCTTTTCTCGACTTCAAATAAATATTAGAAATTATCTAGAAATGATTTTAAGTTGATTCCAACTCTAATAAATCACATTTGACATAATATAATTGTTTATATAAAAATATAGCATGGTTGTTTTACATGATCATGAACTAGAGTTAAATACTGGCTATGGAACCATTTCTAGAATATTTAATACACACACATAAAATTATTTAAATAATATGAGGGCTTCTCTCTCATTTAAATCATGATCTTAAGTAATTCAAATAGAGGTACTGACCTTGATCAAATAAGTCTCAGGCTTGGTTAATTAGAGAGGTTAATCATTTAGATGATAGTTTAACTTAAATGAGGTATAGTTTCTCACATAAACCATTAGTCCAAATAATTCAATAAGAATTATTAACACATAATTAATGACCCATAGGTTTATATTTGAAAATACTTAATCCTTCTCATAAGTAGTATTTAAATATTTCAAACCTACCTATTAAATTATATAATAGACTTGGGTCTCATTTAAATCTTACCTCAACCAAATTAATATGAAGTAGATCCCATGGTAAATTAAAACCCACATTAAATTTATTAATAATATTAAACCATTGTAGGATGTTATTAAATTAGTATGAGGTGCTCACCTCATTTTAAATCATCTTTCTCAAATATATGAATTAATGTGTGGACCCTTAATTTGGCTAGGCTCATACTTGCTCCCTTATAAATCTTAAATCTAAATAATATTTAAATTAATTAAACCACATGAGATGATGAATCTCATTTAACTCACTTTCTCAAAATACTAAGTGTGAAGTGTTGACCTTGGTCAACATGGGATCACCCCTGTTTATTTTAAGAATATTAAATCAACTCAATAATAGTCCTTTAAATTAGTTACAAATATGTGTTAAAACATATGAGAGATACTCCTCTCATTTAAATCTTGTTCTCAAGTAATACAATATGAGGTAGTAATCATAATTCAAGTAACCTCATCTTGAATTATTGAGTGGCATTAAAACACTACCATGTTAACATTAAATTGCATGAGGTATGGAACATCATTTAAATCATTTTCTCAAATGGTAAGTATGAAGAGGTTGACTTTAGTCAACCTAGGTCATATATTATTCATAAGAGAAATTAAATCTTAAAAAGATTCAATGAGAGGAAATAATTTTCTCACATACTAAAGAGAAACCCTAACTCCATTTTTGAATAAGAGGAAATTATTTTCCTATTATTAAATAAGGAAACCCTAGCATAATCTTGTAATAAATATTAAGTAGTGATGCTAGATCATTGTGTGAGCCACTAAGGCTACTTAAGACTACTTAAGTATTGTTTGGTGATTGTATCCTCGTATTCGTTTATAGACGCTAGTACCGGAGACTATCAAGAGGAGGAGGTATTCTACCAAGAGGAAGAAGAAGAATACTTTGATCACTTCACCAATCAAGGCAAGCTAGTATTCTTGCAAGCTAATATTGATATTACTCCTACAAGCAAGATAACATTCTTGCAAGCTAGTCTACTGCAAGCTAATATTCTTGCAAGATACCCTAAGGCCAAGCTCTACAAGAGCAAGGCCTCATCCCCATTTAATTCATGCTTAATGATCCTATCCCAAGTTTTTACTTTACAAGTTTTTGACTTTGGTTTATCAAAGCTTAACTTTTGATTTATGATTCACTTGGTCTAGAGTAGAACAATACTTGATTTAGATTGGCACTCCTCAAAGCTAGATAGCACCCCTCATATAGTTGCTATTTGCTAATCAATGAAAAAATTGGATTACTCTAGATGGGAACTTGTGACTTTGAAATGAAGTTGAAACCTTGGAATGATGGTTCATTCCATTGAATGACTTTGAAGGTGAATATGACCATGAGAAGATGGTGATTTTTGATATAAAACTGATGGTTGGGTTCGGATGCGATACCATTCCAATTTTGAAAGTACCCCCACAATACCCAAAATGGGTACGGGCTTAACTAGAAATTTATGTGCTTTAGTATGGGTTCCCTCTAAACAAGCGTCATAGGGGTTATGCCAAGGGCTGCCTCCGAAGCAATATGAGATATTGCGGAATGACGTGAACGAGGTGAATTGTCCGGCCCAAGCCCCGTGCGGTTCCCGGGTTAACGGGTTGGTTCTCACCGGGAGGCCAAGCTCATGGGGAGAGGTGCCCGTACTAGAGTATATAAGTGAAAGGTTATGGTTGGTAGTCCGCATACGGAGTATGATAAATCAGGGCCAGCTAACCCCGACGGATTATTGCAAATATTGTGGCACAAGTGTACGACCTCTGCGAGTGTAGAACTATTCGAATAGCCGTGTCCACGGTTACTGACGATTGGAAAGGCCATATTGTTCCCGTCATCAGACCCTTTTTCAAAAGTGTGACATATGACTGGAGACTTGAAGTTGACCGGTGAATGGTGACTTTGAGTTGGACCACAACAGAGTTGTGGGAATGACACTAATGTTCCCACTTGAGTTAGTCTATTGGATTCAAGCATCTTTACTAAATGTTTATGAAATAAACTTGGCTTTATGCAAATAAACCTAGAGCTTAGTACCCCCCCTTACCACAATTAATAGTGCTTACACTAGAATTAGTTTGCGAGTACTTTAAAAGTACTCATGGCTTTGTCCCTGGCTATTCAAATGGCCAGATTATGAAGGTGAACAGCAGTACGAGGAAGATGGACAGCAGAACGTCTACGACAACTAGGACCGCTCCTGACGTCAACAGTTGCCTGTGGAACAGATGGACCACGACCGTTACTTCGCTTCCGCTATGTGTTTGTAATAGGATCTCTAGATCCGCTATGTTGTATTAAGACTGGATCACGTGATCCTTTGTTGTAAGACGATTATGTGTTGTAATAAATGATGTGTTGTGATATCAAGTTATTATGTCTCGCAAAAACAATATTCCTGGGATTGCGAGGAATGGCATAATAGGCATCTGGACTTAAAAATCCGGGTGTTGACAAGTTGGTATCAGAGCCATTGTTTGACCTTAGGAGACCCTAGTTAGAATGGACGTTCGGAAAAGTTTAGTTTCTAAAAATGAAGTGAGTATTTGTGAAAAACTTATTCATTTTCTTCTCTACCGAGATCTTCTTAAAAATAAGCCATGCACCTCCTTATAAATTCATTTAAAATTTTGCCACACTTGTTCACATCTCTAACTTCCTCATCCATTGCACTTTCGGATGGAGCCCTACGTCCGGACGGAGACCTACGATCCGGAAAACGGAGGAAGTTTGGTGTTTGAGCGCGACTTGTACCTAGTGTCCGAGAGGCTCGAACGCCCACCTCCCAAGTTCTACGGAGTCCGGATCCACAACACCCCCGCCGGGGAACAGCGAGTGGATGATCACCGCTGATTTGAAGGGAAGCTCGGAACCTCCCATCTCGGAGAGGATCCTTTTCTCCTTCAAGGCATACAGCTGGGTGGACGGTCTTGCTCACGCCCTTCAGGAGGGACTTGCTCGAGTGTATGGACAGAACATCGCCGCACTCCGGGGAAGCCGCTTCGCCCACTTCGAGAGGCACGACACCATGGGGGAACCCATGGCACTCTCTTCGCACCCGGTGCTCAAGATTCATGTGGAGCATTTGGACTTTATGCTTCATGAGACCCGGAAGGACCTGGAGTTGACACGTGTCCACTCCCACCGTTCCCAGATGGCTTTGGCTCATCATGCTGACGCCATCAGGCTACTCGCCAAGGACCGCCGGTCACTCCGCCTGCAGCGCGCCAAGAATGTCGCTACTATCACCCGTCTTCGCGAAAAGATTCGCACCTTGGAAGTGACTGTCAGGACACAGCAGGACCAGATTCAGGAGATGGAGGAGGATGGAGAAGACATCCAAGGAGGCGATGACTTCCTGAGTGACGACAACGACTTTGAGGATGACGAGTTCACTGATGAGGAGGACTATGAGTTTCTAGAGGCTGCAGAGGATGGGATCATTCCCATCGATGTGGATGAAGACCCTGAGGAATAGTTTCACTAGCTTCACTTACGTAGGTGTGAGTTGTACCCCGCACCATGTATCGTAGATTGTGGAAGAAGGGTTCTTAAAACCCTTAGTGCTTTAGCTTATAATATGTGATGTTTGTTGTGAATAAATAAGATATGTGTTATGTTCATCCTGAAAATATCTTAAGTTTAATTTTAAACTTACTCAAAATCAGCCATAGAAAAATTTCCCTCTTACCTCATGATCTATTGATACGTCTCCAACGTATCGATAATTTCTTATGTTCCATGCTACTTTATTGATGATACCTACATGTTTTATGCACATTATATGTCATATTTATGCATTTTCTGGAACTAACCTATTAACAAGATGCCGAAGAGCCGATTCGTTGTTTTCTGCTGTTTTTGGTTTCAGAAATCCTAGTAAAGAAATATTCTCGGAATTGGACGAAACTTTCGCCCGGGGTCCTATTTTTGCACGAAGCTTCCGGAAGACCGAAGACCTAACGAAGTGGGGCCACGAGGCGGCCAGAAGGGTGGCCGGCGCGGCCCAAGCCCTGGCCGCGCCGACCTACCTCCTGGGCCCCTCGTGTGGCCCCCGCGTTGACCCTCCGCCTACTTAAAGCTTCCGTCGCGAAACCCCCAGTACCGAGAGCCACGATACGGAAAACCTTACAGAGACGCCGCCGCCGCGAATCCCATCTCGGGGGATTCTGGAGATCGCCTCCGGCACCCTGCCGGAGAGGAGATTCATCTCCCGGAGGACTCTACACCGCCATGGTCGCCTCCGGAGTGATGAGTGAGTAGTCCACCCCTGGACCATGGGTCCATAGCAGTAGCTAGATGGTCGTCTTCTCCTTGTTGTGCTTCATTGTTGGATCTTGTGAGCTGCCTAACATGATCAAGATCATCTATCTGTAATACTATATGTTGTGTTTGTCGGGATCCGATGGATAGAGAGTACTATGATTATGGTGATTATCAATCTATTGTTTATGTGTTGTTTATGATCTTGCATGCTCTCCGTTATTAGTAGAGGCTCGGCCAAGTTTTTGCTCTTAACTCCAAGAGGGAGTATTTATGCTCGATAGTGGGTTCATGCCTTCATTGAATCCGGGATCGTGACAGTAGGTTCTAAGGTTGTGATGTGCTGTTGCCACTAGGGATAAAACATTGATGCTATGTCCAAGGATGTAGTTGTTGATTACATTACGCACCATACTTAATGCAATTGTCTGTTGCTTTGCAACTTAATACTGGAGGGGGTTCGGATGATAACCTGAAGGTGGACTTTTTAGGCATAGATGCAGTTGGATGGCGGTCTATGTACTTTGTCGTAATGCCCAATTAAATCTCACTATATTTATCATATCATGTATATGCATTGTTATGCCTTTCTCTATTTGTTAATTGCCCGACTGTAATTTGTTCACCCAACATGCTTTATCTTATGGGAGAGACACCTCTAGTGAACTGTGGACCCCGGTCCTATTCTTTACATAGCATAAATTCTACTGCAATACTTGTGTTTTATTATTTTCTTTGCAAACATCTTCCACTCGATACGCTTAATCCTTTGTTACAGCAAGCCGGTGAGATTGACAACCTCACTCGTTTCGTTGGGGCAAAGTACTTGGGTTGTGTTGTGCGGGTTCCGCGTTGGCGCCGGAATCCCGGTGTTGCGCCGCATCACATTTCGCGACCATCAACCTTCAACGTGCTTCTTGGCTCCTCCTGGTTCGATTAAACCTTGGTTTCTTTACGAGGGAAAACTTGCCACTGTGCGCATCATACCTTCCTCTTGGGGTTCCCAACGGACGTGTACATCTACGCGCATCAAGCCTCGTTTTCCGGCGCCGTTGTCGGGGAGATCAAGACACGCTGCAAGGGAGTCTCCACTTCTCAATCTCTTTACTTTGTTTTTGTCTTGCTTTATTTTATTTACTACTTTGTTTGCTGCACTAAATCAAAACACAAAAAAAAATTAGTTGCTAGTTTTACTTTATTTATTGTCTTGCTCTCTATATCAAAAACACAAAAAAATTAGTTACTTGCATTTACTTCATCTAGTTTGTTTTATTTACTGTTGCTAAAATGGCCAACCATGAAAATACTAAATTGTGTGACTTCACAAATGCAAATAATAATGATTTCCTATGCACACCTATTGCTCCACCTGCTACTACAACAGAATTCTTTGAAATTAAACCTGCTTTACTGAATTTGGTTATGAGAGAACAATTTTCTGGTGCTAGTTCTGATGATGCTGCTGCCCATCTCAATAATTTTGTTGAACTTTGTGAAATGCAAAAGTATAAAGATGTAGATGGTGATATTATTAAATTAAAAGTGTTTCCTTTCTCATTAAGAGGAAGAGCTAAAGATTGGTTGCTATCTTTGCCTAAGAATAGTATTGATTCATGGACTAAATGCAAGGATGCTTTTATTGGTAGATATTATCCTCCCGCTAAAATTATATCTTTGAGAAGTAGCATAATGAATTTTAAGCAATTAGATACTGAACATGTTGCTCAAGCATGGGAGAGAATGAAAACTTTGGTAAAGAATTGCCCCACCCATGGACTGACTACTTGGATGATTATCCAAACCTTCTATGCAGGACTAAATTTTTCTTCGCGGAATTTATTGGATTCAGCTGCTGGAGGTACCTTTATGTCCATCACATTGGGGGCGGCTACAAAATTTCTTGATGATATGATGATAAATTACTCTGAATGGCACACGGAAAGAGCTCCACAAGGTAAGAAGGTAAATTCCGTTGAAGAAACCTCTTCCTTGAATGATAAGATTGATGTGATTATGTCTATGCTTGTGAATGGTAGATCTAATGTTGATCCAAATAATGTTCCTTTAGCTTCATTGGTTGCTCAAGAAGAAAATGTTGATGTGAATTTCATTAAAAATAATAATTTCAACAACAATGCTTATAGGAACAACTCCGGTAATAACTATAGGCCATATCCTTCTGCTAATGGTAATGGTTATGGTAATTCTTATGGGAATTCTTACAATAATAATAGGAGTGTACCCTCTGGTCTTGAAGCCATGCTTAAAGAATTTATTAGTACACAAACTGCTTTTAACAAATCTGTTGAGGAAAAGCTTGATAAAATAGATACTATCGCTTCTAGAGTTGATAGACTTGCCTCTGATGTTAATCTTTTAAAATTGAAAGTTATGCCTAATAATGATATTGATAATAAGATTACTACTACAGCAAATTCCATCCAAGTTAGAATTAATGAGAATATAAGATTAATGGCTGAACTGCGTGCTAGGTGGGATAGAGAAGAAAATGAAAAACTAGCTAAAGAGAATAATGTAGCTAAAGTTTGGACTATTACCACCACTAGTAATGCTAATTCTTCACATGTTGCTGCACCTCCTACTATCAATGGTAAAATAATTGGTGTTGGCAATGTTTCTACTCCTAGTGCAAAGCGAACAAAACTGCCTGAAATTGCTAAAACTACTGAAACTGCTTGTGATAAAACTGCTGAAATTTTTTCCAACCTTGGGAACAATGATCCCATTGCTGTAGCTCATAATGATTTAGATTTTGATGATTTCCACATATCTGAAGTTATAAAGTTCTTACAAAAACTTGCTAAAAGTCCTAATGCTAGTGCTATAAATTTAGCCTTTACAAAACATATTACAAACGCTCTCATAAAAGCTAGGGAAGAGAAACTAAAACTTGAAACTTCTATTCCTAGAAAGTTAGAGGATGGTTGGGAGCCCATCATTAAAATTAAATTCAATGACTTTGAATGTAATGCTTTATGTGATCTTGGTGCAAGTATTTCGTTATGCCTAAAAAGATTTATGATATGCTTGACTTGCCACCATTGAAGAATTGTTATTTGGATGTTAATCTTGCCGATAATGTTAAAAAGAAACCTTTGGGGAGGATTGATAATGTGCATATTACGGTTAACAATAACCTTGTCCCCGTTGATTTTGTTGTCTTGGATATCGAATGCAATGCATCTTGTCCAATTGTGTTGGGAAGACCTTTTCTTCGAACTCGTTGGTGCTCGTTATTGATATGAGGGAAGGTAATATTAAATATCAATTTCCTCTCAAGAAAGGTATGGAACATTTCCCTAGAAAGAGAATGAAGTTGCCTTTTGATTCTATTATTAGAACAAGCTATGATGTTGATGCTTCTACTCTCGATGTTACTTGATTTGCACTTTACGCGCCTAGCTGAAAGGCGTTAAAGAAAAGCGCTTATGGGAGACAACCCATGTTTTTACCTACAGCAATTTTTTGTTTTGTTGAGTCTTGGAAGTTGTTTACTACTGTAGCAACCTCTCCTTATCATGTTTTTGTGCCAAGTAAAGTTTCTATGTCAAAGTTGATGTTATATTTGGGATTGCTGCGCAGAAACAGCATTGCTGTCTGTTACGAATCTGGGCGCAGTTCTCTGTAGAAAATTCGAAAAAATCTGCCAATTTACGAGCGTGATCCTCAGATATGTACGCAACTTTCATTAGTTTTGAGTTTTTCCATTTGAGCAAGTCTGGTGCCATCTCTTAATTCGTCTTTACGGACTGTTCTGTTTTTGACAGATTCTGCCTTTTATTTCGCATTGCCTCTTTTGCTATGTTGGATTTATTTCTTTGATCCACTAATGTCCAGTAGAATTATGCAATGTCCAGAAGTGAAAATAATGATTGTGTCACCTCTGAATGTGTGAATTATTAATGATGCACTAACCCTCTAATGAGTTTGCTTGAAGTTTGGTGTGAAGGAAGTTTTCAAGGGTCAAGAGAGGAGTATGATATAC
Organism: Lolium rigidum; assembly: GCF_022539505.1. Taxonomy (NCBI): domain Eukaryota; kingdom Viridiplantae; phylum Streptophyta; class Magnoliopsida; order Poales; family Poaceae; genus Lolium; species Lolium rigidum. Next base: position 212,501,731 of record NC_061512.1, on the reverse strand, counting down.
TATGATCAAGAGGAGTGAAAGCTCTAAGCTTGGGGATGCCCCCGTGGTTCACCCCTGCATATTTTAAGAAGACTCAAGCTGTCTAAGCTTGGGGATGCCCAAGGCATCCCCTTCTTCATCGACAACATCATCGAGTTCCTCCCCTGAAACTATATTTTTATTCAATCACATCTTGTGTTCTTTACTTGGAGCGTCGGTTTGTTTTTGTTTTTGTTTTTGTTTGAATAAGATGGATCCTAGCATTCACTTTGTGGGAGAGAGACACGCTCCGCTGTTGCATATGGACACATGTGTCCTTAGGCTTTACTCATAATGTTCATGGCGAAGTTTCTTCTTCGTTAAATTGTTATATGGTTGGAATTGGAAAATGCTACATGTAGTAATTCTAAACTATCTTGGATAATGTGATACTTGGTAATTGTTGTGTTCATGTTTAAGCTCTTGCATCATATGCTTTGCACCCATTAATGAAGAAATACATAGAGCTTGCTAAAATCTGATTTGCATATTTGGTTTCTCTAAGGTCTAGATAATATCTAGTATTGAGTTTTGAACAACAAGGAAGACAGTGTAGAGTCTTATAATGTTTACAATATGTCTTTTATGTGAGTCTTGCTGCACCTGTTCATCCTTGAGTTTGCTTCAAATAACCTTGCTAGCCTAAACCTTGTATCGAGAGGGAATACTTCTCATGCATCCAAAATCCTTGAGCCAACTACTATGCCATTTGTGTCCACCATACCTACCTACTACATGGTATTTCTCCGCCATTCCAAAGTAAATTGCTTGAGTGCTACCTTTAAAATTCCATCATTCACCTTTGCAATATATAGCTCATGGGACAAAATAGCCTTAAAAACTATCGTAGTATTGAATATGTACTTATGCACTTTATATTTTATTAAGTTGCTTGTTGTGCGATAACCATGCTTCGGGGAACGCCATCAACTATTGTTGAATATCATGTGAGTTGCTATGCATGTCCGTCTTGTCCGAAGGTCTATCATTTTAGTGGTTGGAACATGCAAAATTGTTAGAGAAGAACATTGGGCCGCTAACTAAAGCCATGAACCATGGTGGAAGTTTCAGTTTTGGACATATATCCTCAATCTCATATGAGAATAATAATCATTGCTACATGCTTATGCATTTAAGAGGAGTCCATTATCCGTTGTCCATGTTGTCCCGGTATGGATGTCTAAGTTGAGAATAATCAAAAGCGAGAAATCCGAAATGCGAGCATTCTCCTTAGACCTTTGTACAGAGCGGCATGGAGGTACCCCTTTGTGACACTTGGTTGAAACATGGCATGCGAAGATCCGGTAGTCCAAGTTAAGTAGGACGAGGTGCGGGCACTATTAGTATACTATGCATGAGGCTTGCAACTTGTAAGATATAATTTTCATAACTCATATGCTTTATTACTACCGTTGACAAAATTGTTTCATGTTTTCAAAATAAAAGCTCTAGCACAAATACAGCAATCGATGCTTTCCTCATTGAAGGACCGTTCTTTTACTTTTATTGTTGAGTCAGTTTACCTATCTCCTTCCACCTTAAGAAGCAAACACTTGTGTGAACTGTGCATTGATTCCTACATACTTGCATATTGCACTTGTTATATTACTTTATGATTGACAATATCCATGAGATATACATGTTACAAGTCGAAAGCAACCGCTGAAACTTAATCTTCCTTTGTGTTGCTTCAACACCTTTACTTTGATTTATTGCTTTATGAGTTAACTCTTATGCAAGACTTATTGATGCTTGTCTTGAAGTACTATTCATGAAAAGTCTTTGCTTTATGATTCAGTTGTTTACTCATGACATTACCTTTGCTTTGATCGCTGCATTCATTACATATGTTTACAAATAGTATGATCAAGATTATGATGGCATGTCGCTTCAGAAATTATCTTTGTTATCGTTTTACCTGCTCGGGACGAGCAGAACTAAGCTTGGGGATGCTGATACGTCTCCAACGTATCGATAATTTCTTATGTTCCATGCTACTTTATTGATGATACCTACATGTTTTATGCACATTATATGTCATATTTATGCATTTTCCGGAACTAACCTATTAACAAGATGCCGAAGAGCCGATTCTTTGTTTTACGCTGTTTTTGGTTTCAGAAATCCTAGTAAAGAAATATTCTCGGAATTGGACGAAACTTTCGCCCGGGGTCCTATTTTTGCACGAAGCTTCCGGAAGACCGAAGACCTAACGAAGTGGGGCCACGAGGCGGCCGGAAGGGTGGCCGGCGCGGCCCGGGCCCCGGCCGCGCCGACCTACCTCCCGGGCCCCTCGTGTGGCCCCCGCGTTGACCCTCCGCCTACTTAAAGCTTCCGTCGCGAAACCCCCGATACCGAGAGCCACGATACGGAAAACCTTACGGAGACGCCGCCGCCGTGAATCCCATCTCGGGGGATTCGGAGATCGCCTCCGGCACCCTGCCGGAGAGGGATTCATCTCCCGGAGGACTCTACACCGCCATGGTCGCCTCCGGAGTGATGAGTGAGTAGTCCACCCCTGGACCATGGGTCCATAGCAGTAGCTAGATGGTCATCTTCTCCTTGTTGTGCTTCATTGTTGGATCTTGTGAGCTGCCTAACATGATCAAGATCATCTATCTGTAATACTATATGTTGTGTTTGTCGGGATCCGATGGATAGAGAGTACTATGATTATGGTGATTATCAATCTATTGTTTATGTGTTGTTTATGATCTTGCATGCTCTCCGTTATTAGTAGAGGCTCTGGCCAAGTTTTTGCTCTTAACTCCAAGAGGGAGTATTTATGCTCGATAGTGGGTTCATGCCTTCATTGAATGCTGGGATCGTGACGAGTAGGTTCTAAGGTTGTGATGTCGTTGTTGCCACTAGGGATAAAACATTGATGCTATGTCCAAGGATGTAGTTGTTGATTACATTACGCACCATACTTAATGCAATTGTCCGTTGCTTTGCAACTTAATACTGGAGGGGTTCGGATGATAACCTGAAGGTGGACTTTTTAGGCATAGATGCAGTTGGATGGCGGTCTATGTACTTTGTCGTAATGCCCAATTAAATCTCACTATATTTATCATATCATGTATATGCATTGTTATGCCTTTCTCTATTTGTTAATTGCCCGACTGTAATTTGTTCACCCAACATGCTTTATCTTATGGGAGAGACACCTCTAGTGAACTGTGGACCCCGGTCCTATTCTTTACATAGCATAAATTCTACTGCAATACTTGTGTTTTATTATTTTCTTTGCAAACATCTTCCACTCGATACGCTTAATCCTTTGTTACAGCAAGCCGGTGAGATTGACAACCTCACTCGTTTCGTTGGGGCAAAGTACTTGGGTTGTGTTGTGCAGGTTCCGCGTTGGCGCCGGAATCCCGGTGTTGCGCCGCATCACATTTCGCGACCATCAACCTTCAACGTGCTTCTTGGCTCCTCCTGGTTCGATTAAACCTTGGTTTCTTTCTGAGGGAAAACTTGCCACTGTGCGCATCATACCTTCCTCTTGGGGTTCCCAACGGACGTGTACATCTACGCGCATCATCTATCTACATGTTTAGATGGCCCCACCAACCCGCAACGCCACCCAGGATGCCATGATGCAACTACTGCAGACAATGATGGCAGACCGGGAAGCCGAAAGAGCTGAACGCCAAGCAAATCTTGTTGTACTGCAACAGCTAGCTCAGAACAATCAAGGCCATGGAAACCACGATCACCCTGGGTCAAAACTGAAGAATTTCCAGAACACCAACCCTCCAATGTTCAGCAAAACCGAAGAGCCCCTCGATGCTGATGACTGGATCCAGACAATAGAGAACAACCTTGAAGTTGCGGGAGTTGAAGCCGCAGAAAAAGTACTGTTTGCCACCCACTACCTGTCAGGACCTGCAAGAGCCTGGTGGACTAGTGCCCGTGCAATGAATGCAGGACAAATGATGACATGGGAAGACTTCAAGCTGAAGTTCAGCAAGTACCATGTGCCCCAAGGATTAATCAAGAAAATGAGAGACGAGTTCCGTGAACTCAAGCAAGGAAGAATGTCCGTGGTGGAATACCGCGACAGGTTCTCACTCTGTCAAGGTACGCCCCGGACGAGACCGACACAAATGAGAAGAGAAAGGAAAGATTTCTGAACGGACTGCACGACGAGATGCAAACTGTGTTAGTGAATATTCCGTTCGCTGACCTCGAAGCCCTAGTAGACTCAGCCATACAGATGGAAGGAAAGCTGCATCAGGCCAATGAGAACCGCAAGCGCAGAATGATGAACCAGAATGGACCCCACCATACCCAGAAGCACCGCAATAACTCCTCTGGAGGATTCACTCCCAGAAACAACAGGTCACCTGCTCAGACTTATCGCCCCAACTACAGCAACAACAACGGAGGACCCCCGAAGCCCGGAGGCAACAACCATAACAACCGCAACCCCAACACCAACACTGGCCCAAGGACTGGAAGCAATACCATCCCCGTCGCCCCGAAGGACAAGTCCACGGTAAACTGTTATGAATGTGGAGTTGTGGGCCACTTTTCCAAAGAATGCCCCAAGAAGCTTGCCAAGATTGCCGCCAACACCGCTGCACCTGTCCAGCAACAGCGTCGCTTCGCAGGAAGAAGGAACCAGAACAACAACAACGGTCGTTTCTACCACATGACTGCCACTGAAGCTCAGGAAGCACCCCAGACCCTGACAAGTATGCCTTCCTAAATCAAAATGCTCAATCTCTCTTAGGAACCTAACTCCTCTTAAAATCTCGGGACGAGATTTGTTTAAGGGGGAAGGGTTTGTAACATCCCAGAAATTTAAAACAAAATAAACAAATTTCCCTAGTTCCAAATTTTGGAACCAACAAAAACTTTTATTAAATTAAGATTGGTACATAATAATCTTGCATAATGCTTGTGCTATTGCCATGATTGCTTGCTACTAGTACTTAAAATAACCTTAAACCCTAAACCTCACCCCTCTTCTCATTATTCTAGTGAAAATAAAATAAAAGGAAATTAAATGAGAAAAAGGCATATGTGCCTATGGCTATAATTATAAATATTTACCCTAGACCTTTTCACTTTATTTAAAAGATTGGAAAAGCTTTGTAAACCTTAAATAGCACTTCTTACATCATTGCCAAATTGAAACTACAAAGAATATAAAGAAATTAAAAATGCCATAGAGGCATATGAGAGCTAAATAGCAACTATGTGAATTTAAGAAAAACTAACCCTAGGACTTGTGTGAATGGTTGGATCACCTCCATATATCATTTCAACAATTCACAACACCATTGTGAATTAAACCAAGTCAAAGTAAAAATAAAATCCCCCATATGCATATAAGCCTATGTGCCACATAGCCATTTCATCAAACCTTGACCTAAGTCTTCAAACCTTGACCAAATGGTGTGAAACCCTCTCTAAACCTATTATAACACTAAATGGACCCTAACCCATGTCCAAGTGAGTCAAGAACAACCCTAGTACAAGTTTATTAAAATTTGACACTTCATCTCTTATATATTAAGGCCAATTTTGCAAATCTTTGAACAAGACCATTTGATTTAGTTTCAATGCTCTTAGAATGTTTCTAAACTCATAAGAACCACATTAGAGTCAACCAAAGTCAAATCAAATGGAGAGAAATCAAATAGGGAGAGATTTCCCAAAATTCACTCACATACACATATGCCAAAATGCAAATCCTCCACCAAGGCCAAAATTGCTTGCCCCATTGCTTCTAAAATACTTCAATATGATAAACTAACACAATTGCTTCATTGGATCAAGAATTAAATCAAAGCAAAACTCAAATTCAACATACATGTGATAATGGTCATTTTGTCACTTTATAAAATGTTCCCCTCTTTACCCCTCTGGATTTGACTTTTCTTCAACTAAACTTGGTCAACTATGACCATGTCATCCAAGACCACATGAAGGTCAACAACTTTCATGTTGACCATCATGGATAATATTGACTAGGTTGACCAGAATAAGATTGACAAGTGGAGACTTTGAATCTATGTGAAGATGACCCACTTTTTGAATTGTTACAAATCTTCACCAAATTGAACCAAACCACCACCAAACCAACAAATAAATTATATAAGTGAGCTCCACCAAAAAGAATTCCAAAATCTCAATCTTTTCTTCATGCGGCCATTGTGTCGAGCACCTTGTGTGCATAATCTGGAATTCATGTTACTTGCTATTGTCCAGTGGGTTTTGGCCTCAATCACCTCTATCTGGTGATGATCATCACCTCTCTACACCCCCTGCCCCTAGCCCGATACTTGCATGATCAATTAAAGTCGAGGAGAAACCCTAAACTATGCCAAACCATGCCATGCCGGCCACTTGTGGTCACTCTCTCCCTAGCCTCTCTCCCTCAGTACAACCTTGTCTAGGAGCTTCTACTCATCACCACAAACCTGCCTGTACCCTCTCTGGATCGAAACGGGCACGGCACTGGCCAGACAAACCGCGCCCAGACGCGCCCGAACCGTGCCAGTACACGCCGTGCGCGCGGTGACCACGCTCTGGACGCCGCCAGTACACCATGCGCTCGAGCGCCCTACTCCTCCCCTGCACAGGCTACCACTGCGTCAAGAACCGCCTCCACACCCTCTAGCCGCTAGACATGCTCGAGTAACTGCGGCTGCCCCGTCACCGTCGTCCTCGCCGGAATCATGCCGCGTGTACCGAGGTACAAAGTACATGCGCTCGAGCGATCCTATCGCGCCCGGACGCTACGGCTACACCCGGAGCATCTACTAGCGGACGCCTACACGACGCTCCATTCGCCTTGCCCCTTCGCGTCCTCAATCGCCGGCACCACCGACGACCTCGCCGCACCCCCACGGCCACCCAGCGCAGCTATAAATAGAGGCCTCCTCAGCCTTCTTCCTTCACACCAAACTCGCTCCACTCTTCCTTCTGAGCCTCCCCAACATCTCTATCATCCACATTGTGCAGTAGAACTCTCCAATTGCGCCGTCGATCGCCGGAATCCGCCGCAGATCAAACCGTTGATCCACGCCACCCCGAGCTCCGCCACTGTACCAGGCACCTATTCGCCCTCGCCAACGACGCCTCGACCCCCGCCCTCGACCGCCGGCGACCTCCTGCGCTCTCCGACCCCCTACCTCGCCGGCGCAGTGAGCTCCTCTCCCCCGTCGACGACGACGCTCCACGATCGTCCGATCAAGCCCTAATCTAACGGCCGATATCACCAGGTACCGATTCGCTGTATAATAGTCGCTGACGCGTGGGACCCTCTGTCAGGCAGCCCGCTGCGTGGTTAACACTAGTTGGGCCGGCCCAGTTCTTTTATTTTGTTTAGCCCGTTAGATTTTCCCGCGCGGCCCACAACATTCAAATTCGATTTAATCTATTAGTTCAAATTCAATACTGGTGCCAACTTCAAAATTTAATAGTTTGAAATCTACTAAACCAAATTTAGCAAATTTTATATATTTAGAAAGCTCATGAAATTTTCTAAACAATGGCACTGGCCTCATGTCCAAATTCGAAATAAAATTTAAATGATAAAAATAATAAGGCAGGGCCTTTTCTGACTTCAAATAAATATTAGAAATTATCTAGAAATGATTTTAAGTTGATTCCAACTCTAATAAATCACATTTGACATAATATAATTGTTTATATAAAAATATAGCATGGTTGTTTTACATGATCATGAACTAGAGTTAAATACCGGCTATGGAACCATTTCTAGAATATTTAATACACACACATAAAATTATTTAAATAATATGAGGGCTTCTCTCTCATTTAAATCATGATCTTAAGTAATTCAAATAGAGGTACTGACCTTGATCAAATAAGTCTCAGGCTTGGTTAATTAGAGAGGTTAATCATTTAGATGATAGTTTAACTTAAATGAGGTATAGTTTCTCACATAAACCATTAGTCCAAATAATTCAATAAGAATTATTAACACATAATTAATGACCCATAGGTTTATATTTGAAAATACTTAATCCTTCTCATAAGTAGTATTTAAATATTTCAAACCTACCTATTAAATTATATAATAGACTTGGGTCTCATTTAAATCTTACCTCAACCAAATTAATATGAAGTAGATCCCATGGTAAATTAAAACCCACATTAAATTTATTAATAATATTAAACCATTGTAGGATGTTATTAAATTAGTATGAGGTGCTCACCTCATTTTAAATCATCTTTCTCAAATATATGAATTAATGTGTGGACCCTTAATTTGGCTAGGCTCATACTTGCTCCCTTATAAATCTTAAATCTAAATAATATTTAAATTAATTAAATCACATGAGATGATGAATCTCATTTAACTCACTTTCTCAAAATACTAAGTGTGAAGTGTTGACCTTGGTCAACATGGGATCACCCCTGTTTATTTTAAGAATATTAAATCAACTCAATAATAGTCCTTTAAATTAGTTACAAATATGTGTTAAAACATATGAGAGATACTCCTCTCATTTAAATCTTGTTCTCAAGTAATACAATATGAGGTAGTAATCATAATTCAAGTAACCTCATCTTGAATTATTGAGTGGCATTAAAACACTACCATGTTAACATTAAATTGCATGAGGTATGGAACCTCATTTAAATCATTTTCTCAAATGGTAAGTATGAAGAGGTTGACTTTAGTCAACCTAGGTCATATATTATTCATAAGAGAAATTAAATCTTAAAAAGATTCAATGAGAGGAAATAATTTTCTCACATACTAAAGAGAAACCCTAACTCCATTTTTGAATAAGAGGAAATTATTTTCCTATTATTAAATAAGGAAACCCTAGCATAATCTTGTAATAAATATTAAGTAGTGATGCTAGATCATTGTGTGAGCCACTAAGGCTACTTAAGACTACTTAAGTATTGTTTGGTGATTGTATCCTCGTATTCGTTTATAGACGCTAGTACCGGAGACTATCAAGAGGAGGAGGTATTCTACCAAGAGGAAGAAGAAGAATACTTTGATCACTTCACCAATCAAGGCAAGCTAGTATTCTTGCAAGCTAATATTGATATTACTCCTACAAGCAAGATAACATTCTTGCAAGCTAGTCTATCGCAAGCTAATATTCTTGCAAGATACCCTAAGGCCAAGCTCTACAAGAGCAAGGCCTCATCCCCATTTAATTCATGCTTAATGATCCTATCCCAAGTTTTTACTTTACAAGTTTTTGACTTTGGTTTATCAAAGCTTAACTTTTGATTTATGATTCACTTGGTCTAGAGTAGAACAATACTTGATTTAGATTGGCACTCCTCAAAGCTAGATAGCACCCCTCATATAGTTGCTATTTGCTAATCAATGAAAAAATTGGATTACTCTAGATGGGAACTTGTGACTTTGAAATGAAGTTGAAACCTTGGAATGATGGTTCATTCCATTGAATGACTTTGAAGGTGAATATGACCATGAGAAGATGGTGATTTTTGATATAAAACTGATGGTTGGGTTCGGATGCGATACCATTCCAATTTTGAAAGTACCCCCACAATACCCAAAATGGGTACGGGCTTAACTAGAAATTTATGTGCTTTAGTATGGGTTCCCTCTAAACAAGCGTCATAGGGGTTATGCCAAGGGCTGCCTCCGAAGCAATATGAGATATTGCGGAATGACGTGAACGAGGTGAATTGTCCGGCCCAAGCCCCGTGCGGTTCCGGGTTAACGAGTTGGTTCTCACCGGGAGGCCAAGCTCATGGGGAGAGGTGCCTGTACTAGAGTATATAAGTGAAAGGTTATGGTTGGTAGTCCGCATACGGAGTATGATAAATCGGGGCCAGCTAACCCCGACGGATTATTGCAAATATTGTGGCACAAGTGTACGACCTCGCAGAGTGTAGAACTATTCGAATAGCCGTGTCCACGGTTACTGGACGATTGGAAAGGCCATATTGTTCCGTCATCGGACCCTTTTTCAAAAGTGTGACATATGACTTGGAGACTTGAAGTTGACCGGTGAATGGTGACTTTGAGTTGGACCACAACGAGTTGTGGGAATGACACTAATGTTCCCACTTGAGTTAGTCTATTGGATTCAAGCATCTTTACTAAATGTTTATGAAATAAACTTGGATTTATGCAAATAAACCTAGAGCTTAGTACCCCCCCTTACCACAATTAATAGTGCTTACACTAGAATTAGTTTGCGAGTACTTTAAAAGTACTCATGGCTTTGTCCCTGGCTATTCAAATGGCCAGATTATGAAGGTGAACAGCAGTACGAGGAAGATGGACAGCAGAACGTCTACGACAACTAGGACCGCTCCTGACGTCAACAGTTGCCTGTGGAACAGATGGACCACGACCGTTACTTCGCTTCCGCTATGTGTTTGTAATAGGATCTCTAGATCCGCTATGTTGTATTAAGACTGGATCACGTGATCCTTTGTTGTAAGACGATTATGTGTTGTAATAAATGATGTGTTGTGATATCAAGTTATTATGTCTCGCAAAAACAATATTCCTGGGATTGCGAGGAATGGCATAATAGGCATCTGGACTTAAAAATCCGGGTGTTGACATCCACCGCCGCCGCCGCCATGTACAGGCCACCGTCGCCACCGCCGTGTACTGCCCACCACCGTCACCGCCATGTACTGGCCACCACCGCCGCCACCGCCATGTACAGGCCACCGTCGCCACCGCCGTGTACTGCCCACCACCGCCGTCCTTTCCCCGTGCCACCGCACTGCCACACGTGTCCACCGCGCCGCCGCCGCCATGTACTGGCCACCGCCGTGTACTGGCCACCGCCACCGCCACCGCCATGCATGTACAGGCCACCGTCGCCACCGCCGTGTACTGGCCACCACCATCACCGCCATGTACTGGCCACCACCGCCATGCATGTACAGGCCACCGTCGCCACCGTCGCCACCGCCGTGTACTGGCCACCACCGTCACCGCCATGTACTGGCCACCACCGCCGCCACCGCCATGTACAGGCCACCGTCACCACCGCCGTGTACTGGCCACCACCGTCACCGCCATGTACTGGCCACCACCGCCGCCACCGCCATGTACAGGTCACCGTCGCCACCGTCGCCACCGTCGTGTACTGGCCACCACCGTCACCGCCATGTACGGCCACCACCGCCGCGCGCCACCGCCATGTACAGGCCACTAGTTGTTTATATATTTTAATTGTATTTTCAATAAAGTCGTTGTGGCAGACGCTGATGATGAGAAAAGTTTCCCGCCAGATACATAGAATTAAAGTACAGAGCTCAACTGAAAATTAATTAAGATACATATGGCCGGATTCGACTCGTTCGAGTCATTCGGTCATACTCGTGCCTAGCCCGATAGTACTCGCCACCGTAGTCGTCGTAGTCGCCGTCATCATCGTCGCCGGCATCGGGGTCGCGGTAGTCGAACCTCGGCGGGAGAGCACGCGTGGGCCGGGACCGAGGGTAGCACGAGCGGGGGCCACGGTGGGCCATGACGCCCGGGAGAGTCCGGCCGCGCCACCACAGCCGACGGCCGGCCTCGTTGAAGTCCGAAGGAGGCGGGCCGCCCTCCTCGTGCCTGGCAAGCGCCCTCTCACGTCGATTGATGAAGAAGCTTTCCCAAGTTGGGAAGTAGTCGGGATGCCATTGGGGATTCCTCCGCTGCTCTGGCGTGAGCTCGAAGTAGTAGTGGTTCGTGATGGCCATCTCGCGCGCCACACCTAGAGGGACAGGAGGGACCGGTACGCCTCCGACGCTCGAGCAACCAGCCCGGTCGGGACGCGGTAGCCCGGCGGGCAGGGGTAGTTCGACGCGCAAAGCGCCTCCGCCTCCCGGAGGGTTAGAGATACGATGGAAGCCATGGGACAGAGTGATGAGGTTTGCAGAAATGAGTGTAGATGTGATATGTAAATGGAGGCCAAGCCATCATATATATAGTGAAAAAATGGCGGGAGGACGGAGGCGGGAAGCAGTGGAAAGCGCGGGAAGAAAAATAGGCGGGAACGCAGTGCCGCCGAAAACATTAGTCCCGGCTGGTGGGTACAACCGGGGCTAAAGATCATTTTTTTTGTCATCTAACAAAACTGTCGGTGGGATAACCCTTTAGTCCCGGCTGGTGGGTACAACCGGGACGAAAGATCCTTTTTTGTCATCTAACAAAACTGTCGGTGGGATAAGGACGTGTGGGTAACCTTTAGTCCCGGCTGGTGGGTACAACCGGGACTAAAGATGTCGGCAGGATAAGAACGCATGGGTGGACGCACTGCTCGATGAGATAAAGCATGTAGCGCACGACGCTCTGTCGAAGAACAAGACAAAGTAGAAGAGGTGCAGTGCCTATAAAAGGAGCATCGATATGCCTTGCCGAAGCAGATCAACAAGCCAAGCAGAGTTTCATTCCCATGGATGAAGGAAAGGGTTGGGAAATCTCCCGTGACACAGCTTCTCGAAGATGTCGTTGGTGCACACGCGCCCTACGGCATCTTCGGAGGCTGTGCCTCGAAAAATTTCCCCGGCAAGCCCGTGAACGACTACATCTCCTCTAACAAGCATCGTTGGGGAAAGGTTTGGGAAATCTCCGTGGCGCAGCTTCTCGAAGATGTCGTTGGTGCACACGCCCTACGGCATCTTCGGAAGCTGCTCCTCGGAATTTTTCCCTGCAAGCCCCCGAACGACTACATCTCCTCTAACAGTAGTACTGTTGGGGAAATGGTTGGGAAATATCCACTTTTAATATCTTACATACAGTTAAATTGATTGCCATGTTGAGATACTCATTTGTGCCATGAACATTCTACAATTAACTTGATGATGGAGCATCTTCATCATTTAATCTTCTTCAGCCTTAACCATGGAGCATCTTCATCATTTAACTTGATGCTTGGATCAATGTTCACTCGAAGGGTGGAATTTCATCAAACTTATTATAATCTTCCGACATGTCTCGTCTTGTCCTCCACTCCCACGATGTTTCTTTTTCCGTAAAGAACTATGTGGCGCTTTGGCTCATCGTTTGATGTATTTGTTTCCTTATGTTTCCTTTTTCTTGGTTTGGTAGACATGTCCTTCACATAGAAAACCTGGGCCACATCCTTGGCTAGGACGAATGGTTCGTCTCTATACCCAAGATTGTTGAGATCCACCGTTGTCATTCCATACAACTTGTCTACCCGAACCCCGCCTCCCGTTTTGTTGACCCATTTGCACCTAAACAAAGGGACCTTAAAAGAAGGTCCATAGTCAAGTTCCCATATATCCTCTATGTAACCATAATATGTGTCATTTGGGCCTTCATTCATTATTGCATCAAATCGGACACCACTGTTTTGGTTGGTGCTCTTTTTATCTTGGGCGATCGTGTAAAATGTATTCTCATTTATCTCGTACCCTTGGAAAGTCACTACAGTCGAAGATGGTGTCTGGGCCAGCAAGTACAACTGATCATCAATATCTTCGTTATTCAGGAGATGTTTTTGCAACCAACCGCCGAAAGTCGACATGTGTTCACGTCTAATCCAATCGTTCGACTGCCCCGGTTCCGGGAGCGTAGAAAGTTCTTGTGGTCACCGATATACGGAGCCACCAAGGTGGAACTTTGTAGAACCGTGTAGTGTGCTTGAGTCAAAGAAATTCCGTCCCTACATATCATTGATTTCCTTCCTAGCGTGCCTTTTCCACTTAGTCTCCCTTCATGCCGCGATTCGAGAACACCAATCGGCTTAAGGTCGGGAATAAAGTCAACACAGAATTCAATGACCTCCTCTGTTCCATAGCCCTTGGAGATGCTTCCTTCTGGCCTAGCACGGTTATGAACATATTTCTTTAAGACTCCCATGAACCTCTCAAAGGGGAACATATTGTGTAGAAATACAGGACCGAGAATGGAAATCTCATCGACCAGGTGAACGAGGAGATGTGTCATAATATTGAAGAAGGATGGTGGGAACACCAGCTCAAAACTAACCAGACATTGGACCACATCATTCCGCAACCTCGGTAGAATTTCTGGATTTATTACCTTCCGAGAAATTGCATTGAGGAATGCACATAGCTTCACAATGGGCAGTCGAACATTTTCCAGTAGAAGCCCCCTCAATGCAATCGGAAGCAATCGTGTCATTATCACGTGACAAGTCATGAGACTTCGGGTTCCGGAATGTTTTCTTCTCCATATTTATTATTCCCTTTATATTGGAGGAGAAGCCGGACGGGACCTTGATACTTCTCGGACATTCAAAAAATATTTCCTTCTCTCGCTTTTGTAAGAGCGTAGCTAGATAAATGACGTCCTTTAACTCTCTCATGCAGATTTTTGGGGTCTTTCCAACGTTGTCTGGTCCTCCCGTGCTTCGGTGTATCTTTTGTCTTCCCGTACACGCCCGCAAAGCCTAGCGAGGTTCACGCAAAGATTCTTCGTCACGTGCATCACATCGATTGAAGAGCGGACCTCTAAGACTTTCCAATAGGGTAGATCCCAAAATATAGATTTCTTCTTCCACATGGGCGCGTGTCCGGCATCGTCATTCGGAACAGACCGTCCGCCAGGACCCTTTCCAAATATTACATCTAGATCCTTGACCATACCAAATATATCAACACCATCACGATGGGGAGGCTTCCTCCGGTGATCAGCCTCACCGTTGTAATGCTTGCCTTTCTTTCTTACGGGATGGGTAATCCTAAGAAATCGACGATGCCCCGTGTACACGACCTTCCGACCTTTTTCCAAATAATCACCTTCGAGGTCATGTAAACAGTGCGTGCATGCATTGTATCCCTTGTTTGACCGTCCCGAAATGTTACCAAGAGCAGGCCGATCATTGATGGTTACGAAAGCGACGCTCTTAGGTCAAATTCCTCCCGCTTGTGCTCGTCCCACACACGTACACCTGCTAGGGACCACAGCTGTAGAAGTTCTTCGACTAATGGCTTCAGGTACACATCAATGTCGTTCCCGGGTTGCTTCGGGCCTTGTATGAGCACTCGGCATCATAATGAACTTCCGCTTCATGCACAACCAAGGAGGAAGGTTATATATACAAAGAGTCACAGAGCCAGGTGCTATGGCTGCAGACTTCTGCTCTCCAAAAGGATTCATGCCATCCGTACTTAGACCAAACCTTAAGTTCCTTGCATCCTGTGCAAAGTTTGGGAACTCTCTATCGATTTTTCTCCATTGGGAGCCATCAGCCAGGTGCCTCAACATCTCGTCTTTCTTACGGTCTTCTTTGTGCCATCGCAACAACCTAGCATGCTCTTTATTTCGAACAAGCGTTTCAGTCGTGGTATTATAGGAGCATACCACATAACCTTGGCAGGAACCCTCTTCCCGGGGCGCTCGCCCTCAACATCACCAGGGTCGTCATCTCGTCCGATCTTATACCGCAATGCAAGTGCACACCGGACATGCATCCAAATTCTCGTACTCACCGCGGTAGAGGACGCGATCATTAATGCATGCATGTATCTTTTGCACATCTAATCCTAGAGGGCGGACAATCTTCTTCGCTTCGTACGTATCGGCGGGCAATTCGTTACCCCTTGGAAGCTTCCTCTTAATTATTGTCAGCAACTTTCCAAATCCCGAGTCGCTGACACCGTTCTCCGCCTTCCATTGCAACAATTCCAGAGTGCCGCCTAGCTTTTTATGGCCATCTTCGCAAGTTGGGTATAACAATTTGTTGTGATCTTCTATCATCTTGTCGAAGGCCAACCTTTCCTTTTCAGTTTCACATTCTCTCCTTGCATCGAAATGGCCCGACCAAGATCATCATCGGCAGTGCTCATCTCGGTGCCTCTTGATGTTCTACTTCATTGTCTTCATTGCCTTCTCGCAGTATCATCGTATTCGGGGAAATTGGGATAACCGTCATCATCCTCTTCCTCTTCTTCATTGTCTTCCATCATAACCCCTCTTTCTCCGTGCTTGGTCCAACAATAGTAGCTGGGCATGAAACCCGCCCGCGTAAGGTGGTCGTGAATGACACTCGAGTGAGCGTAATTTACGATATTCTTGCGAGTCGACACATGGACAATACATGAAGCCACCATGTTTGTTTGCCTCAGCCACGGCGATGAAATTCTCCGGGCCCGAAGTGAACTCGTCAAACCGTCGGTCAATGTACATCCATTGCCGATTCATCCGCATGATATAATTAACATTATATGAAAAACCATTACATTTTATCAATTACAGATGAAAAGGATAAAGTTGTTAACCTCGATGAAGAAGAAAAAAGCAAGTTAAGTGTGGCTTGATTTGTGTAAACTCAAGTGTCAAATCCTCTTAAGCATTTCATCGAGCACCTCATGTGCATGTGAAGAAGAGAGGAGAGCAATACACCCCTCTTGTGAAGAAAGTGAAAAAATGGCCAAGTGTGGCTCACATTTGGGCAGGGGCAAGGTCATATAGCCAGATTGGGGACTTTGTCCCGGTTTGTAATACAAACCGGGTCCGATGGGGCCTTTGGACCCGGTTTGTACTAAAAACCGGGACTAAAGGGTTCCCACGCCCGACACGCCTCGCCGCGCCTGCCGGCCACCCTTTAGGCCCGGTTTGTAATACAAACCGGGTCCAAAGGCCACTACAGGACAGGCTCTGAACTAGTGGGGCCGCCCTGGGCAAAACGAACCGGGCCTAATGCCCCCAATGGTCCCGGTTTGGTTCTGCACTGGGTTATTTGCTGAGGACCAAAGACCTCTTCTCCACTAGTGAGCTAGCATCTCATACACTCTTATGCCCATGCAATATAGTTTTTCAATTTATCTAAGTGAGCAACCATGCTCTAAAATTTAGAAAATCGGGAGTTTTTTTTGGCATGGAGATAATGCTCCTTTGCTTGTTCCGTCTTTTATTAATTGTGAAATACTATATATGCTAGAGAAGGGCCCAAGCGACTCCAAGCTATATTATTGCTCGGTAAAATCCCAATTACAATTGTTGATTGATTGCTTCTGAGACTTGTAGCATCGGAGTGTGATGTATATGGCGTGGCATGATGCGGCAAGCGGGGAGGCGAGGGTTATAACGGGAGCAACAAGATGGAGGGGTGCAACGAGTGGGGAGACATGTTGTTAAGAACTGGAAAGGCTGACAGCTTGGAGATGGCCTCGTGATGCGGTGGTTGGTAGGGAGCGCAGCTTGGCGGTGTGGTAATTGGCATGGAGCGCGTAGGCTGGTTGAATTAGGGATTTGGGGACAGAGTGGTTAGTGAGGTTTTCGTGGCATTCATTAGCTAATTCGATTTGAAGCAAACATTGTTTTATTCTTTTAATTAAATCGGGAGTTTTGTTTGGCATGGAGATAATGCTCCTTTGCTTGTTCCGTCTTCTATTAATTGTGAAATACTATATATGCTAGAGAAGGGCCCAAGCGACTCCAAGCTATATTATTGTACCTTAGTTCAGATTTGTTCGGTAAAGTTCTCCAAGATTCAGCTGTGTTGCACCAATTCCAGGTTAACAAAGTTAATCTATAATTATTTTCTCGCTTGTGTTTACTTCAAATGCAGCCATATTGTCTTGTCCAATTATGTGCATTAACTATACTGAAAAGTATGGTTCTATGAATACCTGCAGCTAGCATCTCATACACTCTGATGCCCATGCACTATAGTTTTTCAATTTATCTAGGTGAGCAACCATGCTCTAAAATTTAGAAAATCGGGAGTTTTTTTTGGCATGGAGATAATGCTCCTTTGCTTGTTCGGTCTTTTATTAATTGTGAAATACTATATATGCTAGAGAAGGGTCCAAGCGACTCCAAGCTATATTATTGCTCGGTAAAATCCCAATTACAATTGTTGATTGATTGCTTCTGAGACTTGTAGCATCGGAGTGTGATGTATATGGCGTGGCATGATGCGGCAAGCGGGGAGGCGAAGGTTATAATGGGAGCAACAAGATGGAGGGGTGCAACAAGTGGGGAGACATATTGTTAAAAACTGGAAAGGCTGACAGCTTGGAGATGGCGTGGTGATGCGGTGGTTGGTAGGGAGCGTAGCTTGGCGGTGTGGTAATTGGCATGGAGCGCGTAGGCTGGTTGAATTAGGGATTTGGGGACAGAGTGGTTAGTGTGGTTTTCGTGGCATTCATTAGCTAATTCGATTCGAAGCAAACATTGCTTTATTCTTTCAATTATTGTAATTCAGATTTTTTTTCTTCTCTTTCCTATTGTTTTTATTTAGAGAACAAATGTTTTGAAAATTAGGAATGTTGTCGCATCTCTCTCTTGGTTATTTTACTTTCGTAAATTCTGCTATAATCCTTTTTTTTATTTTCTTTCCGGAAAAGCCCACCTCAATGCTACATGAATCCATCAACTTTATTTTAAGTGGTTGTGGCTGTGAGTTGGGAATGTATTTCTATTAAGTTGGTGCATGTGCGCAGTGGCGGACCCAAGATTTTCATCAAGTCTCGGGCACATTAGTTTCGTGGTGGATTGGAATTGGATGGATAAGCTTGCTCTGCTCCCCTCGGGCTCTAACATGATGTTAGTTTCTGTGGTGGATTGGAATTGGATGAATCAGCTTGCTCTGCTCGCCGTGCTGCAATTATCGAGGTTCTGGCGCGTTCTTAAAGCACAGAATGCTGGTGATGCATTTTGGGCCGTTGCGACATGAACACCTTCTTCTTGTTGCTTCAGCCCCTTCCCTTCCATGCGCTACAAAAGTTGGATCGGGAATTCAAGTCTTATGGTAAAGCTCTCTGTAAACTATCGCATTTTCTTTACATATATAGTTGCGTGCATGATAGAATAGGGACCATGAAAATGGATGCAATTGGACGAAGCAGTAGCTGGCATTAGTTTTATTTTTGGGAAGATTAGATTCAAGAATAATTGGTTTGGAAGTTACCAATCAGAGGCTATTAGTTCGTAGATGCAACGAGATAGATTCTAGATTATATTATACAGGGTTATGCATAGGAAATCTACTGTTATTTATAGGCATATAAGGTTTTGTTTTTGTTTTCTGGTTATTCTATTTTCTACCAACTTGTTATCATAACAAAGAGGGACGAGAGAGAAATGAGGAGGCAAAGAAAATACTATTGTCTCCTTGCTCGGCTTGCACTATCCAAAATCCAGAAAACTTTCTCTGCTTGCACTATCAGAAATCTAGAAAAAATAAACCAAATTGTGAAGACCATGGTAACAATAGAAATCACAAAAAAGTAGGTGTTACCTATCAAAAATCCAAGGATTCATTCACTCTAGATTTTACAACGTTGATTTTTCTTTTTCGTACACCTGAGAATGGTAGCCAATCATACAACCAAAATGAGTTGCATATAGCATTTCATATATTTGACGCTTAATTAATAATAATGGAATATCTGATGTAGCATAAATTTTGTTGGTTACAATTAAGTCTATTAGTTTTATACGTATGTTTTTTCCGACTAATTGGATAAATTTTTTGAGCCGTGGCGGAGCACGGGCATATAGATAAGTCTCATTTCCTGGTGTGTAGAAATTTGAAAAAGATTCCTTATCTACTCAATTGTTTTAACCAAACAGATAATACTGCCACCGAAGGAAAAAAAAAATTGAAACAAACAGGTCCTAGATGTGCCAAGGCTCCACGTGTCGCGCATGAAGGTTTTTCCGAGGATATGGTTTGGGTTGTGATTAGGCTTACCCTAATCGAAACAAATTTGAAAACCAATGGGAGAAGAGTACGAAGAGTGAGCAACACAAACCATGTGCTGCTGCGCTGGTTGGCAATATCTTCCATCGCCTCCCTCTTTGTCGCAATAGCGCCGGCCAGCCAGCTTCGGTCTTTAGGGTATCTCCAACCGTGCGACCCAAACGGACGTCCTTTTTGGGTCGTTTGGGTCGTCGCGCGGACACGCGGACAACGTTTCGGTCCGTGAATCCGTTTGGATCGCACTGAACGCCAAACCTCTGACCCAAATAATTATTTCTCCTCCTTCTTCCTCTAGTAGTACTAGTTGGCACGCCGGAGGTCGCGCTTGGCACGCCACCCCGGAGGTCGCCACGCCACGTCGGAGGTCCAGGCCGCCCCCAGCGTCGCCGTGCGGCTGTTGGGAGAGCGCTGCACGCCGGTGAGCGGCCGCCCTCCTTCCCCGCGTCCAGATGTGCCCGTGCCCGCGCGTGCCGAGAGCGGCGCTCACCCGGAGCTTCATCCGCGCCGTGGAGGGCTCGACGGGGCTCTCCCGTGGCCGCCGTGCCCGGGGCTCGCCCATGGCCGCCGCCGTGCGCGCCACGCCGGAGGTCGCCGTGCCCGGGGTTTGACGGGGCTCTCCCGTGGCCGCCGCCCTGCCCGGGGCTCGAAGGGCCTCTCCAGTGGCCGCCGTGCCCGGGCTCGCCCGTGGCCGCCGTCGTGCGCCGGGGCTCGCCCGTGGCCGCCCTGCCCGGGGCTCGCCCGTGGCCGCCGCCGTGCGCCGGGCTCGCCCGTGGCCGCCCTGCCGGGGCTTGAAGGAGCTCTCCCGTGGCCGCCGTGCCCGGGGCTCGCCCGTGCCCGCGCGTGGCCGACGCGGCCGGCGGCGCCCCGCCTGTGCCTCGCGCGGCCGGCTCCGCCACCGCACGGACAGCTCCGGCCCGCTACACCCCCTGCCGCCGACGCCGGGTTGCCCCGCCCTACCACACCCGAGGTTGCCCCGGCGACCTCCGCGCCCGCTCCGGCGGCACCACGACCATTGCGGCCCGGCGACTTCTACTTGGAATGAAAAAGAGGAGGCGGCGGAGCCGGAGTCTCCGAGCGAGAGCGACGACGAAGGTTAGCTAGGCGAGCTCCAATCCGACAGGGAGAATGGAGGTATCCATGGTCAAAAAAAGTGAACAGAGAGATAGAGGAGAGAGATGATATGGGGACTTTTTTGTCACTGACAAATGGGCCATGAACGGACATGTGCGGATGAAAACGGACGCACTCGCTTGTCCGGCTCGCCCCAAAAGCCACGGAAATTTGGTCCGGCTTTGGGTCGTTCCGGACGCGGCAGCTGTCCGTTTTTAATTTGGGTCGGCCCGTTGGGAGCAGTTTTTACCCAAACGGACCAATCTGATGTCCGTTTTTAATTTGGGTAGCCTGGTTGGAGATGCCCTTAGCTTGGCTTGGGGAGAAAGATGGTCGTGTGGGCCCGGAGATCAGCTGGTCAGTCAAGAAAGCAGATAGGCGGAGGAAAAGATCCCAGCTTTCTTTCTTATCCGGTCCGAGCAGCTGCGCAGCGGGTTTGCTCGATAATCCGCCACTAACTGACGCTAATCGCGATGGTTTTCTCAGCAAATATCGTCGAATCTTCAGCTAATCCAAGACAATGTGTCGCCCCGCGCCCGAGTATTTAGGGTCGGGGCGGTGGGGGTGGGGTTGGAGAGAAACAGACGCCGCCGTCGCAGTGTAGCTCACTCCACTTCCCCCCTTTCCTTCGCCGCATCTCCGAGCACCGGAGGTAAAGAAGGCCGCGGCCAAAAACCCTCCTTTTCCCTTTCTCCTTCCCAGATTAATGCTTTCCATAGTGTAAGATCCAAAGCACTTTGTTGCGGTTGCCGTCCATCCGGGTTTTGCTTTGATTCTTGCTGCTGGTTGTGTGGTAGGAACATCGATCTCCCCCTTGATTTTTCTTGTTTGCTTCGTGTTCCTCTGCTTCTGCCCTGAATTGCTCCTGTTCGTTCTTCATTCTGTGAAGTCTGTAGTGCCCAGTCTTTGCGCGTCGTTGAGGGTTCGCTCCCGCAATTTCCCCCTTGATTTCTTCTTCTTGTCCAGTTGCCTTTACTGTCTCTATCTTCTCGCATATAAAAAAAAGAAGACGAACCAATCGTCCGAGAGGGTTTTTTGCCCTATCCTCGCGCGTTTCCTTCTTTCTTGATGTCTGCTGCGACGACTCGAAAGTCGTTGTCCTCTCCTCGATCTCTATCCGCTGCAGTTTCCTGATAATTGTAACAATGAAAAGACTGCGATTGAGCGATTTCGTGGGCAATTTTGTGTTTTGGATAAGAAGTCAAGAACCAATAATGAGTGAATCTAGACTAGTCTTTATTTTTTCTTCCGTTGATTTTTTCCATGGAATGGATGGTAGGTCTGGGCCGGATATCCTTTTCCCCAGTCGATATGTTTTCCCTAGTTGTCTTTTTCTATACTTCCTGGTTGATTTTTCTATACTTCTAGTTGGAACAGAGTGCATGTTCATGGATGCTTGCCAGCCGAAATTTAGGGCTTTTTTATGTGTATGGTAGGAGTGGGACCATAGAATCGTCTGCCAATTGCACATCAATCCATTGGAAATTTGGAATTGATAATGATTGCACGAAGCACAGCTACCTGTTGTTCGTATCTTGTCCGCTGCAAGTTCCTGATAATTATAAAACTGAAAAGACTTTGTGCGATTGAGTGATTTTGTATGCAATTTAGTGTTTTTTGGACTGAGAACTAACAATGAACGAATCTAGACTAGTTTTCTTCTGTTGATTTTTTCCACGGAAGGTAGGTCTGGGCGCAGATATCTTTTCCCCAGTTGAGCTAGTTGGGTGGAGTACATTTTCATGAATCCTCCACCGAAATTGCGGACTTTTTTTTGTGTGTGGTAGGAGTGGAACCATAGAATCGGCTGCCAATTGCAGAGCAATCCATTAGAAATTTGGAACAAATAATGATTGCACGAAGCACAGCTGCAGTTTCGAGTCTCTTGCCATTGTCTTATCTAACTATCAATTGACTGCTTTACAAATAGCCTGTCCCCATTACGAATTCCTGAAAGCGAGTCATATCTTTGTAAATTAGCTCAAACGCGCAAGTGGGCGATTAGTCTTCCCTGATTGGTTCCGGTTTGTGTCCGTTAGACGTGGATACAGATCACAACGCGCAGTTGAGCAGGCTGGTAGACCTGTAGTCCTTGTGCTTATAAATAAGGCGCATTTCTTCAGATACCTTCGTGCCTCGTAAAGATCCACCCTGTTAGTCATTTGGCCCCATCCTTGTACCAGCTGAGCATTCTCTCTTGTCCAGCCAGTTCAGGTCTCAATTCGGGCATGTTCTGTCGCATTCTTCTATTGATTGCTCAGTATTTGACATGTTCCCAAGATTTGAATTTTCTCTATACGGAGTTGTTAATTTTGTTAGAATTGTTAGTACTTTTGCTGTCCTGTTTTTGTGCAGTTCTACAGAAAGCTCTTCTAGTAATATGTTCATCTCTGAAATGTTATTATGTTCACAAACAAACTAAATTATTTTGCTCTTGAATACCTTTTGTTTCTGAAATTGCTTTCGGCTTCATTGAATGCTTAAGCAGTAAGTTTTAGACATCAGCCTTGTTCACTGAGGCAATGAAAATTCAGCACCGGTAGTTGTAAATTGGGAGTAAATACTATGGTTGGGTATACTCCTAAGTGTTAGAGAGGCCTATTTGTTTTCTCTTTCCTCGGTCGGTATGAGCATAATGGTTCTTTTGGCTGAATTTATAAGGTGTTCTACTTTCTTGAGTCTGGATGGTGTGCCTAAGGATTTTTTTTAAACAAAATCACTATCATATATCTGATTACCTACTCGGCCTTATGGTGAGCCGAGTAAGTTGCTATTGGTGATTGTCTTTTTTGTAAACGGAGTTTGTGATGATTATGCATATAACTATTGTCAACATATTCTTGATTACTTACTCGGCCTTATGATGTATGAAATATTCAGGTACTTCCAGAAGGGGTCTGAAGCCTGCAGTCATGGGCAATTTGTTGTGCTGTGTTCAAGTTGATCAGTCGACCGTGGCCATCAGAGAGCAGTTTGGCAAGTTTGATAGTGTGCTTGAGCCAGGATGCCACTGCCTGCCTTGGATGGTTGGGAAACGTGTAGCTGGCCATCTCACACTCAGGTTGCAGCAACTGGATGTGCGCTGTGAGACTAAGACAAAGGTATATCATAAGCATGCCTACCTGTGTTCTATTTTCTTGCAGAAAACAATAAGATCATTTTGTCTCGGCAAAAACGAAAATTGTATTGCACAGTAGTTCTTTGTGGATTGTAAATCAAATTTCTGTTTCGAGACACATTTTTTTTCCTGCTGCCTTCTTTAGTAATTTGAAGGACACTGAAGGTTAATATAAATTATGCCCTTTTCGCAAAAAGTATATAAATTATGCTCATGGAGCAGTTCGGCTTGCCACATGAAAATAAACTTCTCCATTTGTTTGCAAAAAAAGAGAACAAACTTCTCCATATAACCATGTACTTACTATTCATCTCTAGTTAATGTATCTGAAACGTCACAGTGCCATTGATATCACGCTACATGTATTTTTCTTCTGCTATTAAGAATTGTTGTGATGTTGCTGGCATC
Source organism: Lolium rigidum (assembly GCF_022539505.1). NCBI lineage: Eukaryota > Viridiplantae > Streptophyta > Magnoliopsida > Poales > Poaceae > Lolium > Lolium rigidum. The sequence goes on along the minus strand of NC_061512.1, from coordinate 212,477,440 downwards.
TGAATTTCTGCAGGACAATGTGTTTGTCACTGTTGTTGCATCTATCCAGTACCGCCCACTGGCTGGCAAAGAAAGTGATGCATTCTACAAACTGACCAACACAAGGTCCCAGATCCAGGCTTATGTTTTTGATGGTAAGAATTCTTAAACAAGTGAAGATTTCTATATCCTGTTTCAGTAACTACTTGCTAGTCTCCAGCAGTTCCTGTTAATATTCATATCATCTCCGATGCAGCTTTACAACTGAACTCTTTGTATCTCATCTTTCATGTTATCATGTATCGACTAATTTGCTGGTTTGCTTGATATCTGCAGTGATCAGGGCAAGTGTTCCAAAGCTCCTCCTGGATGATGCTTTTGAGCAGAAGAATGACATTGCAAAGGCTGTTGAGGATGAGCTTGAGAAGGCTATGTCAGCATATGGCTTTGAGATCGTGCAGACTCTCATTGTTGACATTGAGCCAGATGAGCATGTCAAGCGAGCAATGAATGAGATCAATGCAGGTTATTTGCTATTCCCTGACATGATCAAAATCAAACACACAGAACACTTGATTTCCTAGCATCCATCATATAGTGACATTGTGATCTGATGCTTTTTGCAGCTGCAAGGATGAGGTTGGCCGCGAACGAGAAGGCGGAGGCTGAGAAGATCGTCCAGATCAAGCGCGCCGAGGGCGAGGCGGAAGCGAAGTACCTCTCTGGACTCGGTATCGCCCGCCAGCGCCAGGCCATCGTGGACGGGCTGAGGGACAGCGTCATCGGCTTCGCGGAGAACGTGCCCGGCACGAGCGCCAAGGACGTGATGGACATGGTGCTGATCACACAGTACTTCGACACGATGAAGGAGATCGGCGCGTCCTCCAAGTCCTCGGCGGTGTTCATCCCCCATGGCCCTGGTGCGGTGCGCGACATCGCCACGCAGATCCGCGACGGGCTTCTCCAGGGCCAGTCTGCTACTCAGCAGTAGTTTGGCTGGTTGGCTGGCTGGCTTCACCGGCATGGTCATGGACATACGACAGCTGATGGTGGTTTGTGGTTTGGTAGCTATATATGCCTACTTTATTGTGGCCTTTCTGGAACCATATGTGGATTGTGGCATGCAGTAGTACTTTAGATTGATGCGTGGAAGCAAGACCTTTGTTAACCTGTTGGGGATTCAGCATGGTATATGCACATTATGAGATGGTAGTGGTGAATTTGGTCTGATGTTTTCGCCTCAGTTTCCTTCGTCTTGTGGTGTGTCAGTTAGATGTGAGAGAGCGATGCTACTGAACTGAAGCATGTTATTTCTTTGTCTAGGATAGAAGGAAAACATATTTCAGAGGATGTCAAAGATCTTGGCGTGCTCGATTCGGCGCCAATTCCACACTCAAATTGTTCAGGGCGGAACAACAGGAGAGCATGGATCTTGGTGACTGGCGGCATGGAGAAGCGCGAGGCGCAGCGTCTTCCTTCTCGCCGTGACGGTGAGGGTGACGGTGGTGTGGCCGCTCCTTCGGAACGGAGATGCAACCCCATTGACCTGGCGATTTGATCGTTAAACTCAAAATTCCCCCACTTGAAGTTCTCTTTGGTTAAGCAAGATGTAGCGTGCCGGCCGGGCAGAGCACTGAAGCGATCGCCAAGCGCAAAACTCTTGCCAATTGTTCCATTCTGGACGCCAGGAACACGGCACACCATTACGAATTTTGATGCACCGATTGCGACGTCGGGTATCATATGCTCACTTTGACATTTGTAGCTCAGAAAGATAAATCACTACGTTTTTTTTTTTTGAAAATATGAAGAAAGAAAAAACATACATGCTGAAATAAAAGAGAAAAAGAACTTCAGGTGGGGGCTTTTGCCTCCACCGTTGCGTTGTCAAAAAAAAAAAACATACATGTAGAGCACGCGTATATGGTACCTAGTGAAATTACCTCCCTCTGTTCTTGTTTATCATGCACGACCTGGACGGAGCATATTTCTTACCAATCAAAGGCAACGGCTATAATAAACCAAAAAAAAATGCCCCAACCTAACTATAACTGAATTTTACTGAATTCCAACCTAACTACTCCATCCATTCCACAATATAAGATATTTAAGTTTTTTTAGATTCATTTATTTTTGTGTATATCTAGTATACTTTTAGTGTGTAGATTCACTCACTATGATATCTATGTAGTTTATTTTAAATAGAGGGAGTATAACTGAACACCGAAGCTTGTTTCAGTTTTCACCAGGTGGTCAGGCTCTATAATCACCTGGTGGCCTCTTTTGAAACCGAGAGAATAATTTTGTTTTTTCTCGAATAAAAGAAATAAAAAAAAACAATCACTTTGATCAGAGATCGCAAGCTATCGACTAGAACACCATGGCAATCTGCTTTACTAGGTTTTGGATCTGGGATTGGATACATCGTATACCCCTTCTAAAAATGCATGGGTCTTGGATCTGGGTTTCAAAGTGGGCCGCCCCTGGCCCTACCGTCTCTCGTAGGCTGAAGACCGTGTGATACCTCTTCGGATGTTCACAATGTTTTGAATCTTGGGGGTCTATGAAAGCACGAGCCCCCCCCCCCCCAAAAAAAAAAAAATTCTCCGCACGAGTTTAGAATTATTAACATTTGGTCTTGTTTGACCATCTTGTTAGGATGAAAACAATGGATAAAGGAGATTTGCTAGTTCACTAACTTCGTGCTCAGTTTAATTCTACACCATTTAATTTTCATCGTGATTCGTGCTAGTTATGAGTTGCAACTGAGTTTTGATGGCATCATCTGACTGAGCACGAAGTTAGTTCTCAGCTGACTGAGAAATAGTCAACTCACATAAAACATACCACATATTATCCAACCGGTACAAAAGAATAATACTCCCTCCAATTCATAGTAAGTGTCTGAGATTTAATACGAAGTTCGTGCAGTTTTGTTCTAAATTTCTGATACTTATTGTGGATCGGAGGCAGTGCGGTATTCAGTTTGGACAAATTTATGAAATTCATGGTCATGGGAGAGAGAAGGCTGCGGGTTGAGTCGACAAACCAGAACTAAGACATTGGGATAATTTGACAAAGTAGAACAATAATTTTTTTAGTTTCCACGTTTCCCATGAAAAGGGGTTTTTATGGAATATATTCTCGTGCGCAACGTTGTGCTTAAAGTGTATATTGCCTTTTTAAAAACCGGAGGAGTCACGTCTCAGCGCTGAGCAAGCGAATGATTAGCACGCCACATTAACCCAAAACCAAAATCGCCATCGATCCAAAAGAAAAGATCTCCAAGAACTAGAGCCGGCGATCGCGTCCAAAATCCGGACAGCGCACCGGCGAGCAAAGAGACAACGCGGAGGATCGGGGGGGCGGGCCCCACAGGAACGTGACTGATGCGCGGTACCAGCTGACGTGGCAGGATTCCTCTGAGACCCCGCCACGAGGCTGGATGCGAGTGGGCTCTATAAATCGTGTCGCTGTTCGAGACGGACCCCGCATTCCTCCGCCATAGCCACAGGCCCACACTTCCCTCGCCTCCCCCGATCGAATCGAATCGAATCGCCGGAGTTGAGGCTCCCACCGGAATTGCTCACGCTGAACGCACGCGGCGAACGGAGAGGCGCGCGCGAGGTGGTATGGGATCGGAAGGCCGGAGCTGGAACGGGGCTGCCGTCGCCGACGGCGGTGGCGGGGATGAGAAGATGAGCACAGTGGCGGCGCCGGTGCAGGCGGAGGTGCCCACCTCTGCCGCCGAGGTCGACATCGCGCTGCCTCTCCCGGAGATGACTCCCCGCGTCATGCAAGTCTCCTGATCCCTCTCCCTGTTTCGATTTGCTTCTTCACGCGGGCGGGTGCGTGTGTGTCTGTCAAATGCGTTGGTGAAGTAGTAATCACCAGCCGTGGTCTGTCTGTCCCGGTGCGCCCGCTGCGCGCTCCTGTGAGCTGACGGTGTTCGGCGAAATGCCTCACCGCGAGCGACAGGCAGGAGCAGGACTGGCTTGATTAATTTCCCCGTTTACTACGTACCATTTTGTTTTTTTTTATCTAATACGGTGGATGGAACCTTTCTCCAGAGATCTCTGCAAGGAGCTGGTGGCAGGGTGGTCGTCGCTGGACAGCTCCTGCTTCTCCATCTCGACCGTGTCCGGTGGCATCACCAACCTATGTGAGTTTCGCTGCCCCTGTCCTATCTACTCGTCCATCCCGTCCCCTCACCTGATCTGCATGTTCCAACAGACGAAACAAACACAGACCATCACGTAACTTGACGACTGCACCAACTTAAGATTGCGTAGTTTGCTTCACTTGTCCACGCGAAACATCACATATTCAATGACTGCACACTACCTGCTTCTACTATTTCATCCTAGTTTCAGATATGCCACCCGTGCTTAACTGCATTTTGCAACCTGTATCTTTAGCATCCACGGCTTGCGCTCATTTCTGCTTCAAAATCATTCCTGTCGTCATCGCATCCAGAGCTCTGGCCCCAATATGTTACAAGCATTACAAAGCAATATCCATTTTTCTGTGCAATTGAACCTAATTTACCTCTATATGTTATCTCTAAATTAATAATTTTATCCTAAATGGTTATCTTTTATCGTTCATAATGTTCGTTACTTACAGTGCTAAAGGTATCTGTCAAAGAAGGCACGGCGGACAGTGAGTCTGCTGTCACTGTTCGGTTGTACGGCCCAAATACGGACTTGGTGATCGACCGGGAGAGGGAGTTGCAGGTGAGCATGCGAATCGTACTTTATGAAATTGTATATGGTACTGGGCATGTAATGTCCGCCTGCATTCTGTAGTGTTCTTCTGGTTGGACATCGTAGTGTTGGTTCTGTACTTTCTTAGTTGGGGTTCAGTTTTTAATTCTGGTGATATAGTTGTCCGTCGGTTTCATTGAAATCCAACCTATATGCTATAACACACAAAATATCTCATTGTTAAATGAAAACAAGTTGTCAAGTTAGCTAGTATTCATACTGTCATTTTTTGAGCTGTGCTGTTTCCTAATGCATATATCTATTACAACCATGGTTAGGCCATACCCTATATCTCAGCTGCAGGGTTCGGGGCTCAGCTACTAGGAGTATTTGAGAATGGAGTGGTTCAGTCATTCATCCATGCACGAACACTCACACCTTCAGGTAGGCATTCTTTTGGTTCTTCATACTACAGATGGGGTGGCTTAACTGTCTACTTACTGGATATATTTATTTCTTGTTTTCCATTTTCCCATTATATATAGATTTGCGATTCACATGGTAAGTTGAATGCATTCGCCGTCTTAGGTATTACACACAATTGTGTATGTTATTTTGCATCCATAGGTCTGGAGAGGCTGCCATAAATGCTTCTGAAAATAACTTTGTTTTTTTCCCATTCTTACATTATTCAGACATGAGGGAGCCTAGAATAGCCGCTGAAATTGCCAAGCAGCTACATAAATTTCATCAGCTAGACATTCCAGGATCTAAAGAACCACAACTGTGGAATGATGTATTCAAATTTTTGAAAAAAGGTAACACTTTTAACTTGTTTTGGATATTTCATTTTGGGTCTGGCTGCTTTTATTTCATCAACATCCGTACATTTTTTTGAAAGCCACATTTTGTAATATTGTGTGCTGTGAAATACTTATTGCAGCTTCTGTATTGAAGTTTGAAGATGATGAGAAGCAGGAGAGATATGAGACGATCTCTTTTAGAGAAATAAAAGATGAAGTTAAAGAACTTAAGGTACCTTGCGGTAGTAGCCGTATTACTGTTATGTGCTATTGAATCTTGCAGCAATCTGAGCCCACTTCAGTTGCATAACCTAACAGGAGTATCTTCATTTTTCTATTTTATATTTATAATAATAGAAATTCTATAACACAATCATTCAATCAAAGGGCTACATCCCTGTTTGTGAAATTAATGTGCATGAATATGATGTGTGTCTCTCTCTCTATCCTCTTATAGGATCTCTCAGATCTTTTGCATGCCCCTGTGGTTTTTGCACACAATGACTTGCTTTCGGGGAATTTGATGTTGAATGATTTGGAAGGTAAATATCGCATCCACTTATCACATTCTTGTGATTATGAAGTAGAAGTATTTTTTAAGCTTCAGATCTCCTATCTTCTGACTTTCATTTGCAAAGCTGAGATGGTGTTTGTGTTTGTGGTCATTTATTTCTTTTTACAGAGAAGCTCTATTTCATTGATTTTGAGTATGGATCATATAGCTACCGCGGCTTTGACATTGGAAACCATTTCAATGAGTACGCAGGCTTTGATTGTGATTATAACCAGTACGTTCTCTTCTCTTCTTGCTGGTAGAATAATCTGATGGAGCTTTTATGGTCATGCGCAGTAATACCCACTCGGTTGCTTCTTGTAGGTACCCAGACAAAGATGTACAATATCACTTCTTCAGGAATTATCTATCTGATAGACCAAGTGAGGTATGTCAATTCAACACATTATCTTCTCTGGACAGAACCTACTGAGAGCTATTTATAGTTATGCAGTTTTTCTCTGAGTAAAGAAAGCTACACATAAGTTCCCACTACTAAAACTTAGATAGTTAGATTGTACTTATTTTATCAGTAGATTCGTTTTCTTATTTTTATCAAAATCACAAACACAATGCCATGTGCTACATGTACTTGACATTATCACATCCTTCAAGCTAAATATGATTTGTCTTTTCTGAGAAGAGAAATGTAGTATGCTTGGCATTTATACTAGGAAGACAATCAGAATGTTACTTTGAGAAAACAAGTGTCTTCCTCGAATAGCAGAACATAGATAATTTTTACGTGATGTAGTTCCACCATTATGTATCTAACTAGTTTTTAACCAAAAGGTCCAAGTGCAGGATCTGGAAGCCCTTTATGCTGAAACGAACACCTACAGATTAGCATCACACGTTTACTGGGCACTGTGGGCACTCATTCAGGTAAACACAAGGGTACTTCCTTTAGTGCATAGAGTTTGAGCACTATGCAACTGTCATAACGTAATGTACTTTTTTTTCATTTGATTGCAGGCGAAGGTATCCCCAATTGATTTCGATTACCTTGGGTACTTTTTCCTACGGTACGGTGAATACAAGAAACAGCGGGAGTCTTGCTTTTCCTTGGCACAAGACTTCCTTTCTCTGAGAAGTGGCTAGAGCTTAGACGTTGTCCCTGAGCCACTGCTTGCCATCGCCTTATATATGGTGGCAGGCATGAATGATCAGCTATTGTACTCGTGTTAATTAGCCATTCTTGTGTCTCTGTTGTATGATGGTGTCAGCTCTTGGAATTCTTTCTGTTCGTTCTTCCTGCAGGAGCCTTGTACTGCTTATAGAAAGTTGTACAGTCTGTGAATAATGTACAACTGTTTGGTTGCAACAAAGGCAGGCTAAAGAATTCTGCTTTTTGTATCATCATGTAAGCCTTACATTAGATCTGTGCCGTTGGATGTAATGTATTGCGCCACTTCCAATGGCCCATATAGAAAGTTTCCAGGTTTGCACTGAATTCCAGTTTTCACTGGATACTTTGCCAAATTGGAATTTCTTTCATTTATTCAACAAAGACCGGCAAAAGCCTTACAACGAACATACAAGCCGGAGCTGCCAAACAAGGTGACTACTGCACATATGAGTCTGACAATTCAGTCAAACTGGTACAACTCATGTGCAAGTCAAAGTTCACATGAGTTACCGAATGGTCACTTGCTAGCAAATGTATCAGGAACAAAAACAAACAGGTTATCCTATCTAATGTTCAACACTATCTAGATCAGGACAGAAACAGCTTAAGCGATTAGCGCAAGGGCATGGTGGTATTTATCATGCTGCAGGCTGAAAGGCCAGCTGATTCTAGGCAATTTAAAGCAACATCGGAGGTGGGGCTGCTCTCAGATCAATCTTCTGGTACATGCCCAAATCCCAGTCACTCGCCGGATAAACCCAATACGGTTTGGGCACTGGCCATCTGTCAAGGAAGAGATTAGGAAGAGATTTTTAAGAGTACAATAAGCCGATGAGTAAATTCATGTAAAACACTGCAGCGATAATAGTTCTGAGACATGCTCAAACCTGTTTAAATTACAGTCTACATTGGTACCGCTGGCTGTAATGCTCCTGTCAAACACCACAAAATTACAACTTTAACATCCACAAGAATTGCATTTGCAATGCCTACAGAGCAATTGATTGTATTTACAAGCTGGGCTATTTGACATGTAGGACAGCACCTGATGTTTATGGACTTGACAGAGAAAACGCAAAACATGAGCGGGTTTATTGTGGTAAAAACAGTAGGATCGGTGTGGGAGAAGTGCAGAGATTAAGGACAAACTCATCAAAAGCCTATATTTCAACATAGGCGTTGGAGGCTTGGAGCTACTAGATATGCTCTATTCTCGACCTCAGCTTCAACTTATCGAGCTAATGACCACACAAACATCATTATAATCATGCAACATCAGTGCATAAACAGTGTGATATCTCCAACCAAGATGAGTCATCAAATAATGTCAAAATGGTCGAGAAAGTGTAAACCCCAAGAGGACTCGAGTTCCAAATTATAGTGGTACGTAGGTCAACTAAACTTAACAGAAACTAGCAAATAATTTCCAAAAATAGGAAATGATCTAAAATTGAGTCAGAAAAGATATACTAGATCTTTCAGCAATATTCTAATTGTTTGATGTTTTTGCAAGTGGAGTTCTCTGAAACTTGAGTACTTATGCAAGGGACAAATACTTGCACGCCACACCAAATCTAACTTAACACTGTAAGACATACCTCTTTGTCTCAAAATGCCTCAGGCATTCCAGAATTATGTTCCTAGGTATGAATGGAGTGTTTTCCTCATCATAAAAGTTCATGCCAATAAAGTTCCCATCAAAATCAACAAGGGGTCCTCCTATCCCAGCCTAACACAAAAAGCAAGTAACATTGGACAATGATTATATTGGAGAAGATAACAGTTACAAGAAAAACAGATTAAGGCAACCAGACCATAGTGTACCTTTGTGATTTGACATGTGGAGGTCAACAGCTCTGCGCAATCAAATTTGCTCGGTTCGTCAGTCAACGTTCCACTTGTGGCTGTTAATGAGCCACTTCCAAAGATGCGCCCCACAGCTACCACCTTACAACAGGGGCTCAAATTGTACGTCATGATAGAGCTTTGTTGTATGAAGATCAGGAGAGGTCATGATATTTACTACAGCGAGATTATAGTGTAAGATATAATGCTGCAGCTTTCCTGTGACAATTTGTTTGTTGGGGAGGCGCACTTCAATCTGCAATGTTAAAGTTAGACCTACGCAATGTTATATTATTGAACAAGCATAAATACTAAAGAATAATTAGCAATACTAACCCTCAAGTCATCATCAATCTTATTTTCATCATCAGAAGACCTGGCTAAGCTTGCACACGTCAGAACACTCGTACATTCTATAAGTATTCCTGTGCATGCAAATAACCTTGTATTCCCTGCACAAGACATATTTCAGATCATTAACTGCTGGTGATCAAATACAAATGAGGAAAATCACGTATCATTAGTATATTCACCATTGAATGAAGCAAGTGAGACAACAGTGCAAGACAAATTTAAAGTGACTTCTTCACTGAGGTCCTTCAGGACACTCCGACATGAACCATCCACGTAGGGAAATTTTTCTTCAAACCGATTAATTAATTTCATGCCTCCTGGTTAAAAAATGTGACACAAGTACACAACACAATAGTAAGAAGTAGAACAAAGCTGTAACAAATAATGCAAAAGAGGGAGGGAAGAGTCGGTAAAAAAGGAATTCGCAACTCACCACAATTTTTTTCTGGCACCGGGTAACCAAGTGAGCGCAGTTTTTTATGTACTGTATCAATAGGTACTAGAGAAACAAGGTCAACCAATTAGCACGGCTGATATATCAAAACTAGGATCCCAAGTAGCAATATTAAACTAACATTCTATTTACTTGTAGAAATTATGAACAGCAGTGAGCAATGAGTAACATTAGGATACGGTAGCATCTTGCGTGCTAATTTACATTTCAGTAGTCATTAAAGATTCACCTTCTGGGTCGAAGTAAGAATTGGCATAGAGATACACACCATTGTCTGTGCTTCTCACCATTATGTCACCTGTTATGGAAAAGATGGATGAAAGGCGATACACAAGCTCATGCAGTAGTATATTATCATGCAGCATACAAACGGACTAATAAGTGGATAGTGTGAAAGTGATCTTTTTTAAGGAACATGGTGAAGTGGCAACGTTCAAAAAAGCGTACGCTTAGTCTCGCTTAAGCGCAAAAGAGATGATGTTTCAAGGAAGGTGAAGTGGTTACTTTATTTGAAGAAAAGAGATGATGTTGATTTATTTCAAGGAAGGTGAAGTGGTTACTGATTAGGACAGAGATCACAGGCAACTTAGCAATTTAGCATGCCATTGATTAGAACCATCCTCGCACTACAGTTAGGATTGACAAACAAGTATTGTGTGATAACATATAACTGCGAGTTCTAAGCGAGTGATAGTGCCGTTTTATCCTTACTTGAGCAACCACCTCCTTGCTTATTTTGAGGCCTGCATTACAATATAGAAAAAATGTTGTAATAATTCCATAGAAGTGCTTACTCAAAAGTTAGGAGTCCCATGGCTACAATATTCCGTAGAACGGAGAAAAAACTGATTACATAGCACATCTAGAGAACTCATCTAGATGACTCACTAACATAAGTATGTGCATATCTTTGTTCAAACAAAAATCTAAATGAGAGCACATACTTACAGGGTTAGGTGGAACTAAATGAGAGCACATGCTTACACGTGGTAGCGGAGAACCAAATTACTATCTCGAAATACTTTAAATGCAAAGAAACTAAATTGCAATCATATCTCCTTATAGATAGCATATGCTGAATCACAGAGAACCTTGACTCACAACAATTGAGTTAATTATAAGCTTCAGTAACACCAATCATCGATACACTACAGGATGTGTTTAAACAGGCTGACGCAAATGGGATAAGTGTGCTAAACTATTGGGGTGTCAAACTCATAAGACTCACAAGCATGCATGGGTAAGCTGATGGAGAAGCATTAGCTCATAAAGAACTAGGAGACGTACTGAAATATTCTGAGACGCTCCAAAAGTTTGATAATTATATTTCTTCGAAGAAAGGTTGTTTGTTCTGCATCATACAAGTTCATGCCAAGAAAATTTCCATTGAAATCAACAAGGGGCCCTCCAGTCCCAGCCTGTCAAATAAAAAAATGACAGTGAACAAGGGTAGACCAGAAGAGATCTCATCTCTGTGGCCTTACTGAAAGAGTGCAATAATCTAGTCAAAGATTAAGCCACATAACAATTTATTTCCACCACGTGAATAAGAGAAATCAAAATAGTGTACCTTACTGATTTTACAAGTCGAGATCAGAAACTCTTCACAATCAAATCTGCTCACTTTGTCCATCACTACCCCATTTGTGGCCATCAATTTCCTTGAGTTAAACAAACATCCTACAGCTACTACCTTGCTACCGGACTCAAGTTGTATTGGATGATGTAGACTTGCTAGACAGAGAAAACCAGGGGCTGGAATGTTGACAAGAGCAATATTATAACGTAAATCATACTGTTCCAACCACCCGTCAACATACTGACAATGCTGATTCCATGCTCTAATCTGTAATGGTAGAGTGAGATTTAATCAGTATCTCAAATGAACCAAGTAAAATGAGCAATAATTAGCAGCACCGACCGTCAAGTCCTCATCTATCTTGCTTTCATCCTGAAGAGATCTCACTAAACTTGCCGAAGTGAGCAAGGTAATGAGGCGTGGTCTCCAGTGTATAACTATGCCTGAGCATGAGCATCGCATCTCATCGCCTTGTAAACATGATCGTAATTCCAGTCAGTTGTTAACGATGATCAAAGACAGCTACTAGGGGAAATAATGGCGCACATATACCAGTAATAATTACCGTTGAAAGAAGCAATGGCGAAAACACTTTGAGACAATTTTGATGCAACTTCTTTACTGAGTTCACTCCAGACACCTTGACCAGAAGTTCTCAAGTGGCCAAATTGCTCTTCCAAAGTATCAACCGAATCATGTGGCTTGTTACATTCATTGCTCCCTGTTGTGCAATCATATTCTCGCCTTCTCTTCAGCATCGTTTCAGACTGCAGCATAACGAACAATATGCCTTTATTTTCTGTCATAACCAGTGGTGGAACCAGGAAAGGAGCTAGTGTGGTGGAAATTTGTGAGAGGCGGTTTTTTTTTTGCTAAATTGCAATCAAAGTACACCCTGGTAACAGTATTTTGCAACTGATACAAACATAAATTCCAACTGATCTGGAGCAATTTCACTGAATATCTTGCCGTTCCATTCGCAGCAAAATATTGAATTACAATAGACAAAACTCAATCTAAATGGAATTATTCACAAATTCACCAACTATCAAGTTGCAATACATCTGGTATTTCACGGGATGGGACAAGAAAGGAGAAGTTTACGCACCTGCGGGATGGGCCTCGGCCTTTTAGGGAGAGGATGCTCACCGGAGAAGAAGAAGCTGAACTCGGCGGAGACGGGGAAGACGCGGCTAGCTACGGCGTCCCCGGCGTAGGCGAGGCCAGGACCTCACCGGAGACGGGGACGACGCGGCTGGCTGCGGCGTCGTTGGCGTAGGTGAAGCCAAGAACTTAGGCTAGGGGTACGGGAGATCACCGGCGACGAACTTAGGGTTACGGGGGTGCGTGGGGTTCGCCGGAGTTGGGGGAGGTGGGTGGGTTTAGAGGGAGGTCCGGGGCGGCGGCGAACCGGCGGTGGGCCGCAGATGGAAGAGGGCGGTGCGGCGAGGCACCGCGGAAGCGGGAGCTGGGAGGGCCGTGGGTGGCGGCAGCAGGCGAGCCGGATGGCGTTGGAGGCGGGGGGTCGGGGAGGTGAAGGAGAAAGAAGACAACCTGAGATTTTTTTTTTGAGCTTTCAAGACAACCTGAGCTGAGGAAGAAGAAGCTTGCTGGGCTCCGGCCCATCTTGCTATCCACGCGGGCGTCCCTGATGCTAAACGCGTCGAATAGGAGGTCCGGCCCAGCGACTACGGGGGTAAATCCTATTTGCTGCTGGTCCGGCCCAGCGGCCCAGCGGGGGTAATTTCCATTGATGTTCCCTTTTTATATTTTTTTATAAATATCAAATTGATAATTAAACCCTGATGGTATATGTATGTGAATGTATGTGGAACAATTAGTTGATTCAATGGTTTCGGGTGAAGGAGAACTGATAATTCACGAATCTATATATAGATGTTGTGTGCCATGTATATTTTGTGCCCCTAGACTATATCCACCACAATGGTCGAATACCAACTAGAGAACTTGTCAATGGATGGAGATTTTGGGGTTGACGAAGCCAGCCATTGTTTTAGATGTTGCCCCGGGGAAAATTGAGCACCACCGCCACCACCAAAGTTGCTTTGCCCACAACGGGGATTGCAACAGCCACAAGGTGAGCCTCCAAAGTAGGGGTTGATAGAAGCTCTAAAATGGTCTATGGGCACATCATATGGAACCTAGCTTGCACCAATGTATAAAAGAAGATGAGAAGCATATCCATCCCTCCAGGCTGTATTACCAACATAAACAAGTTTGAGCATGCCTTCTTGTGGTCCAGAACTAGTAATATTTTTGGTGGATGCAAAATAAATTGGGAGACCGTGTGCATGTGTACCCATCTTGGGAGGCTTGGATCAATGTCCTTGGAAAATTCGAATGTGCCTTGCGATTAGGATGGCCTTGGTTTGAGTAGAGGTACTTCAACAAGATTTGGGTTAGTTTTGGGAACCCTTGTGATTATGTGAACAATAATGGGCCTCTTTTTACGCTTCCACCAGAATCATCATTAGAAATGGTAGGATTGACCTATTTTGGGAGTCTCCATGGTTAAACAGCAAGAAACCGAAAGACATTGCACCTCTTATCTTCGATGCCTCTACAAGGTGGAAATGGAGTGTCAAACAACCTACACATCAGAATGCTTATACTAAAAAGATTAAAAAAAACACCAAGCTGACAATACCACGCATCCTCAAGTTCATTTCTCTTTGGGTGGAGATTAATGGTGTTGAACTCCGCGAGAACGTGGAAGACACAATTGTTTGGAACCACACAACTAGCGGAGAATACTCAACATCCATGCCCTACAAAGATCAATTTTGTGGGTGCACAAGGCCTCCAGGATGTAGCGCCCTTGGTATGGCTTTGCTACCTACGATGTGGGGGTAGCCGGTGACAGGGGCACCACACAGGTCAAGAGCTGCAGTGAGTTTCTTTGTCACGGACTACGTAGAACACCACGACCCTGATGAAGTTGTAGACTCTTTTTTTCTTGGTCGACGGCTGAAGGCGGTATTCCACGAACCCCTGATAAGCCCCAAATTTACATCAATCAAGTTTTCCAAACCCCCAAATGGCTTGAATTGTCACTTTGTCGTGGCCATGTGGTACACACTGAAGGAGATATGCCCTAGAGGCAATAATAAAGTGGTTATTATTTATATCTTTATGTTTATGATAAATGTTTATATATCATGCTATAATTGTATTAACAGAAACATTAGTACATGTGTGATATGTAGACAACAAGAAGTCCCTAGTATGCCTCTTAAACTAGCTTGTTGATTAATGGATGATTAGTTTCATAATCATGAACATTGGATGTTATTAATAACAAGGTTATGTCATTGTATGAATGATGTAATGGATACACCCAATTAAGCGTAGCATAAAGATCTCGTCATTAAGTTATTTGCTATAAGCTTTCGATACATAGTTACCTAGTCCTTATGACCATGAGATCATGTAAATCACTTATACCGGAAAGGTACTTTGATTACACCAAACGCCACTCTGCGTAAATGGGTGGTTATAAAGGTGGGATTAAGTATCCGGAAAGTATGAGTTGAGGCATATGGATCAACGGTGGGATTTGTCCATCCCGATGACGGATAGATATACTCCGGGCCCTCTCGGTGGAATGTCGTCTAATGTCTTGCAAGCATATGAATAAGTTCATAAGAGACCACATACCACGGTACGAGTAAAGAGTACTTGTCGGGAGACGAGGTTGAACAAGGTATAGAGTGATACCGAAGATCAAACCTCGGACAAGTAAAATATCGCGTGACAAAGGGAATTGGTATCGTATGTGAATGGTTCATTCGATCACTAAAGTCATCGTTGAATATGTGGGAGCCATTATGGATCTCCGGATCCCGCTATTGGTTATTGGTCGGAGTGAGTACTCAACCATGTCCGCATAGTTCACGAACCGTAGGGTGACACACTTAAAGTTGGATGTTGAAATGGTAGTACTTGAATATGGAATGGAGTTCGAATATTTGTTCGGAGTCCCGGATGAGATCCCGGACATCACGAGGAGTTCCGGAGAATAAGATTCATATATAGGATGTCATTTTATGTGAATTAAAATGACGCGGAAGGTTCTATGGAAGGTTCTAGAAAAGTCCGGAAGAAACCACCAAGGAAGGTGGAGTCCACATGGGACTCCACCTCCATGGCCGGCCAACCCTAGTGGGAGTGGAGTCCCAAGTGGACTCCCCCTTAGGGGGCCGGCCACCCCCCATATGGGAGGTGGAACTCCCACCTCTAGTGGGAGTCCTAGCTTGGGTAGGTTTCCCCGCCATATGGAAGGTTTTTGGTTCGGGTCTTATTCGAAGACTTGGAGACCAACACTTGGGGTTCCACCTATATAATGAGGGGCCAAGGGGAGGGGGCCGGCCACCCAAGAACCACCAAGGTGGCCGCACCCCTTAGTGGCCGGCGCCCCCCTCTCCCAAACCCTAGCGGCCTCTCTCCTCCACCACATCCCGCACGCTTAGCGAAGCTCCGCCGGACTTCTCCACCACCACCGACACCACGCCGTTGTGCTGTCGGATTCAAGAGGAGCTACTACTTCCGCTGCCCGCTGGAACGGGGAGGTGGACGTCGTCTTCATCAACAACCGAACGTGTGACCGAGTACGGAGGTGCTGCCCGTCCGTGGCGCCGGAAGCGATCGTGATCAAGATCTTCTACGCGCTTTTGCAAGCGGCAAGTGAACGTCTACCGCAGCAACAAGAGCCTACTCTTGTAGGCTTTGGAATCTCTTCAAGGGTGAGACTCGATAAACCCCTCGTTGCTACCGTCTTCTAGATTGCATCTTGGCTTGGATTGCGTGTTCGCGGTAGGAAATTTTTTGTTTTCTAGGCAACGTTATCCTACAGTGGTATCAGAGCCGTGTCTATGCATAGATGGTTGCACGAGTAGAACACAATGGTTTTGTGGGCGTTGATGCTCTTGTTATCTTTAGTTTGAGTACTTTGCATCTTTGTGGCATAGTGGGATGAAGCGGCTCGGACTAACTTTACATGACCGCGTTCATGAGACTTGTTCCTCGTTCGACATGCAACTTGTATTGCATAAGAGGCTTTGCGGGTGTCTGTCTCTCCTACTATAGTGAAGATTCAATTTACTCTTCTATTGAAAACATTAGTATCAACGTTGTGGTTCATGTTCGTAGGTAGATTAGATCTCTCTCGAAAACCCTAAACCACGTAAAATATGCAAACCAAATTAGAGACGTCTAAGTTGTTTTTGCAGGGTTTGGTGATGTGATATGGCCATAATGTGATGATGAATATGTATGAGATGATCATTATTGTATTGTGGCAACCGGCGGGAGCCTTATGGTTGTCTTTAAATTTCATGTTGAGTAGTATTTCAAAGTAGTTGTAATAGTTGCTACATGGAGGACAATCATGAAGACGGCGCCATTGACCTTGACGCTACGCCGACGATGATGGAGATCATGCCCGAAGATGATGGAGATCATGTCCGTGCTTTGGAGATGAAGATCAAAGGCGCAAAGACAAAAGGGCCATATCATATCACATATGAATTGCATGTGATGTTAATCCTTTTATGCATCTTATTTTGCTTAGATCGCGACGGTAGCATTATAAGATGATCCCTCACTAAAATCTCAAGATAATAAAGTGTTCATCCTTAGTAGCGCCGTTACCATGACTTGTCGTTTCGAAGCATCTCGTGATGATCGGGTGTGTTAGAATCAACAAGTACATACAACGGGTGCAAGACAGTTTTGCACATGCGGATACTAAGGTGGCCTTGACGAGCCTAGCATGTACAGACATGGTCTCGGAACACGTGATACCGAAAGGTAGAGCATGAATCATATGGTTGATATGATGAACACTTTGAGTGTTCGCCATTGAAATCACACCTTATCTCGTGATGATCGGTTTTAGGTGCGGTGGATTTGGTTCGTGTGATCACTAAGACAATGCGAGGGATATTGTTTTGAGTGGGAGTTCACCTAGATTTTTAATTATGTTGAATTAAAATTTGAACTCAATTTGTCATAAACTTAGTCTAAACTTTTGCAAATATATGTTGTAGAGATGGCGTCCCCAATCAATTTTAACCGGTTCCTAGAGAAAGAAAAACTTAAGAGCAACGGTAGCAACTTCACCGACTGGTTCCGTCATGTGAGGATCTTCCTCTCCGGCGGAAATCCGCAATATGTGCTTGATGCACCGCTAGGTGACCCTCCTACGAAACCGAAACCGATGAAGTAAAAGCTGTTTACGAGACTCGGAAAATTCGGTACTCTCAAGTTCGGTGTGCCATCTGTGCGGTCCGGAATCCGATCTTCAAAAACGTTTTGAGCACCACGATCCTCATGAGTTGATGAAAGAGCTGAAAGCTATTTTTGAGACTCATGCGGCCATGGAATGCTATGAAGCATCGAAACAATTCTTCGACTGCATGATGGAAGAAGGCAGCTCCGTTAGTGAGCACATGCTCGCCATGATTGGGCATGCGAAGAAACTCGGTGACTTGGGAATAGTGATTCCTAACGAGTTGGGGATTAATCGTGTCCTTCAATCAACTGCCACCAAGTTACAAGAACTTCGTGATGAACTACAATATACGAGAACATGAACAAGGAGTTACTGAACTCTTTGGCATGCTAAAAGCTGCTTGAGATTGAGATCAAGAAAGAGCACCAAGTGTTGATGGTCAACAAGACCACCGGTTTCAAGAAACGAGGGCAAGTCTAAGGGAAAATTCAAGAAGGGTGGCAAGAAAGGCTGCCACGCCTCTCGTGAAACCTAAGAACGGCCCTAAGCACGATCTTGAGTGCTATTACTACAAGGAGAAGGGACAACTGGAAGCGTAATTGCTCCAAGTATCCGGCTGATGCGAAGAGCGGCCTTGTCAAGAAGAAGAAAGAAGGTATATTTGATATACATGTTATAGATGTTTATCTCACTGGTTCTCGTACTAGTACCTGGGTATTTGATACTGGTTCGGTTGCTCATATTTGTAACTCGAAACAAGAACTAAAGAATAAACGACAACTGCTGAAAGATGAAGTGACGATGCGCGTTGGAAACGGATCCAAGGTCAATGTGATCGCGGTCGGCACACTTCCTCTACATCTACCTTCGGGATTAGTTTTAAGCCTAAATAATTGTTATTATGTACCTGCGTTGAGCATGAACATTATATCTGGATCTTGTTTAATGCAAGACGGTTATTCATTCAAGTACGAGAATAATGGTTGTTCTATTTTTATGAATAATATCTTTTATGGTCGAGCACCACAAAAGAATGGCTTATTTCGTTAGATCTCGATAGTAGTGATACGCATATACATAACGTTGATGCTAAGCGAATTAAATTGAATGATAATTCTACTTATATGTGGCATTGTCGTCTTGGTCATATTGGAGTGAAACGCATGAAGAAACTCCATGTCGATGGATTACTTGAATCACTTGACTTTGAGTCACTTGATAGATGCGAAGCATGTATAATGGGTAAAATGACTAAGACTCCATTTTACGGTATGATGGAGCGAGCTACGACTTATTGGAAATCATACATACCGATGTGTGCGGACCAATGAGCGTAAAATCGCGCGGTGGTTATCGTTATGTTCTAACCTTCACGGATGATCCGAGTAGATATGGGTATATCTATTTCATGAAACATAAATCCGAAACTTTCGAGAAGTTTAAGGAATTTCAAAGTGAAGTAGAAAATCAACGTAACAAGAAGATTAAATTTCTACGATCGATCGTGGAGGTGAATATCTGAGTTATGAGTTTGGCATGCATTTAAAGAAATGCGGAATACTTTCACAATTGACACCGCGGGAACACCTCAACGAAACGGTGTGTCCGAACGTCGTAATCGAACTCTCTTAGATATGGTTCGTTCTATGATGTCTCTTGCTTGATTTGCCGTTATCATTTTGGAGTTATGCATTAGAGACAGCCGCATTCACTTTAAATAGAGCACCATCAAAATCCGTAGAAACGACACCGTATGAATTATGGTTTAATAAGAAACCTAAGTCTGTCGTTCTCGAAAGTTTGGGGTTGCGAAGCCTATGTAAAGAAGTTACAACCGGAAAAGCTAGAACCCAAAGCGGAGAAATGCGTCTTCATAGGATACCCTAAGGAAACTATAGGGTACACTTTCTATCACGGATCCGAAGGCAAAATCTTTGTTGCTAAGAACGGAACCTTTCTTGAGAAAGAATTTCTCACTAAAGAAGTATTTGGAAGAAAAGTAGAACTCGATGAGATTGATGAATCTATACTCGTTGATCGGAGTAGCGCGATGCACGGAAGTTGTACTGCATACGCCTACACCGGCAACGAGAGGAAGCTAATGATAATGATCATGAAACTTGAACGAGGAAACTGCGAACATCGCGGATCGACAAGGGAACGTGCCACTCTCGATTGGTATGATCCTTGTCTAAATGTCATGATTGTGGATAACAATGATGAGGACCTGCGACGTATGAAGAAGCGATGATGAGCCCGAGATTCCAACAAATGGCAAGAAGCCATGAAATCCGAAATGGGATCCATGTATGATAACAAAGTATGGACTTTGGTAGACTTACTCGATAGCCGAAAGGCTGTTGAGAATAAATGGATCTTCAAGAGAAAAACAGATGCTGATGGTAATATTCTGTCTATAAAGCTCGACCTGTCGCAAAGGGTTTCCAACAAATTCAAGGAGTTGACTACGATGAGACTTTCTCACACTGTAGCGAAGCTAAAATCTGTGAGGATTTTGTTAGGAATAGCTGCATTTTTCGATTATGAGATTTGGCGGATGGATGTCAAAACGGTGTTCCTTAATGGAGACATTGAGTAAGAGTTGTATATGGTACAACCCAAAGGTTTTGTCGATCCTAAAAATGCGACAAAGTATGCAAACTTCGGCGTTCAATCTATGGACTGAAGCAAGCATCAAGAAGTTGGAACCGACGCTTTGATAAGGTGATCAAAGACTTCGGGTTTATACAGTGTCATGGAGAGGCCTGTATTTACAAGAAAGTGAGTGGGAGCTCTGTAGCATTCCTGATATTATATGTAGATGGCATA
This sequence comes from Lolium rigidum, assembly GCF_022539505.1. Lineage (NCBI taxonomy): Eukaryota > Viridiplantae > Streptophyta > Magnoliopsida > Poales > Poaceae > Lolium > Lolium rigidum. Next base: position 212,456,956 of record NC_061512.1, on the reverse strand, counting down.
TTATTGATCGAGAATGATATAGAACTATTAAACGATGTAAAAGGTTATTTGAATAATAGTTTTTCAATGAAAGACCTTGGTGAAGCATCGTATATATTAGGCATCAAGATTTATAGAGATAGATCAAGACGCCTAATAGGGCTATCACGAGTACATATCTGGACAAGATTCTAAAGAAGTTTAGAATGGACGAAAGTAAGAAAGGGTTCTTACCTATGTTACCGAGGCAAGGTCTTGAGTAAGACTCAAGGACCGGCTACGAGCGAAGAAAGAGAAAGGATGAGTAATATCCCCTATGCCTCGGCGATGGGATCTATCATGTATGCCATGCTATGTACTAGACCGGATATAGCACATGCTTTGTTAGTTTGACTAGCGAGATATCAAAGTGATCCGGGAATGGAACATCTGGACGACGGTCAAAAATATCTGAAGTACTTGAAAAGAACTAAGGATATGTTTCTTTGTTATGGAGGTGAACAAGAGCTCGTTGTAAACGGTTACACCGATGCAAGTTGGAACACCGATCACGATGACTCTAAGTCACGATGCGGGTACGTGTTTATATTGAATGGTGCTGCGATGAGCTGGGCAAGCTCGAAGCAGTGCACGGTGGCGAAGTCTTCAACAAAATCAGAGTGCATAGCGGCTTCAGAGGCTTCATCAGAAGCGGTATGGATGAAGAGGTTCATTGTAGAACTCGGTGTGGTTCCTAGTGCATTGGACCCATTAATCATTTACTGTGATAACATGGGTGCCATCGCCAATGCACAAGAGCCAAGGTCACACAAGAGACTGAAGCATATCAAGCTGCGTTACCACTCGATTCGCGAGTACATCGAAGATGGAGAAGTAAATATTTGCAAAGTACACACTGATCTGAATGTAGCAGATTCGTTGACTAAAGCACTCCCTAGGGCAAAGCATGACCAACACCAGAATGCCATGGGTGTTAGGTATATTACAATGTAATCTAGATTATTGACTCTAGTGCAAGTGGGAGGTCGAAGGAGATATGCCCTAGAGGCAATAATAAAGTGGTTATTATTTATATCTTTATGTTTATGATAAATGTTTATATATCATGCTATAATTGTATTAACCGAAACATTAGTACATGTGTGATATGTAGACAACAAGAAGTCCCTAGTATGCCTCTTAAACTAGCTTGTTGATTAATGGATGATTAGTTTCATAATCATGAACATTGGATGTTATTAATAATAAGGTTATGTCATTGTATGAATGATGTAATGGACACACCCAATTAAGCGTAGCATAAAGATCTTGTCATTAAGTTATTTGCTATAAGCTTTCGATACATAGTTACCTAGTCCTTATGACCATGAGATCATGTAAATCACTTATACCGGAAAGGTACTTTGATTACACCAAACGCCACTGCGTAAATGGGTGGTTATAAAGGTGGGATTAAGTATCCGGAAAGTATGAGTTGAGGCATATGGATCAACGGTGGGATTTGTCCATCCCGATGACGGATAGATATACTCTGGGCCCTCTCGGTGGAATGTCGTCTAATATCTTGCAAGCATATGAATAAGTTCATAAAAGACCACATACCACGGTACGAGTAAAGAGTACTTGTCAGGAGACGAGGTTGAACAAGGTATAGAGTGATACCGAAGATCAAACCTCGGACAAGTAAAATATCGCGTGACAAAGGGAATTGGTATCGTATGTGAATGGTTCATTCGATCACTAAAGTCATCGTTGAATATGTGGGAGCCATTATGGATCTCCAGATCCCGCTATTGGTTATTGGTCGGAGTGAGTACTCAACCATGTCCGCATAGTTCACGAACCGTAGGGTGACACACTTAAAGTTAGATGTTGAAATGGTAGTACTTGAATATGGAATGGAGTTCGAATATTTGTTCGGAGTCCCGGATGAGATCCCGGACATCACGAGGAGTTCCGGAATGGTCCGGAGAATAAGATTCATATATAGGATGTCATTTTATGTGAATTAAAATGACGCGGAAGGTTCTATGGAAGGTTCTAGAAGGTTCTAGAAAAGTCCGGAAGAAACCACCAAGGAAGGTGGAGTCCACATGGGACTCCACCTCCATGGCCGGCCAACCCTAGTGGGAGTGGAGTCCCAAGTGGACTCCCCCAGGGAGCCGGCCACCCCCCATACGGGAGGTGGAACTCCCACCTCTAGTGGGAGTCCTAGCTTGGGTAGGTTTCCCCACCATATGGAAGGTCTTTGGTTCGGGTCTTATTCGAAGACTTGGAGACCAACACTTGGGGTTCCACCTATATAATGAGGGGCCAAGGGGAGGGGGCGGCCACCCAAGAACCACCAAGGTGGCCGCACCCCTTAGTGGCCGGCGCCCCCTCTCCCAAACCCTAGCGGCCTCTCTCCTCCACCACATCCCGCACGCTTAGCGAAGCTCCGCCGGACTTCTCCACCACCACCGACACCACGCCGTTGTGCTGTCGGATTCAAGAGGAGCTACTACTTCCGCTGCCCGCTGGAACGGGGAGGTCTCCACTGGTGGAAAACCATTTCATTTTACATATTCTATTTAGAAATAGTTTTCGCCATGCATAAACTAAACCGACAACTAGGATAAGCACGAAAATAAAAAGGGTGGGCTTTAGCTGAGAATCAAAAGTACGATTCCCCAGAAACACAGTTTACTTTCTTGGGACTCCAAACGAGCCAGTTGATGTCCTAATAGAAGTTCATGTCTCATTCCTATCAGCTTAATAGTTCCGGCAGGCAGGCAGGAGTGGTTGAAGGTCGTTCGAGCTTTTACCGCATCCAGTATCAGGCAGACGTCAAGGTCGTCTTCATCAACAACCGAACGTGTGACCGAGTACGGAGGTGCTGCCCGTTCGTGGCGCCGGAAGCGATCGTGATCAAGATCTTCTACGCGCTTTTGCAAGCGGCAAGTGAACGTCTACCGCAGCAACAAGAGCCTACTCTTGTAGGCTTTGGAATCTCTTCAAGGGTGAGACTCGATAAACCCCTCGTTGCTACCGTCTTCTAGATTGCATCTTGGTTTGGATTGCGTGTTCGCGGTAGGAAATTTTTTGTTTTCTATGCAACGTTATCCTACACACACAAGGTGATGTGACCTATGTATTCTGGAGGAAACCCTTTTTGTGACACACGAGAGAAAGATCTTGAACCGTGCCCATATAATTTGGTGGGAAGGTAAATCTATCATTTAGAGGTGAATTATCCAAAATTAGAGAGAAATCTTGCAACTTTTATTAGTATGTAAAATATAGATATAGTTATAGTTATAGATTTTGCTCCCATCTATATAAAAGATTCTCTCACTAAATTGATGGACAGATGCTAAACGTGTGCCTCCCTTTTTTCAGAAAAAAGAAAAGATGAAAGGGGATGAATTGTTTTGTGTTCTTTTGTTGCGCGTTCAACTCTATAACTGAGTCGTGTTCAGAAAATCGTTTTGGAGAGAAAAACAACTCTTGAACTTGGGAGCATATGCTCCTGGTACCCGGTAATCACATTTTAAAATGACAAAAAAATCTGAATAAAAAATTGACGCGTATATGTTGATATTATATATATGCACGTTAAATTTTACGAAAATTAAGAGTTTTTATGTCCTATGTAAAAAGATAAAGAAGTGTCTGGTGAAAAGCTTTTCTTAAGCACCATTTTTGTCTCTTTTGCACACGGTGCGAAAAATATCGGTTATCGGTGAAACGACTGTATGAACCATACACATCAAGATGTATGCGTCAATTTTTTGTTTTAATTTTTTGTACCATTTTAAACTTTGTTTAAAAGTCATTTCAAAAACAGGGAGCATATGCTCCGGGTGCAAAAACGCATGGCTCCTTTTTTTTCTCTTCACTTTCCTCTTCGCTAACGCAAAACGCATAGCACACATGCTACTAACACAAACACTCACGGCACAAAAGAATGGCCGTTAACCAAAAAGTCTCTCTCGATCTCGAGCACACGGAATGTCTAACGACGTTCCTATCAGATATCACTGTTTCATGAGGCACCGCGCACGCCTAGCTCACCGAGAGGTGCCGACTGGCCGTGTCATGGGGAACCGGTGCCCCTCCAGCCTCGCACGATCGAACGGGCCATCATCAAGGCCGGAGCAGGCTGCCGCCCTCGCCCACTCCTTCACGGGCTTCACGTCGCCGGAGTCACGTCCGCCGCTCTTGCTCTTCCTCACGAAGCTCAGCAGCTTCTTGAGCCCCTTGGCCAGGTCCATGTGCGGGTTGTTCGGCGCGGCCGAGAAGAGAGCCGGCGGCGGGCTCTCCACGCTGCCCCACCGCTTCCTCGCCCGTGCCAGGGCCGGCCCTGGCGTCTCTGCCCACCTCGGGGACGGGGACGGCGACTCCATCGCTGCCACAGCCGTCGCGTGGAAGGGCACCTCCGACACGGACCGGAGGTGGCGCGGTTTCGTGGCGAGCTGGTCCTGTGGCTGCGGCCGCGGCCGCCTCGGGCTCGGGCTGCTGCTGGGGAGGTCATGCACCCTCGGCGACCGCAGGTGTACTCCCCTCGCACCACCCGTGCCGCTGCCGCGCCTGAGGAACGGTCTCGGCGTGGCGCAGTCGCCGAGGTCGCCGCCGACGCTGTTCCGCCTGTGGTGCGACTGGGGCCTCGCCGCTGGAGCGCCGCTGCTCACCGTCCTGCTCCTGGCCAGGGGCAGCACGCCGTGCTCCTTCCTCGGGGTGGTCGGGACGGCCGGCAGCGACCGCCTCACCTGCGGCGTGTCCCGAGCCGCGCACTTGACGGTCAGCGGGGTCGGCCTGCCGCGTGGCCTCTGCCGCTGGACCTCGGCCGCGGCGACGGACGCGCGCCTGGCGTCGCGGCGGCGCATGTAGGCGTCGTACTGCCTGCCGCGGCAGCATGCACCGGTCCCCGCGGGCTCCGGCGAGCCCGCGTCGTCGTCGTCGTCGTCCTCCCCGCACCGCGCGGCGTGCAGGAGCTTGTACGCCGCGAGCTGCAGCTCCAGCTCCCACAGCTTCGCCCACAGCGCGTCGTGGTCATGGCTCGCCATCGATGATCAATCCCGTGGAGACACACGCGCCAAATTCCTGCCGTGCCGGGCGCGCCGAGCGGCGGGCTATATACGCGCGCGAGCGCGGTCGCCGCGCCGTGATAAAGTCTGGAGGTGCGAGTGTGACCGTGTCGGGTCGGACGGCACGGTCTCGTGCGTGCCGGAGGCGCAGTTTTTAATGGCGGCACCGCACGAGGGCTTTGGAGTTTGGACTACCTTTGTGTTGTTTTGATTCGGTCGACCGCGGCCCGCGGGTGATGAGGACGCAGCCGGGCCGTTGCTTGACCAGGTGGCGGGGGACGGCGGCGTACATGAAAGGGCGGCAGCGGCATCGACCTGGACAATTTCTGGCATCTCGAGAAAACTACAGACATGGCGTGGTAGACGTCGCAGAATCATGCCATCTCTAGAAGATCGCTTGTATCCGCGGTCTTTAAAACGCAAATACAGGCCGGACAGAGATTTAGTGCATGGATATGATCTAATTTTAAAAATAATAAGGAAATTCTGAAAAGATCGTATATAGTTAATGATGTATCACATAAACGTGTAAAATATTATTTTTAAATACTTTATATTCTAATCTACACAAAAAAATTAAAGATAGATATGAGTAGTCATTTTCAAATCTCCAAAACATATCATATTTTATCATTTTTTGCGTAGCACAAAATAAATAAATAAATTGGGTTGAGACTTTGCATGATTGTGAGATGTATCACTCACAATCTCCACAATTATTTTTAGATTTTAAGATAACTTATAAAAATGTCTATTTTAAAACGACGAGAGCACTAGAGATCGGGAGTCAAAAGCACTCTCCGGTTGTAAACGTGTTTTAAAGGCATGTCCCGATGTCCGTGATGCGTCCGAACAGATGCCGCAAACGGTAAAACCTGAACCCAAAGGCCGAAATGATGCGAAAAACACAAACGGTAAAACCGAATATAGTATGATTTTTTGTAAGTTTGAACAACTTCCGACAATAGTTTTAAAAAGCCAAAATGACCGATAATGTTCGCAATCAACTACAAGCACGTCACGGCATCACCACCGTCACCACCACTCGTCGGATAACCACCACTTCCTCCTCCACCACCACCGCCACCACTAGCCGGAGCACCGCGAGCACTAGCCGCTTCCCTTCTTGATTACAAGATGTCCATCCTTGTCAAATCCCACCACTCTCTTGTGTAGGCGTCCATGTAGTCGGATCCATCATCATTGTTTTGTTCTCCTTCGCGGAGTTCTCGCTACCTTGTTTTCTTCTCTTGATTCTTCATCGACCATGAGTATTTTTTGTTCGCAATGTTTTGTTCACCAACATCTACTTGGATTTCACCATTACATCAAAATTTTCTCTCCTCCATGGCATCCTTGACACTGCCGGAGGCAGGCATGAGCGGGCCAATGTCACAGGTGGCCGCGCGAGCTTTCGGTGGGGGTGGGTTGATCTGGCCGGGCGAGCTGGCTAGCAACAAGCGGCGGCTGGGAGGGGCCATTGTGAAGGTGGAGGGAGGGGAAGGGATGAGATCAGTGACGGTGGTGGCTAGGTGGGGGAGTGGGAAATGGCGGTGCTGAAATTTCCCTCCCGCCAAACTCCACGAGCGATATAGGGCACCCTCGGTTCGCCCGCACAACCCTTTCTAGTTTTTCCAACACTTAAAGAAATATTAAAGTTGGCGAGGATATCGCGTATTTGTTCGGTTGCTTTTTTTGTTCGAAATTTTAAAATAACAAATATTTTAAGGATTGCATGGATAAGGGATCGGCTAGAGATGTGGCCGAGCGAAAATGACACCCTAGACTGTATATGCAATTCGTGTTACTGTATCTGTTTTCCAGATCAATCTAGAAGCTAGAGCGTGCCGTGCAACATGCGGAACGATTGTTGCTTCTCCGGTCTCTATTTACCAGATGACACGTACACTGTGGGTTCTATGTGAAATGGTCTTACAAGATGGCTCAGAGTTAGAAAAGCTAGGTCGTCAGAATTGACTGGAGAAATTTCGTTTCTTGTTAAACTCTTTCTATAGCCGTCAGATCCACTACACACCGCCTTCACATCCCCGCAGTCTCAGTCGGACCTTGTCTTTCAAATGCCGCATTGACGATTTCACCAAATCATCATCCCCTCGCCAGCAAAAAGGATCTGGTTAGGTGACAATCCAATACTGTATCATTTTATACGACTAGTTTGCACGCGAGATACTCCTTTTACGGTTTTACCAACACACCAACTCCAGCAGCCTATCATTCTCCAGTATAATCGTTTTCACCAACCGACCCAATGTTTGCACGCTTTGTTGACTACAACTCCAAGTGTTCTTGAAAATACTGTTTCCAGTTGGTCAATCTTCGTGCAGATACGCTGACCTGGCCATCAAGTACAACAACTGAACAGCAGAACCGAACCCTGCCAATCGGCCAAAGCTCAACACACCCACCAACCACGAAGCTAAGTACAGGCAGCACAAAGACATTCATGTCTGAAATCTAAGCAGTCACCTTATTATGAGACAGCATTTCAACCATAAGACAGCACAGCAAGAAAATTCCAGATAGTGGGTAATGAAACAAAGTTATCGACTCGATATCAAAATTCCTATCTCACGTGACACATCATATGCTTACGATGACAACACGGCTATCACGTCGGACACCCTGAGAACGATGTAATCGCCTTCGGAGCCCTTGAACTCGCTTCCTGCATACTTGGAGTACAGCACGCTGCTTCCCGGAGTGAGTGACGGGGGCGTCCTGCTGCCATCATCGCCCAATGGCCCAGGGCCAACAGCTACGACCTGTTTCAGAAAAATATTGATTAGCAAAGAAGTGACCATAGCTCAGGAATTCATGCTACAAGTCTCTAAAAAATTAAGGGTATATAACTATATCAACATGGATAGCATATCCAGGAGACTTCCTCAGTCATGTAGTCATGCCCCAACTATGGAGAACACAGAGGGAATGTAAAACAAGATAAAATGTTGTATTCGTTATACCTGATTTCTCATGTTTCATATGATAGTCAAAATAAATTTAAGGTACCGCGGTTAAGGTCTAGTCTATCAGCCAACTCTAGTCAACTAGTAAAATGAGGTGTTCGGTTTTGTTACTGTTAGGCACCTACGATCTCCACATAAAAAGCTACACTCTAAAGTTGTTTTAATTTGACTACTAATGATGTACACAAAATGGTAACCACAAAAACACCAGGAAAAAAATTATGATCACAAAAGCAGAAACAAATTGGATGTTCAAAGTTATACTAATTACCGTGGAATCAAGTTGATGAGCCATACTATGAAGCTATGGGAGAGAGTCATTGAGCACCTCTTAAGAAGGTTGACAAGCGTGACCAAAAACCAATTTGGTTTCATGCCTGGGAGGTCTACCATGGAAGCCATCTTCTTGGTACGACAGCTGATGGAGAGATACAGGGAGCAAAAGAAGGACCTTCATATGGTGTTCATTGATTTGGAGAAGGCCTATGATAAGATACCCCGGAATGTCATGTGGTGGGCCTTGGAGAAACACAAAGTCCCAATAAAGTACATTACCCTCATCAAGGATATGTATGATAATGTTGTGACAAGTGTTCGAACAAGCGATGGCGACACTGATGACTTTCCAATTAGAATAGGGCTACACCAAGGGTCAGCTTTGAGCCCTTATCTTTTTGATTTGGTGATGGATGAGGTCACAAGGGATATACAAGGAGACATCCCATGGTGTATGCTCTTTGCGGACGATGTGGTGCTAGTCGATGATAGCCGAACGGGGGTTAATAGAAAGTTAGAGTTGTGGAGGCGAACTCTTGAATCGAAAGGTTTTAGGCTTAGTAGAACTAAAACTGAATACATGAGGTGCAGTTTCAGTTCTACTAGGAACGAGGAGGGAGAGGTTAGCCTTGATGGGCAGGTGGTACCGGAGAGAGACACTTTTCGATATTTGGGGTCCATGTTGCAGAAGGATGGCGATATCGATGAAGATGTGGGCCACCGAATCAAGGCTGGTTGGATGAAGTGGCGCCAAGCTTCTGGCTTACTCTGTGACAAGAGAGTGCCACAAAAGCTAAAAGGCAGATTTTATAGGACAGCTATCCGACCTGCGATGTTGTATGGCGCTAAGTGTTGGCCAACGAAGAGACGTTGAGATGGATATGTGGCCACACAAGAAAGGATCGGGTACGGAACGACGATATACGGGAGAGAGTTGGGGTAGCACCGATTGAAGAGAAGCTGGTCCAACATCGTCTCAGATGGTTTGAACATATCCAACGGAGGCCTCCGGAAGCGCCGGTGCATAGCGGACGGATAAAGCGTGATGAAAATGTTAAGAGGGGTCGTGGTAGACCAAACTTGACATGGGAGGAGTCCGTTAAGAGAGACCTGAAGGTTTGGAATATCGACAAAGCCATGGATAGGGGTGCGTGGAAGTTAGCTATCCACGTTCTGGAACCATGACTTTGCTTCGAGATCTTATGGGTTTCAACTCTAGCCTACCCCAACTTGTTTGGGACTGAAAGGCTTGGTTGTTGTTGTTGTAAAAGCAGAAACAAATAGATGGGCAAAAAAGCAGCATGTCAAAGGAAGTCTTGGTCACTAACTAAATTACACTCATAAACTGAGACAAGAATATAGATCACAATACTTCAACACAGATCTTGTGTTCCTGTTTTCATGCAGCTTAACAGAAAATAAACTATTAGTATTAAGTGCACAAATGGCCAGTAAACATACTCATGACACCACTGCTGCTTGACATAAAAGGTAAAATCAACACAGCAAAGAAAGATGATTATGTGAATAGATGCAACTATTTTGTAGCCAATATGTTCTTAGTTTGGAACTATAAGCAGTTATGATAACCGATCATCAGATTAATTGTGGTAAAGACTGCATAACAAAGTTGCTCACCGTTCCAACAGAAGGCTTCTCTTTCGTCGCCTGTGTCAATAGCAAACCACCAGCAGTTTCCTCTTCAGACTCTGCAACCTGATTCAAAGGGGGGACATAGAACTTATGTAAGCATAGTGATAATGGTGATGTTAGACGTTATTGTTACACTTGGTACTCAAAACAAGAAAGAAATAGATGTTCACAGTATGAATGAAAGGGTTTAAAGAATATAGCTTTGCTATGTTTAATCTGAATGCTCCAAGCAAAAAAAAAATTGGCATGCTGACTATCACGATGCAATAATGCGTAGTCGCTGCAGATATAGTGGATCTGAGGCCAAAGGCAATCAAGCAGAAAGGAAGAGCAGAGCATAGAAAGCACAAAATCAAGGAGTTACACAAGCAGGCATTTTCTGCTTCTATTAAATTAAGTTGTCAAGCCCATGACCAAAGCAGATCAGAGCAAACAACATAAGGGATATTTTCTAGCTCTACGTTGTATTTTTTGTTCGAAAGAGCATGCTTGCCCTGTTGTTCATCATTCCTTGCCCTATCGTTAGTGAATAAAATTATGTCCTTTTCAGTTCAAATATATGCTACACCATAATGTCCCTAATTCTAAAATTGATACATAACCATGAATATTATTTGGCGATAACACCTATACAAATTGAGCGTGCAGTTGCAATACTGAACGAGGCAGGATTTGAATAAACATTCTGTTCATAATAGGAATGCAGTGATCACTCAGTAAAAGTATCAAAATAATATGTTTCTAAACAGACCTTAATGAGAATACGGTCACCCAGTGGCTTCAGATCTTTCACATCATCAGTGTCAAGAACACCAATGATGTCATCTTCTTTCATGATGAGATGGTTAGCATCATTGAATTCTAAGTCTGTGCCAGCATATTTAGAGTAGACAACTTTAGCACCAACCTGGAACATGGTAATGTATTGTTATTTTCTCTCGTCAGTTTCACAGAAATATAGTACGTCAGATAGGAAAATAACATAAACATGTCACCACAAAGATGTCTTTAAATAATTGTCTTAGAAAACAAATAGTATGACACATGCAGCTAATTTGTTCTTATTTATTTACCCGTGGATGGCACTCCAGTAATAACACGTTTTGATTTATCTTCCTTTTTATTTATTTTATATTCTTCACTAAGCAGGCATAAGTCATAGTCCTACCATCAAAAACCAGATAATCTTAGTCAATCAGATAGGGTACATACCGGAACACTGATCTCGACGGTGTTGCTGCCTATGGTTCTCCCCTCTCCAACTGCAACAACCTCCCCTCCCTGTGGTCTTGACTGAGCTGTTGTTGGAAGCAATATCCCTCCAGCAGTTTTGTCCTCAGTGGTCTTGGTCTTCACTAGTACCCTATCTCCCAATGGCTTGACAGATGTATACTGCACATATCACAAGTTTATGAACACCAGTGCCTTAGATAAGAGGCCAGAGGATTGCACATTACATTCTCAGAAGTTTAAAACAGCATCTCAGCTAACTTGTAATGAGCAATGGACCCGCATCGCCTGCACAACTGCGAGTTAGGGTGGGCAACGTGGTCTACAAAGCATACTGCACAGAGCTGCAGCTTTGCACACAAACGTACTTGGTTGGCGCTAACGAAGCGACGCGCCACACCACAAGTTAGGAAAAGGCTCGTTCTGTGAGCGTGATTTCTAATATAACTACAGAAGGTTCTGCTGTTGCCAGCACATTCTTAACGAGTAGCTAATCTTTCCTCTCTCCAAACTGAAGCTACATCACCATTGACAACTCCTAAGCTTTGGTTGGGCATTTTACGCTTGTCGTTTACTCAGTGTATTGGTTAATGTAATCCCTCTCCTTGCTACAAATTACTTCGTTAACACAAACTAAATTTGTACTGAAGAATAATATTTCATTAAAGGAAATGAGGGTAACTCGAATAGAGTTCGTTCGAACAAACAAGAACAACATCTACTCCAAGCAGACTACCGGCCTCCATCCAGCTAAACCCTTACCACCAGATGCTCGGTAAAACCATAGAACTAGCACAAATTATGCAGGTAGACAGCAGCTGAGCTAGCAATTTGTGGCCCAGCAATCATGGTTACCTTTGGCGACACGACCGTGGCGGCCCTGACGACGAGGCCTCGGAACCTCCGCCGCGCCGGCACGGCACGTGGCGACGAGGCCGCGACGCGGAGCCCGTCCGCGGACGCTGGCTTCACCATCGCCGCCGACGCCATTTGCTGCCCGCACAGATGCAGCGACGCCATGGCTCCTGCCGAAACCAACAGCTCGCAAAATCAACACCGTGAACTAGGGGGGAAATCGGACAAACTTAGCTTAGGAGGCAGAGGGAGGCGTACCTACGGCAGGATTCAGCTGAGCACGCGCGCGAGAGTGGGAGAGTGAGGGAGCGGAGGAGGAATCGAGACAGGGAGGGTGCTGTGTGCTGAGCTTTGGGATAAGGATTTGGGTTGGTTTACCCTCGAGTTTAGGAGGGGAGAAAGGAGGCCGCCGGATGGTTCTAGAAGAGGGAGGTCGCCAAGATTCGGACTCCCGGAAACCATTAGGAATTTGGAGTCTGGGCCTCATGCTGTGCGTTGGAGCGTGCCAGTTGGGTCCGTGTACAGCCCTCTTGGACGCATGGCAGCCCAGCAAAGGTGCACCCATACATAACGACCGTCACAATCAGGAAAAAAAAGTGGAAAACCAGACATGTATCTTGGATCAGCAAGTCCAACAAATTCAATTCAGTGTCAACCAGAGAATCGGAGATAAATTCTCAAAAACATGTGCTCACATATATTTCCAGAGGGATGGCATATTTATTTTGCTTAATAGTGTTCACTGTTCAGTACAAGGGAACCAACCAAACAAATCAAACATAAACCTTGAGGCTACAATCATAGAATATCCATCACAGAGGTCTTTCATGTCTTGCAAGCTATTGACAAGATGACAATCAGCTGTGCAAACGCATGCATAAACTTTGATGCGTCCATACCATTTTACATTGACTCGTGAATTGTTCACGAGGATGTATCGAACCGCACCATTTGTCCGGTGCCAATAGCTCAGCTGAAAATTTACCATCAATCATTTGCACCAACCTGCCAACAAAGTACGTCCTGGATCCAGCATCACGCTTTACTCAATGGGGATTGTGGGCATCACCATCAGCAAGGAAAACACAGTGTTTACCTTCAGCTATGTAATCCTTGGACGTTAATGTAGGTGATCTTATGACAGTAGTTAGTAATCAGGCCGACACAGTGGAGTGATATAATTCACTGGTCCTCATTCAACAATTGGGCCAGCATAGCATCTACGCTCTCAGGGCCGTCATTGTTTACACTGGGAACTATATGCTCTGGTGATATGAACCGCACAAACTCTCGGAGTTCTGTGAAGCTACTGTGTTCGCTGTACGGTACTTCATATCTGCAGAGGTTAAGAAACAGCAAACAATATTTTAGAGTCAATGCAAGTACATGGTAATCATCATGTGTGGGTTTCTTTATGTCCTGAAGATATCTTCTGAAAGACATTGGACTAGAAAGGATCCGCAGTTTTCTTAACCATGCAGACAGCAGACAGCAAGGCATTCTGTTTTGGCCAAAGGAATGTGGACTCCAGCTTTTAGAACCGTGTTCTTTTTGTTTGACAAATATTTTAAGGTAAGGTGAAAACTACTGTACTACACTCCTCTTTAGCAAAATACCTAAAGAGTGATTGAATACATTTTTGCAATTTCCTTCGGGGTAAATAGTGTGAATACTTACAGTCAAAATACTGTAGCGGTGTACTATAAGACCTAAAAAATGATATATCTGTATTTGTTAGGAAGAATGGTAGCATTAGATGAATTGTCACCAGAACTGCTTCCATGATATAATCTATGAAAATATTGGCATATTCATATAAAATGACGAAAAAACTTGCATATTGGAGACATTGCCAAACCACCGATGTCAAACACATCAAACATATGGCAATATTCGTTAAGCACTTTTAGAACCGTACCTGATGATTGTTCCTTGTTGCCACCTTCTCCCAGGTGTTTTTTTCCTCCCTTTACCAAATGCCCAACCAGTAGGACAAAATGCCACGATGAGGTCAAACCGGCTCTAAAAGCAAAGTAGCTATCAGAAAATCATAAAAGATGGTAATAAGGAGCACAGAAATAACATTGTTCCTTTGGTGTGTGAAGTGATGAATAGCAACCTTCTACTGTAACATCCATGAGTACTGAACTAATTATCAGACTTTTGGTTGTTACTTTAATACAATCAAACATCATCATTACTGTGGAGCAATTACAAATTGTATCCTAGCCGGTTAACATTGTAGGAATATGTAAATGTACTTGGACTGCGGTCGGCATAATAAATATAGTTAAACAAAATCAATATGTCATCCTGTATATTAGTAACAGTGGGCAGGCTGAACTAAAGCTGACTAAATAAGACATGACCAATACTCACAAGTGAGTGTAGCTTTGAGGTGCTAGTAACTTAAGTATATATAACTGGTAGGATAGACTAGTTGGCCTTACAGCATATTGGCTTGATAAATGTTTCAACCGTTTGAAGCTTGCTAGAGTCCACATCGGCACAACATGTATGTGACTTTCGGCTTCATTGGCTGTCAACCAGGGCATGATTTCCTGAGGAAGCTCCAAGTGCTTCAATATTTGCAGCTTTGCAGCTCCAACAAATATTTTCTTCTGAAGCAAACGAGCAACTTCTGTAAACAATCGTTCTTTTCCTGCAACCAGGAACATCATAAGATATGAGATACAGAAATACTTGATTATCAAAGAGACCAAAGATGGAACTGTACCAATTGTATAGCTACCAATCAAAAACAGCGTTTTTGGATTGAAAGCTTCTGCTTGTATAGCCTCGATGACAAACTGTATTACGATCTCTTGGCTAGGGAAGTCATACTGCAAAATGTTTTTTTAGTTTGTGTGAAGGATACATGGAAGATTGGTCGTGTAAGAACTCAACTCTAACTTTGGCACCACTTCTGGTCAGGAAAAATACTTACTCGTGGATTACAGTAGGTTGTGTCAAGTATTAGAGTATGAATGTGAGAAGACTGCAAAATAGGATTGTTGGCCATCTCGGAAGAATATCGAAAGTCTCCAGTGTGTAAAATTGCCTAAAACACAAGCAAGGAAAATAAGATATCGACTAGTTGTGCCAAACAGATGAGAGAAGCAAATCGGAACAATACTTACTTTACCATTGGGTGGCTCAAAAAGGATAATGATTGATCCAGGACAATGGTTGGCATCAAAACATGTCAAATTAACTCCTGCAACAGTAATCCTTGTGTTCAGTGGCAATACATGCAATCTATCCCATGCAACACCGATCTTATGATGTACAAGATTTGCTGTTATTGAGGAGCAGTAAATCTTCCCATGACAAAAGTTCTTGGTCAAGCCTTGGTAATCTGTTTAAGACAAACAGACAGGCTTAGGCATCAAACATCAAGCATAAGTATC
The DNA here is from genome assembly GCF_022539505.1 of Lolium rigidum. Taxonomy (NCBI): domain Eukaryota; kingdom Viridiplantae; phylum Streptophyta; class Magnoliopsida; order Poales; family Poaceae; genus Lolium; species Lolium rigidum. Next base: position 212,441,500 of record NC_061512.1, on the reverse strand, counting down.
ACAGAGGTGGGAAGCACTCATTTGACTAAAACAGACAGTTACAGATAGAGTGAACAACCAATGGGCATGTAAATAGACTAATTCATGTGGTAAGTAAAATAGTCTAGACAAACGTTAAAGATAATATTTCAATAGAGAGTGAGACAAATAAAATGGTTATTTAGTTAAACAAATATTATCTACACATCAATATCTCTTTAGTACAGAAGAGGCCGTTGGTGACTCCATTTTGTATATTCCAATTATTTATGATAATAACTTTATCCGTTCAGTGAGAAACCTTCATTCAAACAGAGAAAAAATGTGTACTAGGAAGTTTGGCAATCATTTACAATAATTACTTTATCAGTTGGCACTGGAACCATTCAGCAACAAAGAACCTTGACTTACGATCTAGATGGAAGTGTGTCAAAAACCAGTGGCTGCACTCTCCCCGTAAGTAACGAAATGCATCCTGCAGCAACATATTTGGTTACAGAACAGAGTGACATTTGAACGATAAATGCTTCAGTTGACTCGTGTACAGAAATGACATACCACTCGAAAGGGTGTTCCTGGGATGCAACACCATATAGGTGTATCTTTAACCTTCGTTTTACGGGTATGACTTCTGCTAGTAGCCACTTTGGCACTAGAATTTTTCTGGTTATTTACATTAGATGGTCGCTGAACTTTGCTGCCTCTTTGTTTCTGATCAGATGGGGAACACCTAAAGTACTCCGTAATTAATTTGTTCCCATTCATAGGGACTTTAGTTCTGTTTGTATTTTCAGAAATTACCACATCTTCTTCCATATCATTGGTATGATCATTTTTCTTCCTTAATTCACCCAGGGCATGGATAATTTTCTTTCTAGGTCCAAGGGAAGTGATCCCCATACCTAGAAGATCCTACAATACATAGTCAGCAATATGTTAGTTTTTCACTTATAACTAGAAGGACTGTCAATTCAATACATCAACCAAGTACTCTCAAAACTTAATTACTTAATTGAGAAGAGAAGGTTGGCATCTACTCATGTTCTCCACCCCCCTAACAACCTCCAGTATGTAAGATGGTATATCACATAACTTAAGCTCTAGTGCTTGAAAAATAAACCTGCATGTCAAGATTAATGCAGTAACTACCTCTTCTGTGAGCCACTGCAAGGTCTCCCAGTCAACTTCTTCTTTGGTAAAAATTTCTTCATATTTAGATAGCCCCAGGTTCCTTAACCATTTTACAACACATTCGTTTTCAGTGTTCTCTCCAGTGCAAGGTCTTCTTTCATGATTGTGATCAGATTCCTGGAACGGAGGTAATTCAAACATCATGCTCATAAGAAAAGATTAACAAAAAAATCTACTGAAAAATGAATGCCATAGGAAATATCGAATTATCTTTAATCCCCACTAACTTTGTCAAAGATGAAATAATTAACCAAAAGATCAAATTGAGAGTCTCCACCCCTCACTTGAGTTCATGTGAGCTCGTGTAATCATGCTAACATGACACAGAAACAGAAGTCTCCATATTACCTAAACCCCACACTCTAGAAATAGTTACTGGGAAGATAGGTTCATCTATCATCCTAACTAGGCAGATAACAATTGCGCTGCAACAGTTCACATGACCAAAGCCCAAGAGTGCTTAGGATTAAGAGCGAAAACTAACAGAAAAAAACAAGAATCATTTCAGTACCTAAGGTTCCATAAACTAAATAGCATTTGAGATTTGTAATAAGCCCAGCAATTTAGCATGAATGACTAATATAAACAGTACACATGCACAGCAGTTGTATATATCAGTACCTAAGGTTCCCATGAACTAAATAGCATTTGAGATTTGTAATAAGCCCAGCAATTTAGCATGAATGATTAATATAAACAGCATACTAGCACAGCAGTTCTATATATCACCTTAGCAGGTTCATCTTTGTCGAGGCAATTATTAGTATGCGCTAGCTGCATCTCCTCACTCAGATCAGAAATGTCTGATCCACATAATGGGCATTGCACTTTATATACCGACTCGAACCTCCCTGAATCCATTGTATTCCCTTCAGCAGGAGACGCACTACTGTTATGATGGCCGTCCACCTGATCCCGCATGCACAGGTTTATGAGCTCATTAAGCTGGGTACCAATCTCAAAATCATCACAGTCAACGGCTTCAGAACGATGGACAGTACGTGATTCCAGATGCACCGATTCAGCTGAATTCGAGCAGTGATACTCCACACTATCTGCAGCTGAACTTGATTTCTTCTCTGCAGGCTCAGTTTTGGAAATATCAACATCTTCTACCACAACTTTCCTCCCTTCAGAAACCAAGCTACATGTTCCTAAACCAGGATCTTGGAAACCTTTGCAATCTGCACCTTCAAAACCAGATTTTGAACTCGGCACTAGTAGCTCTGATTCTATTGAATGTGAGTGGTGATTCCCGTCATCGAGTCCAAATCTACTCCACTCCTTTTCGGTCCCGGATAGAGATGCAACATGAGCTTTTGCATCCACACCCCGTCCATTACAGGCAGGGCCATGGAGCCAAGAACCAGATCTTGCCCCCACCGCCCCCTTCCCAGGAACTGGGTTACTGGCCCTGGATACCCCTTTCGCCTCTTCACAGTGCCCACCTCCCAAATCACATGTTTTACCTGGCTCCAAAGCCCTCGATTCCGTAGAATTGGGGAAGCGGCTAGAACTCGCCTTGCAACCGTCGTATCCGCCCAATCCTTCCTCCTCGGTAGCGCCTGATAATTTGGGGTCACCGGAACCGTACCTCGATATGCCGCGGATTCCTTCCCCCGTGGCTTCTTTCTCCTCGGGTACGCAGCGTAGGCCGGCGCGGCCAACACTCGAACCGGCCGCTAGGGTTTCGGCAGCCGCCGCCGCAACCCTCCCCGCGGAAGCCGTGCCGCCGGCAACGGGATGGTTCTCCTTCCCGGGGTGTGGTGACGGAAGTTTTAGCTTCTTGCGGAGGTGGCGGGATACGGCGCCATTGGGGGGCTTCAAGGGGCGGGCGCCGCTGGCGTGGAGAGGGATCTGGAAGTCGTCGTCGTCGTCGGTGCGTACGGCGGCGATGAAGGGACGGGCTGTGGTTTTGGCATGGGAAGTGGAGGTCGCCGGCGGCCATGGCTTCGCGGAGGGTTTGGTTTTCGCCTGCATTTGGGCGAGGTGAGGAATTGGGTGTGGAACTGGGAGTGGGAGGTGGAATTTTTTCGCCGAGGCTTTTTGAATTTTGAGAAGGAAATGAAATGGAAAATGGCGCGCCTATTTTCGTACTGAAACGCGCAAACGCCTTCGACTTTCTAGAATTTGGGCGCCGTGGGCCTTTCAGTAATTGGGCTTTGAAAGAAGGGAAAATCTATGTACAAGCGTCCCACACAAACTCAAACCTGTGCGGCGTCAGGTTTTGGATGGTTTTTCCTATAGGAGCCGTAACATGCATGCATGCAGTAATCTAACGCTGACATCATCGCATTAATTACTAGATTCAAAAATTAAAAATGATTTATCTCCTAAACCATTAATCCGATTAGTGATTCGTTTCACCACGAAATTCGTCTCGACGAGGGCTTCAAAACTAGATCACATATTGTTATGTTTTGATGAAATTTTTTTATTGGTTCAGTTGCCAGATAATGTTAACATGGTTGCCAGATTATCAACATACAATTGCCATCACAGTTATGTGCATATATTCCATATTTTTAGACAGAGAAATGATCTACAAAATTTAGAGAGCGAGCCTTGAAATGTGTCCATCAACTAGGAGATGATACCATGCAACAAAAAACATGTATCATGCATTTTGCATCGATGTAGAATGGCGTAATGAAATTGGCAAATACGTTATTTCAATCCGACAATAAAGTAGCGAATAAATATGACAAACACGTCACAAAATCTAACAACTGTCGGCATCTAGTCATGCATAACCCAACAAATATGTGACGATCTTATAAATATCGATAAACAATTTTTTTTAGTCTGGCAGCTAAGAATTGATAATCTGGGAAGTATGAGAGAATAATCTGGCAATTGTTGATGAAAAAAAATGTTATCAAAACATAGCGACATGAGATCTAGTTTCGAAGATCTTGTCGCAACTAAGTCGATTGTGAAAACAGAACATCAATTGGGCAGATGATTTACGAGATAAAACATTTCAAAATTTGAGAAGTGCGAGAATATTGCATGACATCATTGTTTGCATGCATCGTACATATAGAGGTGGGATGGCTCCACGTGAATACTAATTAGTGGCATGCATGTGAGTGTGATGACTAATAATTGCATACATGTGAGTGTAAGAGACTAATTAATTACGCATGCATGTGAGTAGTGGGAACTGCAGCACGGAAAATCAAATGTGCGGCGCCGCCAGATAGTCCAGTCCTTCAACTATTGGTGCAATCTGCTTCTTCACCATTATAGGGTGTCCAACTCCAACCTTGATATACCTAAAAAAAAGTCCAACCTTGTGATACTTAAAAAATGGGTGTCCTAACTTGAATGATTTTTTTTCAAAGTATAAATATTGCCCTTGTCTTTCTAATAAACCAGCACATGTGCTGGCTCGTATAGGTGTTCGGGAGAACCTTAATGGATCCTCCCGGATCCCAGTGATGTATCTCGTGTAGTGGCCGTCAATTTCGTCATGACCACGGGCTAATGGAATGCAAAGTTTTCTAGCTAAAAACGAAACTAAACATTGGAATTTACGCACAAACTAACTAATAGGTATATAATATATAAAATAAGAACACATACGAATAACAGTTATTCTTGATCAAATAAGAAAATCTTGATAAAAGCTAAAAGTTACATCAAAGACATATACATTTGTCATCTCTACTTTTTTGCGAACATAACCCTGGCATTAAGTGAAATATCGAATAATACAAAGCACCTCAATAAAAATGAAAATTACAATGAAATCTGAGGTGCCCTTCGTCATCAACCTCTAGACTGTGTCGACAATTGTTGGTTGCGGACGGGAAGTCGCCGAACGTGTCAAGAAGATCACATCCATCCTAGGGACGAAGAATAATAAATAACCACGTATGAAGCTCCATGGAGATACGGAGACACCCCCAGCCAGAACAAGTCCTCGAGAACCACACCACTCCCACAACCTTCTCGACGTCGTCGTCGAGGTGGGGCTAAAGCTAGGGAGATTTGATTGAAGAAGACACCACCGCCACCACCTAAGCGCCGCCACACCAAACCTTGACCCTAAAACCAGAAAAACGGAGCCCTCCTGCCGACGGGGGTCGAGATCCACCTCGCCTCCATTGCTCGAAGGCCATAGAACTAGGGCAGGTCGGCGGCGCCGACCGGAGGCAGACAGGAACCCTAATCGCCTCCTTGATCGCCTCTCTCGAGACGTGCCGGTTTACGTCTCTACCTTGACCTTTTGTATCTTGAAGATCTCCAAAATTTTAGTGAAAAAAACTATGAGATGCCTACATCAATAAGTGATAATATGTGGAGTTGAACCCGATGTCGTCGTAAACACATCCCTTGCATGGTAGGTTGTAAGAGAGTTGATTCATCACCCTAGCATCATGGAATAAGTTCCACAACGCATACTACTAATGAAACATGAGGACTAATTGTTGAAGTACGTGTGCATTGCCCTTGTTTTCCTCACCGGTTTGATTTTGTAAGAACATGAACCATTAATCCTCAAAACTCCGCACATGAGGACTAATTGTAGGGGGGGTTGACTAACGGAAGGACGAGTCTAGGAGTCGAAGTCAAATATTCTCTAACATTTTACTAGAACATGTGTGGAGTTTTGAGGATAAATTTGATGTTTTTTTCTTCTTTGTTTGGCATTACATATTTCCGTTTGTCTAATGATGTTTTTTGGTGTATTTCCTGACTTCATAGCCATTTTCTTAGCATGTTATGAGGTAATAACCCAATTTAGTATGTGAGCTCTCTTTTTTCTGGTATCAAGGTGTTACACTAACTCGCTAAATTCCAATACAAAACTAGTCTAATTAGGTTTATAGACTCTCAGTCTAAAAAAAAAGGATGTCACAAGATACATCTAGATTTAGAAACATGTGCGATATTCAAGATACGTCCAAAGTTAGAAAAATCAGTGGCATCTTTTTGGTGATGGAGGGAAGTAGAAAAAATATGCTATTATCCACAATATCCAATGTATACGGTATGAAAAATGTATTTTATAATGAATCTATGTTATAGATTTTGATAATTTTTCTGTAAATTTGGTTAATTTTTTTTGAAGTGGTTTGACTTATGACAGATCTAGAATGTCAATTATTTTGAAACTTAGGAGCACGCACTTGTACAAACAGTCCTCCTTTGATTTACATTTACACCCCTTTTACGTGACGCTTGTCCGTTGTTTGAATCTTCAACGTAGACGCATGGTACTCGTGTACATGTGCAGTGAGATGCTTAATGCAAACTGAGAATCGTCTCAATAAGTGGCAGTACTAGGGACCATTTTCGTTGATTATCATCGCTAGACACATTTGTCCATTAGCATTTAGTACGGCACGTGTCTTTCTTCAGCGACCCCTGCGCGCGCATCACGTTCACGCTTCAATCGTCGATCGGAAAGAAGCCAATTTGTCGCCCAACTAATTATTGCATCACCGGAGAGGAACGATGTCCAATTCCTACTGTACATACCTTTTGCATTTGAAAAAGGAGCAAGATATTCCTACTCATCTGTCTAGGCCATCAGCTGACAATTCCTCTCGAGCTTTCGGTATCTCCGATCTACATTGGCCTCCCACCCCGCAAAGTTAATAGGCACGTGTTTCACGTGGCCACAAAATTAGGCAACGATGGCGGGTAAAGCAGGACTGCAGGAGTCAAAACAAACGGTAACGTAGACGTGCAGGCATGATAATACTTCTGGCAGAACAGTATTCCGTGTGACCACGAAGTTCATCGATCGACCTCATTCGCTTTTTGCGAATTATTGATCTCACGAGCTTGATAATGTCCCTATGTCCCTAGATCATTACATTCTTGTTTCATACTATTAATTATCCTAGATTTAAATATATCTATACATGAAATATAATTAGATACTGAGTACATTTAAATCAAAGAAATTGGCTAAAGCGGAAGGAGCAATTTTGAAAAGGCAATAGGAACATGCCACAATGAAGTGCTGACGTACACTTCGTGCAGTGGCCTGTACATAATCACTACAGCAAACGCGTCGGCACACCCAATCAGTCACCCATCCTCGTACTATTTAGGCCTAACACGTTTAACTTCTCTATTTCTTCTAGGTGAGCTTATTCTTTGTTGACAATAGCACCGTATCAATCCTATTAACTCTTGTTCCATGGCGTCACACTTCTTTATTTTTTGAAATTTCAAACAATTATTTCACTAAATAACAATGAATAAGATAAGCGATAACAAATCTTGAAACAATTAAATAAATTTATTTTTTAAAACTAATATTTGTATCCGAAAATTAAAATCTGAAAAAGTCCCGCTTCCGTTTTGAATTTGAGAAATCTAAAAAAATTCTAAACAACCGTAGGTGGTTGAGTTTGGATGTAAAATTTTGCGTACATACATTTTCATATAAAAAAGTTTCATCAAAGGTTGTATGCAACTAGAAAATGCCGTTTTACCGAAACATGATGGCATTCTGCATAATATAGAAATTTATCTTTGTTAATTTTCCTTAAAACTAGATGACATAACAAATGGCATTTTTGAATTTTCTATCATTTTCTTTTATTTTTCCAAAACTGAAAAGGCCATATCAATCCACGGCGGGGGGGGGGGAGTGCAGGAAGGGAAAAAATGTATGTGCCGACGACGGCATAGGGCCTACGCCAAACGTCGTTGGCTCGCCATCACGATGAAGGGATTGAAGGCACCTGTGCCGACGGCCTTTTTCTGTGCCGACGATGGTCGTTAGCACAAACTTTCCTGTGATGATGGCTTTGATGTGCCGATGACCTTCTTCGTGGTCTACCCTATTCGGGGCCTATGCCGACGACCCCGATAAAAAGCCGCCGACACAGGTTTTTGTCGTCGGCACCTTTACGATTTCCTTTAGTGAATGGCATTGTACACCCAACATCACATAAGTAATTAGCTCTGTACAATTTACTCCGTGAAAACAGGTTTACTTATCACAATAGTGAAGAGAACCAATTTTTTGTTCGATTATTAGGAGGGTTGTGGTACCTTCGGTCTAGTAAGGACCATTAGTTTCTCGGATTGCATGTATTCATAGAGATGGGCGTATATACGTTCTTGCGGGTGTGTGGGTGTGTGCATTAGGGGTGTACGCAACAGGGTGGCCGGGTGGGCCGTGACCCACCCTGAATTTTATGGAAAGCATTATATATTTAGTCTTTTGAGCAAATTTTTATCATACATAAACACTAAAAACTAAAAATTAGAGAGGTATGCCCAACCTGCAGCATTTTTGTGCGTCCGTCATTAGTCCGCGTCTAAAGATATTGGATTTTCGCCAGAGCAAAGCACTTAGGTCTTCTCGCTCCAGGAGAGTAGTCTTTGTGTTGAATGTAGATGGGCTGCAGCCCAATAAGACAGCCCATATAGTCTACAATATCTAAAATCTCAAGGCCCATCACGTTGGAAGCTTGGGACAGCCTTGGGGGACAAAGTTTAGACCCACATTGCTAGTTGGGAGAGAGTTGGAGTGGTATATAAGGGCTGTTGTTCTAGTCATTCCAAGTGAGTGAGAATAGAAAGAGCCCTCGCGCACTCCTCCTCCTCCGCCCGCCCCGCCTCGCCTCGTCACGCACGTCGCGTTTCGTGACTCGGGTTCGAGTTCGAGACACACTCAAGGAAGCCTAAATTTTTGCTTGGTGCACCAATTGTGTTGGGTACGTGTCGGCCTGCATGTGCATGCTCGCCGCGTGTCCCTGGCTTCCTACGCGTGTTAAAACGCGGTCGGGGCGTCTCTCCTCCCAGGCTATACAAGGAGACCGATCAGATCTGGAAAACAGTGCTCTTAGATCTCTCTCTCGCGAAGTTCCTTTTGTTGTGCTAATCTCTAGTCTTCCCCATCCTGGCGACTGCGTGCACAGCCGTCCGGGAGAGCAGGCCTCCGAAACCCCATCCGTTGAGATCCTGCACCGGGAGACGGGCGATAAGGTTTTTGGGGAGCGTCTCGGCGCGGCTGCTCGCTACTGTTCGTGTTCATCTTCGCCGGTTCATCTGCTTCATCGACGACTTCGACTACACCATGGGCGACATCAACAACTCCCATGGTGGTGGTGGTGCTACTGCTGGTGCGACCTTCCCGGTCGCGATGTACGTGATTTTCCTCTCCTACCTTGCATCGCTACTTGTTCCATGTTCAGATCTGATGCATGTGCTTAGTCTGATGTGTATGGTTAAGTATGCTTGTGCATCTGTAATGTTGCTTTCGGTAATTAAACTCACACGGAAATTGCCTAATAATCCAACAATCCAAAGACCTTATATGCTTAGGCAATTTTCACCATCTGGTTTTGCTGCTGCGCTCAAACCGATCCCGTTTACGGGTTCTCATTTCAAGAGATGGCAGAGTAAGACCCTCTTGTGGCTCACTTCTATGGGCGTGCACCGGGTTGCGGAAGGTACTCCCAGAGGTCCGCTTACTCCTGATGAGGATAAAACGTTCGGGGATGCCACCGTAATCTTTGTGGGTGCCGTTCTAAGTGTGCTTGGAGACAAGTTGGTTGATGCTTATCTGCACATCCGAAATGGGAAGGAAGCTGTGGGATGCACTCGGACGCTAAGTTTGGTGCTGCTCGATGTCGGAGGTGAACTGTATGCTATGGAGCAGTTCAATGACTACAGAATGGTTGAGAACCGATCTGTGGTAGAACATGCTCATGAGATACAGATCATGACAAAGGAACTCGAGCTCCTCAAGTGTGTGCTACCGGACAAGTTTGTCGCGGGATGCATTGTCGCTAAGCTTCCCCCTTCATGGAGGAACTTTGTCACTTCCCTGAAACATCAGAGGCATGAGTTTTCTGTTTAGAATATCATGGGGTCTCTGGATGTTGAGGAGAAGGCGAGGGCAAAAGACAAACACACTGGAGGAACTGAAGGACGTTCTGCTGCCAATATGGTACAGAAAAATGCCCACAAGTCCAAGGGAAAGAACAAGGGAGTCTCCCAGACTACCAACTTCAAGAAGAAGGGGAAAACGGAGAAGAAAGATCCTTGCTGGGTGTGTGGCGAGACAGGCCATTGGGCTAATCGTTGTCCACAACGCAAAGGAAAGAAATATCAGGCTGGACAGAACTCAAATTTTGTCAGCATGGTCATTGGCAACACAGAGGAAGGAACTACAGGGTATGGTAATATGTTACCTACCATTCTTTCGGTGTTTCAGCCCACGAAATGGTGGGTTGATACAGGTGCCAATGTTCATGTGTGTGCTGACATCTCCATGTTTACCTCTTATCAGGCCCAAGGTTCCTCAGTAATGATGGGGAATGGGTTACATGCTACTGTTCGTGGTGTTGGCACGGTAGATCTGAAGTTTACTTCGGGAAAGATCGTGCAACTGAGGAACGTGCTGCATGTCCCTTCTATCAAGAAGAATCTCGTTAGCGGCTCCCGTCTTATGAAAGATGGGTTTAAGTTGGTGTTTGAATCCAATAAAGTTGTACTGTCCAAGTATGGAACTTTTGTTGGAAAGGGATATGAATGTGAGGGAATGTTTCGCTTCTCCCTAGAAGACTTCTGTGATAATGTTGTGAACCATGTAAGCACTAGTGTTAATGAAACTAATGTTTGGCATTCATGACTTTGTCATGTTAATTTTGGTTGTATGACGCGGCTTGCTCGATATGAGTTTAATTCGAAATTCACCTTTGTCAAAGGCTCTAAGTGCCATGCTTGTGTGCAAGCAAAGCGGCCTCGCAAGCCTCACAAGCCTGCGAAGGAAAGAAACTTGGCACCACTAGAGCTCGTGCATTCAGATCTATGTGAGATGAATGGTGAGTTGACAAAAGGTGGAAAGAAATATTTCATGACTTTGATTGATGATTCCACTAGATACTGTTATGTGTATCTACTGAAAACTAAAGATGAGGCTCTTGATTTCTTTAAAATCTATAAGGCTGAAGTTGAGAATCAACTTGAAAGAAAGATAAAAAGGGTTCGGTCCGATCGTGGTGGAGAGAACTTTTCTAATGAGTTCAATTTATTCTGTGCGGAACATGGTATAATCCATGAGAGGACGCCTCCCAATTCCCCACAATCCAATGGGATTGCGGAAAGGAAAAAACATACTCTAACAGATTTGGTTAACGCCATGTTGGATGTTTTGGGTTTATCCAAGGAATGGTGGGGGGAGGCTATATTGACTTCGTGTCATGTCCTAAATCGTGTTTCAACCAAGAATAAAGAGATTACCCCCTATGAGGAGTGGGAAAAGAAAAGACCAACACTCTCCTACCTACGAACTTGGGGCTGTTTGGCAAAAGTGAATTTGCCAATCACCAAAAAGCGAAAGCTTGGACCAAAAACCGTGGATTGTGTCTTTCTTGGCTATGCTTGCCCATAGCATTGCTTATAGATTTCTTGTGGTGAAATCTGGAGTGGACGACATGAATGTTGGCACCATCTTTGAATCAAGAGATGCTACATTCTTTGAGGATATATTCCCTATGAGAGATATGCATGGCATGTCTAGTTGGGAATACTGATCCAATACATGAAACTCCTATGGAGTCCGATGAGGAATCTGATGATGAAAGTTCAGATTCTGATGAAGATGACAATGAAGCTCCCACAAGGAGTAAGAGACAAAGGACTGCAAAGTCTTTTGGTAATGATTTCATTGTATATCTTGTGGATGATACTCCCACTACCATTTCAGAAGCTCTCGCATCTCCTGATGCGGACTCATCGGAAGGAAGCGGTTCAAAGCGAGATGGATTCCATCTTGGCTAATGGAACGTGGGAGTTATCTGAGCGTCCTTATGGGTGCAAACCCGTAGGATGTAAATGGGTATTTAAGAAGAAGCTTCGAGCTGATGGAACTATTGAGAAGTACAAAGCTCGCTTGTAGCCAAAGGCTATACCCAAAAAGAAGGCGAAGATTTCTTCGATACTTACTCACCTGTGGCGAGATTGACCACCATTCGAGTACTACTATCATTGGCTGCCTCACACGGTCTTCTCGTTCATCAAATGGACGTTAAGACGGCTTTCCTAAATGGAGAGTTGGACGAGGAAATTTACATGGAACGACTTCGATGGTTTTGTACTACAAGGTCAAGAAAGAAAGGTGTGTAAATTAAAGAAATCTTTGTATGGTCTCAAACAAGCACCCAAACAATGGCATGAGAAGTTTGAAAGAACTTTGACATCCGTGGGCTTTGTTGTTAATGAAGCCGACAAATGTGTGTACTACCGCCATGGTGGGGGTGAGGGAGTTGTCCTATGTTTGTATGTGGATGACATACTAATTTTTGGGACAAGTCTCAAAGTGATTGAGGAGGTAAAGACCTTCTTATCTCAGTGCTTCGAGATGAAAGATCTTGGAGAAGCTGATGTTATACTGAACATCAAGCTTTTGAGAGATGAGAATAATGGGATTACACTTGTGCAATCTCATTATGTAGAGAAGGTGTTGAGCAGATTTGGCTATGCTGATTGCAAATCTTCTCTCACACCTTATGATCCTAGTGTCTTGCTTCGAAAGAATGAAAAGGCAACTAGAGATCAATTGAGATACTCTCAAATCATTGGTTCACTCATGTATTTAGCTTGCGCTATGAGGCTCGATATCTCGTTTGTCGTGTGCAAACTTAGCCGGTTTGTGGCCAACCCGGGAGATGATCATTGGCATGCTCTTGAGAGAGTGATGCGCTATCTAAAAGGAACCATGAGTTATGGAATTCATTATACCGGGTATCCAAGAGGACTTGAAGGGTATAGTGATTCCAATTGGATTTCTGATGCTAAAATCAAAGCCACAAGTGGATATGTTTTCACTCTTGGTGGTGGCGCTGTTTCTGGAAGTCTTGCAAGCGGACCATCTTAACGAGGTCAACTATGGAAGCGAGAACTCACGGCGATTAGATACAACTACCGTCGAAGCGGAATGGCTTCGTGAGCTCTTGATGGACTTGCCTATGGTTGAAAAACCAATACCGGCCATCCTCATGAACTGTGATAATCAAACCGTGATTGTCAAAGTGAAAAGTTCTAAGGATAATATGAAAAGTTCCAAACATATCAAGAGGAGATTGAAGTCCGTCAGAAAACTGAGAAACTCCGGAGTGATAGCATTGGATTATGTCCAAAGTGCTAAAAATCTGGCAGATCCTTTCACAAAAGGACTATCAAGAAATATTATAGACCTTGCATCGAGGGAGATGGGTTTGAGACCCACTTGAGTTGCCGAGGGGGTAACTGCTGGCGTGTAGTTGACGTGGGAGTTAGAAATCTTTGTGGTATAACTTTTCTTCAGATCCCCGGCAACGGCGCCGGAAATTGAGCTTTACACGCGTACAGCACGCGACCGTTGGGAATCCCAAGTGGAAGGTGTGATGCGTACAGCAGTAAGTTTCCCTCAGTAAGAAACCAAGGTTTATCGAACCAGTAGGAGTCGAGAAGCACGTTGAAGGTTGATGGCGGCGGAGTGTAGTGCGGCGCAACACCAGGGATTCCGGCGCCAACGTGGAACCTGCACAACACAACCAAATTACTTTGCCCCAACGTGACAGTGAGGTTGTCAATCTCACCGGCTTGCTGTAACAAAGGATTAGATGTATAGTGTGGATGATGATTGTTTGCGAGAAAACGAGTAGAACAAGTATTGCAGTAGATTGTATTCGATTAAAACAATGGACCGGGGTCCACAGTTCACTAGTGGTGTCTCTCCCATAAGAATAAGCATGTTGGGTGAACAAATTACAGTTGGGCAATTGACAAATAAAGAGGGCATGACCATGCACATACATGATATGATGAGTATTGTGAGATTTAATTGGGCATTACGACAAAGTACATAGACCGCTATCCAGCATGCATCTATGCCTAAAAAGTACACCTTCGAGTTATCATCCAAACCCCTTCCGAGTATTAAGTTGCAAACAACGAGACAATTGCATTAAGTATGGTGCGTAATGTAATCAACAACTACATCCTTAGACATAGCATTGATGTTTTATCCCTAGTGGCAACGAGCACATCCACAACCTTAGAACTTTCTCGTCATCGTCCCGGATTTAATGGAGGCATGAACCCACTATCGAGCATAAATACTCCCTCTTGGAGTTACAAGCAAAAACTTGGCCGAGCCTCTACTAATAACGGAGAGCATGCAAGATCATAAACAACACATAGATAATAGATTGATAATCAACATAGCATAGTATTCTCTATTCATCGGATCCCAACAAACACAACATGTAGCATTACAGATAGATGATCTTGATCATGTTAGGCAGCTCACAAGATCCAACAATGAAGCACAATTAGGAGAAGACGACCATCTAGCTACCGCTATGGACCCATAGTCCGAGGGGTGAACTACTCACTCATCACTCCGGAGGCGACCATGGCGGTGAAGAGTCCTCCGGGAGATGATTCCCCTCTCCGGCAGGGGTGCCGGAGGCGATCTCCCGAATCCCCGAGATGGGATTGGCGGCGGCGTCTCTGGAAGGTTTTCCGTATCGTGGCTCTCGGTACTGGAGTTATTATCGACGAAGGCTTCTTATAGTCGGAGAGGTAGGTTTAGGGGCGATGCGAGGGGCCCACACAACAGGGCCGCGCGGCCAGGGGGTGGGCCGCGCCACCCTGGCGTGTCGCCGCCTCGTTGCCCCACTTCGTTTCTCCCCGGTGTTCTGGAAGCTTCGTGGAAAAATAAGATCCTGGGCGTTGATTTCGTCCAATTCCGAGAATATTTCCTTACTAGGATTTCTGAAACCAAAAACAGCAAAAAACAACAAGTGGCTCTTCGGCATCTCGTTAATAGGTTAGTGCCGGAAAATGCATAAATATGACATAAAGTATGCATAAAATATGTAGGTATCATCAATAAAGTGGCATGGAACATAAGAAATTATCGATACGTTGGAGACGTATCAGCATCCCCAAGCTTAGTTCCTGTTCGTCCCGAGTAGGTAAACGATAACAAAGATAATTTCTGGAGTGACATGCCATCATAATCTTGATCATACTACTGTAAGCACATGTAATGAATGCAGCGATCAAAGCAATGGTAAATGACATGAGTAAACCAATGAATCATATAGCAAAGACTTTTCATGAATAGTACTTTCAAGACAAGCATCAATAAGTCTTGCATAAGTGTTAACTCATAAAGCAATAAATTCAAAGTAAAGGCATTGGAGCAACACAAAGGAAGATTAAGTTTCAGCGGTTGCTTTCAACTTATAACATGTATATCTCATGGATATTGTCAACATAAAGTAATATAATAAGTGCAATATGCAAGTATGTAGGAATCAATGCACAGTTCACACAAGTGTTTTCTTCTTGAGATGGAGAGAAATAGGTGAACTGACTCAACATAAAAGTAAAAGAAAGGCCCTTTGCAGAGGGAAGCATTGATTGCTATATTTGTGCTAGAGCTTTGATTTTGAAAACATAAAGAGAGCATAAAAGTAAAATTTTGAGAGGTGTTTGTTGTTGTCAACGAATGGTAGTGGGCACTCTAACCCCCTTGCCAGACAAACCATCAAAGAGCGGCTCCCATGAAACATTTTATTTTTGGGTGGGACTCCTTCCAACCTTTCTTTCACAAACCATGGCTAACCGAATCCTCGGGTGCCTGCCAACAATCTCATACCATGAAGGAGTGCCTTTTTATTTTAGTTTTATTATGATGACACTCCTCCCCACCTTTGCTTTCTCAAGCCATGGCTAACCGAATCTTCGGGTGCCGTCCAACAATCACATACCATGGAGGAGTGTCTATTTTTGTAACATTATGATGGTTAATTAATTTGGGACTGGGAATCCCATTGCCAGCTCTTTTTGCAAAATTATTGGATAAGCGGATGAAGCCACTAGTCCATTGGTGAAAGTTGCCCAACAAGATTGAAAGATAAACACCACATACTTCCTCATGAGCTATAAAACATTGACACAAATCAGAGGTGATAAATTTTGAATTGTTTAAAGGTAGCACTCAACCAATTTACTTTGGAATGGCGGAGAAATACCATGTAGTAGGTAGGTATGGTGGACACAAATGGCATAGTGGTTGGCTCAAGGATTTTGGATGCATGAGAAGTATTCCCTCTCGATACAAGGTTTAGGCTAGCAACGTTATTTGAAACAAACACAAGTATGAAGCGGTACAACAAAACTTACATAAAAGACATATTGTAAACATTATAAGACTCTATACCGTCTTCCTTGTTGTTCGACCCTTACTAGAAATTATCTAGACCTTAGATAGACCAATTATGCAAACCAAATTTTAGCAAGCTCTATGTATTTCTTCATTAATAGGTGCAAAGTATATGATGCAAGAGCTTAAACATGAGCACAACAATTGCCAAGTATCAAATTATTCAAGACATTCTACCAATTACTACATGTAGCATTTCCTGTTTCCAACCATATAACAATTTAACGAAGAAGATTCAACCTTCGCCATGAACACTATGAGTAAAGCCTAAGGACATATTTGTCCATATGCAACAGCGGAACGTGTCTCTTTCCCACACAATGAATGCTAGGATCCATTTTATTCAAACAAAACAAAAACAAAAACAAACAGACGCTACAAGCAAAGTGCATAAGATGTGATGGAATAAAAATATAGTTTCAGTAGAGGAACCTGATAATGTTGTCGATGAAGAAGGGGATGCCTTGGGAATCCCCAAGCTTAGACGCTTGAGTCTTCTTGAAATATGCAGGAGTGAACCACCGGGGCATCCCCAAGCTTAGAGCTTTCACTCTCCTTGATCATATTGTATCATCTCCCTCTCTTGATCCTTGAAAACTTCCTCCACACCAAACTCAAAACAACTCATTAGAGGGTTAGTGCACAATCAAAATTCACATGTTCAGAGGTGACATAATCATTCTTAACACTTCTGGACATTGCATAAATCTACTGAAAGTTAATGGAATAGAAAAATCCATCAAGCGTAGCAAAACAGGCAATGCGAAATAAAAAGCAGAATCTGTCAAAACAGAACAGTTCGTAAAGATGAATTTCTAAGAGGCACCAGACTTGCTCAAATGAAAATTCCCAAATTGAATGAAAGTTGCATACATATCTGAGGATCACTCACGTAAATTGGCATAATTTTCTGAGTTACCTACAGATAATTAGGCCCAGATTCGTGACAGCAAGAAATCTGTTTCTATGCAGTAATCCAAATCTAGTATGAACCTTACTATCAAAGACTTTACTTGGCACAACAATGCAACAAAACTAAGATAAGGAGAGGTTGCTACAGTAGTAACAACTTCCAAGACTCAAATATAAAATAAAAGTGCAGTAGTAAAATCATGGGTTGTCTCCCATAAACGCTTTTCTTTAACGCCTTTCAGCTAGGCGCAGAAAGTGTGTATCAAGTATTATCAAGAGACGAAGCATCAACCTCATAATTTGTTCTAATGATAGAATCAAAAGGTAACTTCATTCTCTTTCTAGGGAAGTGTTCCATACCTTTCTTGAGAGGAAATTGATATTTAATATTACCTTCCTTCATATCAATAATAGCACCAATAGTTCGAAGAAAAGGTCTTCCCAATATAATGGGACAAGATGCATTGCATTCAATATCCAAGACAACAAAATCAACGGGGACAAGGTTATTGTTAACGGTAATGCGAACATTATCAACTCTCCCCAAAGGTTTCTTTGTAGAATTATCATCAAGATTAACATCCAAATAACAATTTTTCAATGGTGGCAAGTCAAGCATATTATAGATTTTCTTAGGCATAACGGAAATACTTGCACCAAGATCACATAAAGCATTACAATCAAAGTCATTGACCTTCATCTTAATGATGGGCTCCCAACCATCCTCTATCTTCCTAGGAATAGAAGTTTCAAGTTTTAGTTTCTCTTCTCTAGCTTTTATGAGAGCATTTGTAATATGTTTTGTGAAAGCCAAATTTATAGCACTAGCATTAGGACTCTTAGCAAGTTTTTGTAAGAACTTTATAACTTCAGAGATGTGGCAATCATAAAAATCCAAACCATTATAATCTAAAGCAATGGGATCATTATCCCCAATGTTGGAAAAAATTTCAGCAGTTTTATCACAGGCAGTTTCAGCAGTTTAGCAGTTTCGAGCAGTTTTTCACTCTTTGCATTAGAAGTGGAAACATTGCCAACACCAATTATTTTACCATTAATAGTAGGAGGTGCAGCAACATGTGGAGCATTAGCATTACTAGTGGTGGTAATAGTCCAAACTTTAGCTATATTATCTTGTTTAGCATTTTCTTCTTTCTCCCACCTAGCACGCAATTCGGCCATCAATCTTATATTCTCATTAATTCTAACTTGGATGGAATTTGCTGTAGTAACAATTTTATTATTATTATTTTCATTAGGCATAACTTTCGATTTCAAAAGATCAACATCAGCAGCAAGACTATCGACTTTAGAAGCAAGTATATCAATTTTCCCAAGCTTTTCTTCAACAGATTTGTTAAAAGCAGTTTGTGTACTAATAAATTCTTTAAGCATAGCTTCAAGTCCAGGGGGTGTATTCATATTATTATTGTAAGAATTCCCATAAGAATTACCATAGCCATTGCTATTATTATAAGGATATGGCCTATAGTTGTTACTAGAATTGTTCCTGTAAGCATTGTTGTTGAAATTATTATTTTTAATGAAGTTTACATCAACATGTTCTTCTTGAGCAACCAATGAAGCTAACAGAACATTATTAGGATCAATATTTGTCCTACCATTCACAAGCATAGACATAATAGCATCAATCTTATCACTCAAGGAAGAGGTTTCTTCGACAGAATTTACCTTCTTACCTTGTGGAGCTCTTTCCGTGTGCCATTCAGAGTAATTAATCATCATATTATCAAGAAGCTTTGTTGCGTCGCCTAGAGTGATGGACATAAAGGTACCTCCAGCAGCTGAATCCAATAGGTTCCGCGAAGAAAAATTCAGTCCTGCATAAAAGGTTTGGATGATCATCCAAGTAGTCAGTCCATGGGTTGGGCAATTTTTAACCAAAGATTTCATTCTTTCCCATGCTTGTGCAACATGCTCAGTATCCAATTGTTTAAAATTCATTATGCTACTTCTCAAAGATATAATTTTAGCAGGAAGATAATATCTACCAATAAAAGCATCCTTGCATTTAGTCCATGAATCAATACTATTCTTAGGCAGAGATAGCAACCAATCTTTAGCTCTTCCTCTTAATGAGAAAGGAAATAATTTTAATTTTATAATGTCACCATCTACATCCTTATACTTTTGCATTTCACATAATTCAACAAAATTATTAAGATGGGCAGCAGCATCATCAGAACTAACACCAGAAAATTGCTCTCGCATAACAAGATTTAGTAAGCAGGTTTAATTTCAAA
>NC_061512.1:212339666-212421852 GCF_022539505.1 Lolium rigidum | reverse complement strand
AAACCCTAAATTAAGATCACAAAACCCTAAATTGAGGAAAACAAAAGAATTGGAAAAATAATTCCAAAATCTCTCTCATATACATAAAAGCAAATTTTGCAAATCTTCATATGAGGCCACCATTGCTTGCCCTATGGTTTCTAAAATTCATATATAACAAAAACAAACACAAATGCATAAAAGAAACCAGATTCAAATCAAAGGAAAATTCAAAATTCAAACACATGTGATAATGGTCATATGTCACACTTTTAAATTCTTCCCTACTTTGCACCTCTTTATCTCTCAAATCCTAAACTAAACTTAGCCAACCAATGCCATGTCATCCAAGACCTTGTCAAGGTGAGCAACTTTCATGTTGACCACCATCCCTAGAGTTGACTAGGTTGACCAGAAATCAAATGACAAAATGGAACCCGAGAAGGAAAACAAGATCCTCCCAAATTTGGAATTCTTCAAATCTTCTCCAAATTGAACCCCACCACCACCAAACTAACCTATAATTAATATGTTTGAGTTCCACCAAAAAGAATTTCGAAATTCAAATTCAAAGTTCATGCGGCCATATGATCGAACACTTGGCGAGGCAAGAAATGCGAAATGCAACACAGCCCTTTGTCCATCGGTTCTTAGCCTAAACCCCTTTCTAACCTTGATCATTGTTGCTCCTGCGAGCCTCCTGCATCGAACCATGTACTTGCCTCGTCGTTTAAAGTGGAGAAAAACCCTAAACTATGCCATGCCATGCACACTCCGGCCACCTTTGGCCATTCTCTCTACGGTCTCTCTCTCTCGGCCACAACCTTGCCCAGGAGCATCTACTCATCACCACGATCCTGCCAGTACCCAGCTGGAGCTCGCCAATGCACGGCATTGGCCAGAACGCGCGCGCCCAAAGCATGCCAGAACATGCCAGTCGACGTGGTGATCACGCTCTGGAGCGCGCCAGTACGTCGCGCACTCGAACACCGTCGTCCTTCCCCTGCATCCCTATGCCTGGAACAAGCACCGCCACCCTCACCTCTATCACCTAGACAAACTCGAGCGACTGCGGCCGCCTTGTCGCCGTCGTCCTCGTCGGAATCTCGCCGCAGTACTGCCGCACTCGAATCGAACTCCTGAGCGATCCCGTCGCCCTTTTCTCTGCCCCGCTGCACGTTGAGCATCGCCAGGACAATGCCTAGCCATAGCCGTCGTTCACTTGCCCCTTCGATCGCCAGAAGCGCCGCGCCATGGACGCTCCTCCACAGCACCCCACGGCCATCTCCTCCTGCTATAAATAGAGGACCTCAGCCCTCCATTTCTTCACACACCTTGCTCCCCTCTCATCACTGATCACTCTCCCCCAGTCAATTTCATCCCACCTCGCCGGAGTAGCTCGAATCGAGAGACGAAGTCCGCCGGAGCCTGCAGATCACCGCCAACGATTGACGCCTCCCCGAGCCTCGCCACTGCTACCAGGAGCTTCAGCATCGTCGACAACCTCGCCTCGCCACCAGCAGAACCTCGCGGGAACACCGGTAAGGCCATCAACCCCCTACGCCCGCCGCCAGAACCTCGCCTTCTCGTCGGGGAAGACGACAGCTGCCGGCCGTCGATCTATCCTCTAATCCAACGCCTCCTATCGCACGTACCGCTTCGCGGGTTTAAGAGTCACTGACAGGTGGAGCCACCATGTCAGGGCGGCCCGCGCGCACTGCTGCGTTGCTGGGCCGTAACGTTTCGTTTGAATGTTGGGCCGTAGGCTTTTCCCGCGCGGCCCAGTTAGTTCAAATTTCGTTTAATCCGTTTAAATACAAATGCTTACAGATGCCAACTTCAAATTTGAATAGCTTGAAATCTACCACTCCAAATCTAGCAAACTTTATACCGTTGGAAAGCTAAGGAAATTATCTAGCCAATGCCACTGGTCCCACTTCCAAATTCGTAGTAGTTTTAATCTGCTAAAAATAACAAGACATGGACTTTGGCAGATTCAAATTTTATTTAAAATTCAACCAAAATTTATTTTGAGTTGATTCCAACTCTCATGGATCACAAATGATGTAATCTAATTGATTATGCAATAATCTAGCCAGGTTGTTTGCATGATCATGGATTAAATCAAAATAGTGGCTATGGAGCCTTGTTCTAGTGAAATTAAACTTGGGATTCAAATTCTTTAATTAGTATGAGAGTCACACTCTCATTTAAATCTTGATCTTAAGTAATAAAAGGAGAGGTAATGATCTTGGGTTACTAAACCTCTGATTGTTATTACTTAAATATTTTAAATCATTTATATGTTAAGTTTAAATTGCATAAGGTGTAGCACCTTATTTAAATTTTACTCCCTCATAATAGATATGAAATGTTGACCTTGGTCAACCTATATTTCATACCTTATTATTATTTGTGGAGATTAAATCATAAAAGGATAGAATGAGAGGAAATTATTTTCTCCCCAATGGATTAAATAACAATTAAAATAAATACTTATAATGAGAGGAAATTATTTTTCTCTTAAATAAGAATGAACCAAGTAATCCACCATGCCATGTATAATGTGAGGTTAGTATTACTTGAGTGAACTCTTTGGTGTGTTCTAGTTTAGCATGTAAGCTTGGTTTGGCATTTATACCTCGTATTCGTATATAGACGCTAGTAACGAGGAGTATCAAGAGGAGGAAGCCTACTCCCCGGAAGAAGAAGAGAACTTTGATAACTACCCTGCTCAAGGCAAGCTAACCCTTGCTAACCACCATGATGCTAAGCTCTACAAGAGCAAGGCACCATCCCTCCTTTAATTTTATGTATTTACCCATCCCATGTTTTTACCTTGCAGTTATTTTGCTTATTTACTTTCAAAGTACTTCTGATTTATGATTCACTTGGTCTAGAGTAGAACAATATGGAAAGTTAGCTTAGCACAAATCAAAGTTAGATAGCACCCCTCATGAAATAATTGCTAGTGCTAATCAAATGAAAGTAACTCCTCTAGATGGGAACATGGTGAAATGACTTTGAAAGAATGTGAAGGTGACATGGTTGACTTGGTGAATTTAAATTAAAAACTGATGATTGGGTTTGAATGCGATACCTTCCAATTATACAAGTACCCCCACAATACCTGATTATGGGTAGGGCTTAACTAGAAGCTTGTGTATTTTAGTATGGTTCCCTCTAAACAAGCATCATAGGGGTTACGCCGAGGCTGCCTCCGTATATGAGAAATGATGTGAATATAAGGTGAATGTACGTCCCAAGCCCTGTGCAGTTCCCGGGTTAACAGTTGGTTTTCACCGGGAGGCCAAGCTCATGGGGAGAGGTGCCTATACTAGTATATATAAGTGAAAGGTTATGGTTGATGATCCGCGTACTGAGTTACGATGATTCGGGGTTATCCTCGACGGATGTAATCAAAAGTTGTGGCACAAGAGTACAACCTCTGCAGAGTGTTAAACCTATTCGAATAGCCGTGTCCACGGTTACGAACAATTGGAAAGGCCATACTGTTCCATTACCAGGATTTTGATCTTAAAAAGGAAGGATGGGTTGAAAGGTGATTTTGAACTTGACTCTCAAATGATTTGTGGGAATGACACTAATGTTCCCATTTGAGATAGTCTAGCAAATGATGAGTCTTTACTAAATGTTGTTGAAATAAAACTTGGCTTTATGCAAATAAACCTAGAGCTTAGTACCCCTTACTACACCAAATAAGTAATTCCTGTAGTGTTAATTTGCGAGTACTTTAAAAGTACTCATGGCTCTGCCCTGGCTATTCAAATGCCGAGACTATGAAGAGGAGCAACGATATCGGGATGACGGACAACAGCACGTCTACGATAACTAGGATCGTCTTCTAACGTCAAGCGTTGCCTGTGGAATAGATAGTCTACTACTACTACGCTTCCGCTACTTATTTGTGATGTTGAACAATTCTATTTGTGTAATATTGGATCATGTGATCCCATGGTTGTAAGACAAGTATGTGTTGTAATAAATGATGACTCGAACTACTTACTATTATGTCTCGCAAAAACAATCTTCCTGGGATTGCGATGTATGATATAATAGGCATCTGGACTTAAAAATCCGGGTGTTGACAATTTGGTATCAGAGCCATTGTTTGACCTTAGGAGACCCTAGTTAGAATGGACGTTGGACAAACGTAGTTTCAAATTTAACAAACTGAATAGTTACAAAAAAATACACCCATACCCTTACCTTTGAAATCTTTTCAAATAGCCAATGTCATGCTCTTATTTATAAGTTACTTAAAATTTTGAACACTTGCACTTCTCTAACTTGCTCATCAAATCCCTCTACAGATGGAGCCTATCATCCCAATGGAGCCTTTCATCCAAACCCAGGTGTACGACCTGGCGAACGGTGGAGAGCTGATCTTTGAGAGGGACTTGGTTGCCCTCGCAGAGTTTCTTGGACGCACCCCGCCTGTGTTCTACGGAGGCCAGGTCGCTGACCAGCCCGGGGGACAGCTTCAATGGGTCATCATGGCCAACATCCCCGGGAAGCCGGAGTCACCCATGTTCCGCCAGATCCAGTTCTCTCTCCGGGAGAACAGCTGGCTTGAAGGACTCGCCCGTGCTCTGCAGGAGGCCCTCGCACGTCTGTGCGGGCAAAACGCGATGGCTATTGAAGGGGAGCGCTTTGCACACCTTGCAAGGCACACCTCTCTTGGGGTGCCCATCAGCCTGCTATTTCACCCCGTGCTGAGGCACCACGTGGATCATCTCGACTTCATGCTATTCGAGACTCGCGCCGAGCTGGACAACTCCCGCGCATTCGCCAACCACACCCACCTCTAGCTGGATCAGCATGCGGAGACCATCAAGGTCCTCGCCAAGGAGCGTAGGGCTCTCCTCCAGCTGGTCTCGAAGAGGGACTCCACCATCCACCGCCTCAGGGCCAGGATCACCACGCTGAAGGAGACCGTCGCCACCCAGGCGGAACAGCTCCAGGCGCTGGAAGAAGAGGGCGAGGGAGAAGACATCCAAGGGGATGGCTACTCCTACGTGAGCAACGACAACGACTACGAGGAGGAGGAAGATGAAGACCTGGACTTCCACCAGCACCTGCCTGCCGGGATGGATACCACCTTCCCGATCCGCATCGATGGAGAGTAGTCCCCCTCCTATGAGCACTTGCGTAGTATGAGTTGTATCGGTCCTTTGTATCACCCCCTTGTATCGTAGATTGTTGAAAGGGTTCTTCAAACCCTCCGGTTTGCTGGCTTGTAATATTTGCTACCTCCATGACTATGTTTGTGTGTGTAATATTATAATTATTAGTATTATTTTAAGAATCAAGTTTTAAACTTTGTGAAATTTCATCCAAAATGAGCCATAGAAATTTCCCTCTCGTCTCATGATCCCTATCCTTGTTCAGATGGCACCTCCAACCCGCAACATGACTCAGGAGGCAATGCTGCAGATGTTGCAACAGATGTTGGCTGATAGAGAGGCTGAGAGAGCTGAACGGCAAGCCAACTTAGCGGCACTCCAACAGATTGCTCAGGGCAATCAAGGCCACGGAAACCACGACCATCCAGGGTCAAAATTGAAGAACTTCCAGAACACCAACCCACCGGTGTTTAGCAAGACGGAGGAGCCCCTTGATGCTGACGATTGGCTCCAGACAATGGAGAACAATCTTGAGGTTGCCGGAGTAGAAGACAACGAGAAGGTGCTGTTTGCCACCCACTATCTGGCAGGACTTGCACGTGCCTGGTGGACAACTGCTCGCGCATTGAATGCGGGGCAAATGATGACTTGGGCAGATTTCAAGCTCAAGTTTAGCAAGTATCATGTGCCACCGGGTCTCATCAAGAAGATGAGGGATGAGTTCAGGGAACTGAAGCAAGGTCGTCTAACCGTGGTAGAATACCGCGACAGGTTCCTCACTCTGTCAAGGTACGCCC
This sequence comes from Lolium rigidum, assembly GCF_022539505.1. Lineage (NCBI taxonomy): Eukaryota > Viridiplantae > Streptophyta > Magnoliopsida > Poales > Poaceae > Lolium > Lolium rigidum. The sequence continues at coordinate 212,415,929 of NC_061512.1, read as the reverse complement.
CGGACGAGACGGACACCACCGAGAAGAGGAAGGAAAGGTTTCTGAATGGTCTGCACGATGAGATGCAGACTGTGTTGGTCAACATCCCCTTTGCTGACCTAGAAGCCCTTGTTGACTCCGCCATCCAGATGGAGGGGAAACTCAACCAAGCCAATGAAAACCGCAAGCGCAGAATGATGCACCAAAGTGGGCCCAGCAATACCCCCAGGTATCGCCCTAGCTCAAGCGGAGGCTTCGCCCCCAGAAACAACAAGCCACCTATGCAGCACCCACGTCCGGGTTATCAGAACCGGAGTGGAGGAAATCCCAGGCCAGGAGGCCACCCCAACAACAGCAACTACAACAACAACCACAACAACTTCAACCGCGCTCCACCCCGAGCCCCCAACCACAACAGCAACACCTCCAACACTGCTCCAAGGACTGGGAGCAACGCCATTCCCATCACCCCCAAGGATAAGTCCACCATCACTTGTTATGAGTGCGGAGTGGTGGGGCACTACTCCAACGAGTGCCCCAAGAGACTCGCCAAGACTGCCGCCAACACCTCTGGCCCTGCTCAGCAACAACGTCGTGTCGCCAACGGCAAGAAATTCACCCCCAACAACCCAAACAACCGCAGCGGCCGCCTCTTTCACATGAGTGCGGAAGAAGCTCAGGAAGCCCCAGATGTTGTGCTGGGTATGTTCTCTGTTAACTCAATACCTGCAAGAGTGCTGTTTGATTCGGGAGCATCGCATTCGTTTGTTACTGAAGATTTTGCATGCACTATTAAGACTCAACCCATCAGTTTGAAGCATGTCATGATAGTTCAAATACCTGGTTCAACTACTAAAGCTAGAAAATTTTGCAAAGATGTACCTATCATAATCTAAGAAATAGAATTTTATGCAAATCTGATTGTTCTGGGAACACAAGGATTGGAAGTAGTCCTGGGTATGGATTGGATGTCTAAACATCATGGATTGATTGATTGCGCCAAGAAGGCCATCACCATGACTAGTAGCACCGGGATATTAGTCGAGCACATATCGGAAAAACTACCCAGAAAGTTTACCTGCAACCAGAGTCTAGCCAAACCCACTTTGGATCAGATCAGGGTCGTTTGTCGATACCCTGATGTGTTTCCGGAGGATCTACCCGGTATGCACCCAGATCGGGATATCGAGTTTATAATTGAGTTAATCCCTGGAACCGGACCTATAGCCCAGAGAGCCTATAGTATGAACCCGGCAGAGTTAGTGGAACAGAAGAAGCAACTGGAGGATATGCTATTCAAGGGTCTGATTCGACCAAGTGCGTCGCCTTGGAGATCACCAGTTTTGTTTGTGGACAAGAAGGATGGTGCGAATCGTTTATGTACGGATTACCGTAAGCTTAACGATGTCACCATCAAGAACAAGTATCCCTTGCCGAAGATAGAAGATCTGTTTGACCAGCATACCGGTGCCAAAGTGTTTTCGAAGATTGATCTGAGGACTGGTTACCATCAACTAAAGATTCGCGCCACCGATATCCCCAAAACTGCCTTCACCACCAGATATGGATTGTACGAGTACAATGTCATGTCATTTGGATTGACCAATGCCCCCGCTTATTTCATGAACCTCATGAATAAGATCTTTATGAACTTTCTGGATAAATTTGTTGTTGTATTCATCGACGACATCCTTATCTACTCCAAGTCCGAAGAAGAACATGAGCATCACTTGGAAGTTGTCTTAGATACCCTTCGGGAGCATCAGTTGTACGCCAAGTTCAGCAAGTGTGAGTTTTGGTTGAGGGAAGTAGGATTCCTGGGACATATCTTGTCCGCAGGAGGAATTGCCGTTGACCCCTCGAAGATCAAAACCGTTGAAGAATGGAAAGCCCCAACCACCCAGACTGAAGTCCGTGCATTTCTCGGCTTGGCGGGATATTACCGCCGATTCGTTGAAGGATTCTCGAGCATAGCAAGACCGATGACTCAACTATTAATGAAAGATAAGAAGTTTGAATGGACGAAGAAGTGTGAAGAGAGTTTTCAACAACTCAAGCTTAGATTGACCACATCCCCAATACTGATTATGCCGGACATCACCAAGCCCTTTGATGTGTATTGTGATGCATCCAAGATTGGTCTTGGATGTGTGTTGATGCAAGAGGGCAAGGTAATCTCTTACCTGTCCAGACAGCTGAAGCAACATGAGCAGAACTATCCAACCCATGACTTAGAGCTAGCAGTCGTGGTTTTAGCCCTGAAAGTATGGCGTCATTACCTCATGGGTAATCGATGCGAGATCTACTCAGATCACAAGAGCTTGAAGTATATCTTCACTCAGAAGGAGCTGAACATGAGGCAGAGAAGATGGTTGGAGCTAATCAAGGATTACGATATCGAAATCCACTACCACCCCGGCAAGGCCAATGTGGTAGCGGATGCATTGAGTAGACTGCCGTGTCAGTTAAACTCCATGATCGCAGAAGAGCAACCTAGCCTGTTTCAAGAGTTTGAACAGTTTAGACTTGAACTGGTTAGTGAAGGATTTCTAGCCAACATTGCACTTCAACCCACCCTGATTAGTCAGATCAAGGAAGCCCAGAAGGGAAATGCTAGTATTGATGGGATCAAGAACCAAATAGCTGCGGGAAAAGCACCGGGATTCACCATAGATGAAGAAGAAGTGCTATGGTACAACGGACGCCTTTGCGTGCCGTCAGATTCAGAGTTGAAGCAAGTTATTCTGAAAGAAGCCCATGACACCCTGTACTCCATTCATCCCGGAGGTACCAAGATGTACCAAGATTTGAAAGAGCAATTTTGGTGGCATGGAATGAAGAGAGAAATTGGAAGCTACATCGCCAAATGTGATATCTGTCAGCGGGTCAAGGCAGAACACCAACGCCCCGCAGGACTGTTGCAACCCCTACAGATTCCAGAATGGAAGTGGGATTCTGTCGGAATGGACTTCATCACCGGACTGCCCAAATCTAGTAAAGGGAATGATTCTATTTGGGTAGTGGTCGACAAGTTGACCAAAGTCGCCCACTTCATCCCCGTCAAGACCACCTATCAAGGACCGAGACTAGCAGAATTATATATCTCACGGATAGTCAGCTTGCACGGAACACCGAAGTCGATAGTATCCGATAGAGGATCCCAATTCACCTCCAGATTCTGGCAGAAAGTACATGAAGGACTCGGAACTCGTCTAAATTTCAGCACAGCCTAACACCCACAGACGGATGGACAAACTGAACGAGTCAATCAAATCCTGGAAGATATGTTGAGAGCATGTGTGTTAGAGTATGGATCCAAGTGGGAAGACTGTTTGCCGTACGCAGAATTTTTGTTCAACAACAGTTATCAAGCCAGCTTGCAAATGGCCCCTTTTGAAGCACTGTACGGAAGGAAGTGTCGTACCCCTCTGAATTGGTCGGAATTCAGAGAGAGTCAAGTCTTTGGACCAGATATTCTCCGAGAAGCGGAAGAGAAGGTTCACAAGATCCGTGAATACCTCAAGACAGCCCAATCAAGACAGAAGAGCTACGCCGACAAGAGACGTGATACGTCTCCGACGTATCGATAATTTCTTATGTTCCATGCCACATTTTTGATGTTATCTACATGTTTTATGCACACTTTATGTCATATTCGTGCATTTTCTGGAACTAACCTATTAACAAGATGCCGAAGTGCCGATTGCTTGTTTTCTGCTGTTTTTGGTTTCGAAATCCTAGTAAGGAAATATTCTCGGAATTGGACGAAATCAAAGCCCGAGGGCCTATTTTTCCACGAAGCTTCCGGAAGTCCGAAGACGAAACGAAGAGGGGCCACGAGGCAGCCGAAGCATAGGGCGGCGCGGCCCCCGCCCCGGCCGCGCGGCCCTATGGTCCGGGCCCCTCGTGCCGCCTCCCGACTTGCCCTTCCGCCTACTTAAAGCCTCCGTGACGAAACCCCCGTACCGAGAGCCACGATACGGAAAACCTTCCGGAGACGCCGCCAACGCCGATCCCATCTCGGGGGATCCAGGAGATTGCCTCCGGCACCTGCCGGAGAGGGGAATCATCTCCCGGGAGGACTCTACGCCGCCATGGTCGCCTCCGGTGTGATGAGTGAGTAGTCTACCCCTGGACTATGGGTCCATAGCAGTAGCTAGATGGTTGTCTTCTCCCCATTGTGCTATCATTGTCGGATCTTGTGAGCTGCCTAACATGATCAAGATCATCTATCTGTAATTCTATATGTTGCGTTTGTTGGGATCCGATGAATAGAGAATACTTGTTATGTTGATTATCAAAGTTATATCTATGTGTTGTTTATGATCTTGCATGCTTTCCGTTACTAGTAGATGCTTGTAACTCCAAGAGGGAGTACTTATGCTCGATAGTGGGTTCATGCCTGCATTGACACCTGGGACAGTGACAGAAAGTTCTAAGGTTGTGTTGTGCTGTTGCCACTAGGGATAAAACATTGATGCTATGTCTAAGGATGTAGTTGTTGATTACATTACGCACCATACTTAATGCAATTGTCTGTTGCTTTGCAACTTAATACTTGAGGGGTTCGGATGATAACTCGAAGGTGGACTTTTTAGGCATAGATGCAGTTGGATGGCGGTCTATGTACTTTGTCGTAATGCCCAATTAAATCTCACTATACTCATCATGATATGTATGTGCATGGTCATGCTCTCTTTATTTGTCAATTGCCCAACGGTAATTTGTTCACCCAACATGCTGTTTGTCTTATGGGAGAGACACCTCTAGTGAACTGTGGACCCCGGTCCAATTCTCTTTATTGAAATACAATCTACTCGCAATACTATTTTACTCGTTTTCTGCAAACAATCATCTTCCACACAATACGGTTAATCCTTTGTTACAGCAAGCCGGTGAGATTGACAACCTCACTGTTTCGTTGGGGCAAAGTACTTTGGTTGTGTTGTGCGGGTTCCACGTTGGCGCCGGAATCCCTGGTGTTGCGCCGCACTACATCCCGCCGCCATCAACCTTCGACGTGCTTCTTGACTCCTACTGGTTCGATAAACCTTGGTTTCTTACGGAGGGAAACTTGCTGCTGTACGCATCACACCTTCCACTTGGGGTTCCCAACGAGCGTGTGCTTTACGCGTCATCAAGCTAAATTTCTGGCGCCGTTGCCGGGGAGATGAAGACACGCTGCAAGGGGAGTCTCCACTTCTCAATCTCTTTACTTTGTTTTTGTCTTGCTTAGTTTTATTTACTACTTTGTTTGCTGCACTAAATCAAAATACAAAAAAATTAGTTGCTAGTTTTACTTTACTTGCTATCTTGTTTGCTATATCAAAAACACAAAAAAATTAGTTTACTTGCATTTACTTTATCTAGTTTGTTCTATTTACTGTTGCTAAAATGGCCAACGCTGAAAATACTAAGTTGTGTGACTTCACAACCACAAATAATAATGATTTCTTATGCACACCTATTGCTCCACCTGCTACTACAGCAGAATTCTTTGAAATTAAACCTCGCTTTACTCGAATCTTGTTATGCGAGAGCAATTTTCCGGTGTTAGTTCCGATGATGCTGCTGCCCATCTTAATAATTTTGTTGAACTATGTGAAATGCAAAAATATAAAGATGTAGATGGTGATATTATTAAACTAAAATTGTTTCCTTTCTCATTAAGAGGAAGAGCTAAAGATTGGTTGCTATCTCCGCCTAAGAATAGTATTGATTCATGGACTAAATGCAAGGATGCTTTTATTGGTAGATATTATCCCCCTGCTAAAATTATATCTTTGAGGAGTAGCATAATGAATTTTAAACAATTAGATACTGAACATGTTGCTCAAGCTTGGGAAAGAATGAAATCTCTGGTTAAAAATTGCCCAACCCATGGACTCGACTACTTGGATGATCATCCAAACCTTCTATGCAGGACTAAATTTTTCTTCACGGAATTTATTGGATTCAGCTGCTGGAGGTACCTTTATGTCCATCACTCTTGGTGAAGCAACAAAGCTTCTTGATAATATGATGATCAACTACTCTGAATGGCACACGGAAAGAGCTCCACAAGGTAAGAAGGTAAATTCTGTCGAAGAAACCTCTTCCTTGAGTGATAAGATTGATGCTATTATGTCTATGCTTGTGAATGATAGGACTAATATTGATCCTAATAATGTTCCATTAGCTTCATTGGTTGCACAAGAAGAACATGTTGATGTAAACTTCATTAAAAATAATAATTTCAACAACAATGCTTACCGGAACAATTCTAGTAATAACTATAGGCCATATCCTTATAATAATGGCAACGGCTATGGTAATTCTTATGGGAATTCTTACGACAATAATAGGAGTTCACCCCCTGGACTTGAAGCCATGCTTAAAGAATTTATTAGTACACAAACTGCTTTTAACAAATCTGTTGAAGAAAAGCTTGGGAAAATTGATATACTTGCTTCTAAAGTCGATAGTCTTGCTACTGATGTTGATCTTTTGAAATCAAAAGTTTTGCCTAATGAGAATTATCATAATAAAATTGTTACTACAGCAAATGCCATTCAAGTTAGAATTAATGAGAATATAAGATTAATGGCTGAACTGCGTGCTAGGTGGGATAGAGAAGAAAATGAAAAACTAGCTAAAGAGAAGAATGTAGCTAAAGTTTGGACTATTACCACCACTTGTAATGCTAATGCTACACATGTTGCTGCACCTCCTACTAATACTAATAAAAGAATTGGTGTTAGCAATGTTTCCACTTCTAATGCAAAGCGAGAGAAACTGCCTGAAACTGCTTGTGATAAAGCTGCTGAAATTTTTTCCAACATTGGGGATGATGATCCCATTGCTTTAGATTATAATGGTTTGAATTTTGATGATTGCCACATCTCTGAAGTTATAAAGTTCTTGCAAAAACTTGCTAAAAGTCCTAATGCTAGAGCTATAAATTTGGCTTTTACACATCATATTACAAATGCTCTCATAAAAGCTAGAGAAGAGAAACTAGAGCGAGAAGCCTCTATTTCTAAAAAGCTAGAGGATGGTTGGGAGCCCATCATTAAGATGAAGGTTAAAGATTTTGATTGTAATGCTTTATGTGATCTTGGTGCAAGTATTTCTGTTATGCCTAAGAAAATTTATAATATGCTTGACTTGCCACCGCTGAAAAGTTGTTATTTGGATGTTAATCTTGCTGATCATTCTACAAAGAAACCTTTGGGTAAAGTTGATAATGTTCGCATTACCGTTAACAATAACCTTGTTCCCATTGATTTTGTTGTCTTGGATATTGAATGCAATGCATCTTGTCCCATTATATTGGGAAGACCTTTTCTTCGAACTGTTGGTGCTATCATTGATATGAAGGAAGGTAATATAAAATATCAATTTCCTCTCAAGAAAGGTATGGAACACTTCCCTAGAAAGAGAATGAAGATACCTTTTGATTCTATTATGAGAACCAATTATGATGTTGACACTTCATCTTTTGATAATACTTGATACACACTTTCTGCGCCTAGCAGAAAGGCGTTAAAGAAAAGCGCTTATGGGAGACAACCCATGTTTTTACCTACAGTACTTTGTTTTTATTTTGTGTCTTGGAAGTTGTTTACTACTGTAGCAACCTCTCCTTATCTTAGTTTTGTGTTTTGTTGTGCCAAGTAAAGCCGTTGATAGAAAAGTAAGTACTAGATTTGGATTACTGCGCAGTTTCAGATTTCTTTGCTGTCACGAATCTGGGTCTACCTCCCTGTAGGTAGGTCAGAAAATTAAGCCAATTTACGTGCATGATCCTCAGATATGTACGCAACTTTCATTCAATTTGAGCATTTTCATTTGAGCAAGTCTGGTGCCATTTTAAAATTCGTCAATATGAACTGTTCTGTTTTGACAGATTCTGCCTTTTATTTCGCATTGCCTCTTTTGCTATGTTGGATGAATTTCTTTGATCCACTATTGTCCAGTAGCATTATGCAATGTCCAGAAGTGTTAAGAATGATTGTGTCACCTCTGAATATGTTAATTTTTATTGTGCACTAACCCTCTAATGAGTTGTTTCGAGTTTGGTGTGGAGGAAGTTTTCAAGGATCAAGAGAGGAGTATGATGCAACATGATCAAGGAGAGTGAAAGCTCTAAGCTTGGGGATGCCCCGGTGGTTCACCCCTGCATATATCAAGAAGACTCAAGCGTCTAAGCTTGGGGATGCCCAAGGCATCCCCTTCTTCATCGACAACATTATCAGGTTCCTCCCCTGAAACTATATTTTTATTCCATCACATCTTATGTGCTTTTTCTTGGAGCGTCGGTTTGTTTTTGTTTTTTGTTTTGTTTGAATAAAATGGATCCTAGCATTCACTTTATGGGAGAGAGACACGCTCCGCTGTAGCATATGGACAAGTATGTCCTTGGTTTCTACTCATAGTATTCATGGCGAAGTTTCTCCTTCGTTAAATTGTTATATGGTTGGAATTGGAAAATGATACATGTAGTAATTGCTATAAATGTCTTGGGTAATGTGATACTTGGCAATTGTTGTGCTCATGATTAAGCTCTTGCATCATATGCTTTGCACCCATTAATGAAGAAATACATAGAGCATGCTAAAATTTGGTTTGCATATTTGGTTTCTCTAAGGTCTAGATAATTTCTAGTATTGAGTTTGAACAACAAGGAAGACGGTGTAGAGTCTTATAATGTTTTCAATATGTCTTTTATGTGAGTTTTGCTGCACCGGTTCATCCTTGTGTTTGTTTCAAATAAGCCTTGCTAGCCTAAACCTTGTATCGAGAGGGAATACTTCTCATGCATCCAAAATACTTGAGCCAACCACTATGCCATTTGTGTCCACCATACCTACCTACTACATGGTATTTTCCGCCATTCCAAAGTAAATTGCTTGAGTGCTACCTTTAAAATTCCATCATTCACCTTTGCAATATATAGCTCATGGGACAAATAGCTTAAAAACTATTGTGGTATTGAATATGTAATTATGCACTTTATCTCTTATTAAGTTGCTTGTTGTGCGATAACCATGTTCACTGGGGACGCCATCAACTACTCTTTGTTGAATTTCATGTGAGTTGCTATGCATGTCCGTCTTGTCTCGAAGTAAGAGAGATCTACCACCTTATGGTTAAGCATGCATAATGTTAGAGAAGAACATTGGGCCGCTAACTAAAGCCATGATCCATGGTGGAAGTTTCAGTTTTGGACATATATCCTCAATCTCAAATGAGAAAATTATTAATTGTTGTTACATGCTTATGCATAAAAGAGGAGTCCATTATCTGTTGTCTATGTTGTCCCGGTATGGATGTCTAAGTTGAAGAATAATCAATAGCGAGAAATCCAATGCGAGCTTTCTCCTTAGACCTTTGTACAGGCGGCATAGAGGTACCCCTTTGTGACACTTGGTAAAAACATGTGCATTGTGATGATCCGGTAGTCCAACCTAATTAGGACAAGGTGCGGGCACTATTAGTACACTATGCATGAGGCTTGCAACTTATAAGATATAATTTACATGATGCATATGCTTTATTACTACCGTTGACAAAATTGTTTCATGTTTTCAAAATCAAAGCTCTAGCACAAATATAGCAATCGATGCTTTTCCTCTATGGAGGACAATTCTTTTACTTTCAATGTTGAGTCGGTTCACCTATTTCTCTCCACCTCAAGAAGCAAACACTTGTGTGAACTGTGCATTGATTCCTACATACTTGCTTATTACACTTATTATATTACTCTATGTTGACAATATCCATGAGATATACATGTTACAAGTTGAAAGCAACCGCTGAAACTTAATCTTCTTTTGTGTTGCTTCAATGCCTTTACTTTGAATTATTGCTTTATGAGTTAACTCTTATGCAAGACTTATTGATGCTTGTCTTGAAGTGCTATTCATGAAAAGTCTTTGCTTTATGATTCACTTGTTTACTCATGTCATATACATTGTTTTGATCGCTGCATTCACTACATATGCTTTACAAATAGTATGATCAAGATTATGATGGCATGTCACTCCGTAAATTATCCGTGTTATCGTTTTACCTGCTCGGGACGAGCAGAACTAAGCTTGGGGATGCTGATACGTCTCCGACGTATCGATAATTTCTTATGTTCCATGCCACATTATTGATGTTATCTACATGTTTTATGCACACTTTATGTCATATTCGTGCATTTTCCGGAACTAACCTATTAACAAGATGCCGAAGTGCCGATTCTTGTTTTCTGCTGTTTTTGGTTTCAGAAATCCTAGTAAAGAAATATTCTCGGAATTGGACGAAATCAAAGCCCAGGGGCCTATTTTTCCACGAAACTTCCAGAAGTCCGAAGACGAAACGAAGAGGGGCCACGGGGTGGCCAAACCCTAGGGCGGCGCGGCCCCACCCTCGGCCGCGCCGGCCTATGGTTTGGGCCCCCGTGCCGCCTCTTGACCTACCCTTCCGCCTACTTAAAGCCTCCGTGACGAAACCCCCGGTACCGAGAGCCACGATACGGAAAACCTTCCGGAGACGCCGCCAACGCCGATCCCATCTCGGGGGATCCGAGAGATCGCCTCCGGCACCCTGCCGGGAGAGGGAATCATCTCCCGGAGGACTCTACGCCGCCATGGTCGCCTCCGGTGTGATGAGTGAGTAGTCAACCCCTGGACTATGGGTCCATAGCAGTAGCTAGATGGTTGTCTTCTCCCCATTGTGCTATCATTGTCGGATCTTGTGAGCTGCCTAACATGATCAAGATCATCTATCCGTAATTCTATATGTTGCGTTTGTTGGGATCCGATGAATAGAGAATACTTGTTATGTTGATTATCAAAGTTATATCTACGTGTTGTTTATGATCTTGCATGCTTTCCGTTACTAGTAGATGCTCTGGCCAAGTAGATGCTTGTAACTCCAAGAGGGAGTACTTATGCTCGATAGTGGGTTCATGCCCGCATTGACACCAGGACGATGTGACGAAAGTTCTAAGGTTGTGTTGTCGTTGTTGCCACTAGGGATAAAACATTGATGCTATGTCTAAGGATGTAGTTGTTGATTACATTACGCACCATACTTAATGCAATTGTCTCGTTGCTTTGCAACTTAATACTGGAAGGGGTTCGGATGATAACTCGAAGGTGGACTTTTTAGGCATAGATGCAGTTGGATGGCGGTCTATGTACTTTGTCGTAATGCCCAATTAAATCTCACTATACTCATCATGATATGTATGTGCATGGTCATGCTCTCTTTATTTGTCAATTGCCCAACTGTAATTTGTTCACACAACATGCTGTTTGTCTTATGGGAGAGACACCTCTAGTGAACTGTGGACCCCGGTCCAATTCTCTTTACTGAAATACAATCTACTGCAATACTTATTCTACTGTTTTCCGCAAACAATCATCTTCCACACAATACGGTTAATCCTTTGTTACAGCAAGCCGGTGAGATTGACAACCTCACTCGTTTCGTTGGGGCAAAGTACTTTGGTTGTGTTGTGCAGGTTCCACGTTGGCGCCGGAATCCCTGGTGTTGCGCCGCACTACATCCCGCCGCCATCAACCTTCGACGTGCTTCTTGACTCCTACTGGTTCGATAAACCTTGGTTTCTTACTGAGGGAAACTTGCTGCTGTACGCATCACACCTTCCACTTGGGGTTCCCAACGAGCGTGTGCTTTACGCGTCATCATGGCTCTCGGTACTAGAGTTATTATCGACGAAGGCTTCTTATAGTCGGAGAGGTAGGTTTAGGGGCGACGCGAGGGGCCCACACAACAGGGCCGCGCGGCCAGGGGGTGAGCCGCGCCGCCCTGGCGTGTCGCCGCCTCGTCGCCCCACTTCGTTTCTCCCCCGGTGTTCTGGAAGCTTCGTGGAAAAATAAGATCCTGGGCGTTGATTTCGTCCGATTCCGAGAATATTTCCTTACTAGGATTTTTGAAACCAAAAACAGCAGAAAACAACAACTGGCTCTTCGGCATCTCGTTAATAGGTTAGTGCCGGAAAATGCATAAATATGACATAAAGTATGCATAAAACATGTAGGTATCATCAATAAAGTGGCATGGAACATAAGAAATTATCGATACGTTGGAGACGTATCAGTAACCCAACCTATGTGATCGGAAATTCTGTGAAGTAGGACCTGGGAAAACAAACCGGAGCAACTGAGTTGAGAGAAAATTTAATACTCCCACTCCGCTGCAGATGCAATTCTCTCATAGCTACTGTAAGGCAGGTTGACAATGTCTTAATGTGTTCTGAGCGGCTCTTGATGAGCGAAGACGCCGTCCTACAGGGTGATCTTTTGAAGAACAAACCTATATGAGTGACACTACTGGTCATAGTGTGGGAGATTTGGGTGAATCTCTAGTAAGCTCATGAAGGGCCGAGGAGTATGACTTATAAGCTCCACCCGAGGGGAAGGTTAAGGTAGCCTAGTACCGTGCCGGCATTGAGCGAAACTTGCTGCACAAAGACTGACAATTCAAGGCATAGTCCATTGTTCAGTTGTAGACAAGTGTAGCACCTTGCCTAGGTGGAAGTTCAACTTAAAAGTCTCCACTGAAGTGCAGGTATATTAAACAGTGAATGGAACTAATGTGTCATCTGATGTGCATATGAGATCTGGTGGGGGATTGTTGAATGTAGATAGGCTGCAGCCCAGTAAGACAGCCCATATAGTCTACAATTCCTAAAATCTCAAGGCCCATCACGTTGGCAGCTTGGGACAGCCTTGGGGGACAAAGTTTAGTCCCACATTGCTAGTTGGGAGAGAGTTGGAGTGGTATATAAGGGCTGATGTTCTAGTCATTCCAAGTGAGTGAGAATAGAAAGAGCCCTCGCGCACTCCTCCTCCTCCGCCCGCCCCGCCTCGCCTCGTCACGCACGCACGCACGTCGCGTTTCGTGACTCGGGTTCGAGTTCGAGACACACTCAAGGAAGCCTAAATTTTTTGCTTGGTGCACCAACTGTGTTGGGTACGTGTCGGCCTGCATGTGCATGCTCGCCGCGTGTCCCTGGCTTCCTGCGCGTGTCAACGCGGTCGGGGCGGCTCTCCTCCCAGGCTATACAAGGAGACCGATCAGATCTGGAAAACAGTGCTCTTAGATCTCTCTCTCGCGAAGTTCCTTTTGGTGTGCTACTCTCTAGTCTTCCTCATCCCGGCGACTGCGTGCACAACCGTCCGGGAGAGCAGGCCTCCGAAACCCCATCCGTTGAGATCCTGCACCGGGAGACGGGCGATAAGGTTTTTGGGGAGCGTCTCGGCGCGACTGCTCGCTGCTGTTCGTGTTCATCTTCGCTGGTTCGTCTGCTTCTTCGACGACTTCGACTACACCATGGGCGACATCAACAACTCCCATGGTGGTGGTGGTGCTACTGCTGGTGCGACCTTCCCGATCGCGATGTACGTGATTTTCCTCTCCTACCTTGCACTGCTACTTGTTCCATGTTCAGATCTGATGCATGTGCTTAGTCTGATGTGTATGGTTAAGTATGCTTGTGCATCTGTAATGTTGCTTTCGGTAATTAAACTCACACGGAAATTGCCTAATAATCCAACATTTTGTTTCTTGGGTTGTGTAAGTCAAATGTTTTGGGCATAGCGTTTTTGTACCCGAGAGCATATGTTTCTAGTTTTAGGAATGAACTTTAAACTATTATAATATGTTTAAAAAGGTTTTTGCACCGGGAGCATAGGCTAATGGTGCAAATAAATTATTCGATTTTTTACATTTTAAAAATATTTTTTGATGGCAGGAGTGTATGCATCCAAGATCAAAAGTGCATATCTGAAATGTTTTACCTTTCTTTAAAGAAGGAACCGAAGGTAAACGGTCTAGTAATAGATAAGATAACAACACCAGGATCCAGGAACTTTAAACTATTATAAAAATGTTTAAAAAAGTTTTTGCACCGGGAGCATATGCTAACGGTGTAAAAAAATTATTTGATTTTTTTTACATTTTTTAAATATTTTTTGATGGCAGGAGTGTATGCATCCAAGATCAAAAGTGTATATCTGAAATGCTTAACCTTTCTTTAAAGAAGAAACCGAAGGTAAACGGTCTAGTAATAGATAAGATAACAACACCACAGTCTGCTACATGACCAGACATGATCCATAGAACTCGATATTTTCAAAGCAGACGTTCAAGTGAACTAAAATTGCTGTCTTGAATAGTAATATCTGTAGTTAAACCATCTGTTGCAACATAACACGACACATAGTCCTAGCACACTCTCGACCTAACCAGCCAAACTGCCAAGAGCTAGCATACAGCTCCAGCAGCAAACAATGGTGCATAGGAACACAGGGCCTGTGCTTAAACATGTACTCTAACTATCTATGCTGGTGGGCAATTAGAATTAACCACCGGCTATAGTACTACTTAACGGTAGAAATGAATAACCAACAGTCAATTATTGTTGCTTCGAAGCTTCGAGTAAACTATACTACCGGTACCCACAGTTCAACTGCCCTGTGAATTTGGAGCAACAAGCAGAGTGCTCATAATTTGATCATATCTCTTGCTTTATCGCCACTTCTTGGCCTAGCCCGAGCCAGAACTTGTCACCATTAGCTTGCTTGGACGGAGCAGACGACGCGCTGTTAGCTTGGTAAGGCGCCTTGGCAGTTATCCTGAAGCAAACGAGCACGAAAACGTAAGTCCTAAACATGACTCCACAGCTGAGCAAAATTGTTCTCGTTCGCGAAAAATATAATCTGAAAACAGCTCGATCAGGTACCTGCCCTTTCTTTTCTCGAGAAACCTATGGAGTGAGTTCCTCCGCGCTATCGGCAGATCTGTAACACGTGGAAAGATTAAACCTCTGTCAGAGACAGTGTCTGAACTTGTACGTGAGGAATCCATTGCGCGAATTCAGGTACCTTGTCTGAACTGCAAAAGATGTAAGAGCTCGTACCAGGAAGATCGCTGTGCGCAGGTCCGGGCATGCTCTGCGGAACCGTCCTGTCTACGGCGCCATCGCCGGCGGCGTTCGCCATCTGCAGCAAAGCCTTGACCTCGGTGGACGGGAAGTTGTCGACGACCACCACTTTCCCACCGTAGAAGATGGTCAGCTGATGCGCATCTTGGTTGCCAGTTGGCGCCTGGAGGAGCTGGCCTTTGTCGACGGCGAGCTCCACGTCGACGGTGTCTGGCTTTGGGTCCTCGAGCCCCGACAGCAAGTTCATGGTGGTCGGCGGCTGGAAAGCTCCTGCAGAGATGAACAGAACAGCCGTGTGTACATGCCATGAGCAACTTGTGACATGAAAATAATAGCAAATTAACCAGGAAACAGGTTGACAAGGCGCGAATAACTAACCTCCTTCGATGGCGGTGGCCGGCGGCGCCATGCCGAGGCCAGCGAGGCCCTGCAGCGCGCCGCCCTTGTTCTCCCTGAGGTAGCGGCTGAGGAGGCCGCAGGTGACGGCGAAGCTGGACTTGGAGCTCTCCTTCGCCGCCGCCATCGTCGTCTTCCCGCTCCCCTCGCCCTCCGCGTAAGTCATCACACGAACAAGACGAGCCGTCTCTCCCACCGCGAGTACGAGCTCAACTAGCCGGCTAGCTAGGCAGTTTCCTCCCTCCTTCGCCGGCGGCAAAAAACCAAGGTGCAGTGCACTTTCCTCCCAAGCGCGCGCCCTTGCCCTTTAAAAACGGGGCAGGTCTTGGTGATGAACGGCGAGGTGGGAGCGGGACAAGACAGGGACCCGTCGGGCCGGGCATGGAAAACGTGAGCGAATATAGTGGAGCTCACTAGGTCCGTCTCGGGGCCGGCGTGTGCGCCACGACCGGAGCGGCGAGGTCTCCGTCCGCGACGGTCCAATCGAGGGGCAAAAGGTCGTGGAGTAATGGCGATTTTAATTTTTGGGGGCACGTGGTTTTTGAGCTCGTATTCGGGCACCAAATTGACCGACGGGACAGTGACCGCGCGCTCTCTCGGTCGATGGATGGAGGGGAGGAGTACCTACACTACGGGGCAAGGAGACGCGACGTGTGACCTACACAAGGGCATGTCCGTGATGGGAGTACGTCTGGCCGTCGTACATGCGTCGTCGTGGCTGATCCACATTCGGTAGGTTTTTTGCATGTTTGTTATCCAAGATTTGCTTGCTTCGTTTAGATTTTATTTTTTAATTGTTGGAGATATCTTATTTATCTCTACCATGTATTATTTTATATTATAAATATATAAATAAATAATTATGCTATTGATTTTTGTACAAATAAAGTACTATCAAGAAAAATTATCATGTGAAGCAAATTGTTATACTCTCAGATCCATAATACTTTTCATTGAGTCACACGTCTAGACACACATTTTAGTGTGTCTATATGTCTATTCATTCGTTTCAACGACAAATATTGCTATCTTTTAGGGTGTTATTTTAAAAATTAAGTATAACACCCCACACGTAGACCTCAGTCCTAAAAACACGCAATACAAGCAATTGTCATAGAAACTGGAAAGAGATGCATGTGGCGATGAAGAAAGATTAATCCGTGCATCACGCTCCCATCTATCTATGTTGTATAAAAGTATCTCTCCTTGTATCCTCTAACCGTGTGACACCTCCATAAATAGGTTTTGATTCTCCTCATGTTATAGAGGCGACCATGAAGGAGCAAAGTTGTGCATCGATCGAGAATCTACAAGAGCCAGTTGTGGATGCTCTTGAAATAGCCATCGAATTTGTTGACAACTGCTTGCATGATTTCCCACCGGTTTAACATAGCATGTTGGCACCTCTTCTTGTGTATCACAACCTAGTCAGCGTCGATGATCTTGCGCTCATCGAATTCTGTTATGAGACTCTTCCAATAAACGCCACTTCGGTGATGGGATCAATACTTACCGCCTTCCAAGAATCACACAAGTAGCAGTCTTCCAACGACATACACTTGTGTCATTGGTGACATATATTCTTTGGCTTTCCTTAAAATCGCCGGCATTTTCTTCATCTTCATCTTGCTCACGATCTATCTCCCTCTTCTTCCTGCTCAACTTTATATTGTGTGGCTCCCAGGTGCCTCGGTTCCATCATTTATGAATTGTAATGGAGGCCATGGCGGCTCTCCCATCCATGTAGCATAAATATAAGGCCGCGTAAGCCTACGATCATATTGTTCAAATATCCACAAAATGAAGGAGCCCCCGTACGTTATATGTGTCGTAAACACTCTGCGTTGTCCCATTGAACACTTTGCCAACGACTCCTCCTTTAGAGACGTACTTGCCTGGAGTGCCCCCCTTCAGGGTGGGAACCCTTGCGACCGCAAGCCGTTGTAGGTACGATTTAGGTCGAGGAGGCATATGACATGTTCAGTGGTGCTTGGGGAAAAAAGGCGTTGGGGGTTAATCCACTACGCGGTTCGCTATCGGCGTATTTAGGGGTAGAACATTGACAATGTCATCGCATCTACGCTCTCCTGGAGGAGGAGGGCTGGGGATGACGGTGACACGGTCCTCGAATGCTTAATCGACGCCGTGCTAGCTGTCTACCACTGGCGGCGGCATGAGCAGTGCCCATGCTGAACCCTTGGATTATGGAAAGGTTCGTTCTTGATGCAGGTCTTGACTCGCCGCACCCGGTGTTTCGTCGTGGAGTACTTCCGTCGGAAGAGGATAGCATCCCACTCTTCCTCCGCCATCCCAACCGACATCATCTTTAGCGGCACCTACTTGCGTGGCTTGACGAAGGCTCCATTCACGCCATTTGCCCCCTTCACCACCTTTGGCGATTTGAGAGGCATGTCAGCAAGGGAGATCAGGTTGCGCTTGCGGCGAAAACATGTGATGGGCAGGAAAGAGTAGCAACAGGGCGGGATAAATGAAGTGGGAAGTGAAAAGGGAAATTCAAATAAGATTTGGATGTGCCAATGACATGGGTGGTCCATCTATCGCTACCCGCCTATCTGCTTGTGTTCGGCGCGCCCACTATGCAGCTTGTGGGTTGGGGACAACATGGGAACGATGGGCATGCTATTGGGCCGCGCCGAATGAAAATTAGATTTGGGGCACGTGGCTGGTCACATATTTCTATCTGGCGCGCTCGATATCCCTTTGAGACGCTGAGGAACGGTGTTTAGATGCTCTTAGACCATGAATTATGTGGGTTCAGTTCAAAATAAAAACATGACATGCATAAAATATGTATATACCTCCTTTATCGCGTAAATATTCTCTTTTCTTTCATTCACCAAAAATGCCACTGGAGTTTCCATCCGGGAGGTGCAGTTCTTGTAAAAGCAACTTCTCTCCCTCTTCCAAAAAGTACCAAAGCGGTGTCAGGTTGGAAGCCTGCGGGCCAGCCTGTTCTAGCGCCTCATTCTTTACATCCTTGCAATACTCTCTTCCTTTCCTCCTTGCCCTAACTTGAACCGGTGTTATGTGTGGAACCGCTTTGTCGGTCATAAACAACTCCCCCTTTCTACTCCTTTTAGCCTCCTTCACACACACATTTTCCACAAGGACCCACGAATGTATGCAATGGTGTAGTTTTATTTTTTAATAAATTAGGGTATATATTAATATCACAAAGATACCAATTACACACAGCCTCTACACCAACAAGATATCCAAACACATCAAGGATGCACACAACCGAGGAAGAGATAAAAAAAAGAGAGACAAAGAAAACAAAGACCTCGTCGTGGTGATGAAACACTCGGAACGGCAACAATCTAACCACCACCGAAGACAACACCTGGACTACAAAGGAGATTCTCCAAAAGCAACGCCTCCCGGAGGGAAATAACATACACGTTGTCGTCAATCGAAAATCTTAGATTTTCACCCTCGAGAAAGTCTGAGTTTCCAAAACAATATATTTAGCATGGTCATTTCTAGGTACAAGCAATGAAGCCCAGATCTTGGGTTTTCAATGTGGAAGTCGTGACTCGGTACTTGAGGAGTTCCACCAAAAGTGTAGTCCACTTGTGATGCCATGGCTCTTTCCAAAGCTACTAGTGCAAGGCGCCAAAGAAGATGTGTGTCACATGGTCTTCATCGCAACCAAAACACATCTCCACCATTACAAACCTTTGATTGCAGCCACTATGACATTCTCCACCTCTGAAAATTTCATGAAAATCTATGTTTAGACATGTCTCATGGCACCAAGAACAAAGTGAAGTTTCGCACCATGCCCTCATGAAGCCTCAATGGCTAAAGATAAGGGCACAAATGACCTTATATATTCTGCTCTAGATATCCAGTGGCCCCATGATCCAAACAACGAAAATCTCTAATAGGAAGACCATAACTTGTCGACGTCTAGATCAAGGACATCCACACGAACATGAAGTAGATTGGCGAATTGGTGCTCGATCGAAAAACAGCAAGGCTAAACCACCTTTATTCGCAAGACCAACTAACCCGCATGCCGCCAGTCACCTCCATGTCGGACTAGCCGTAGAGTAGAAGGAGCCCAGCGCGTCCGCATTGGCCCCCGATCATACCTGGTCCAGGTCAGGCCATGAGGCATAGATCAGATTGGAGCACCACTTTCGCCGACGACACGCTAACACCGCCACATTGACCTTAGGCCCCGACCGCGCCACCCTACGCCCCCAGTCAGCGCCCCACCTCCACCCATGGAGCACCGCGAGGAGCACCTCTCTAGTCCCCAAGTCTACGATGGAATGGGTGTCGCCACTACCGCCATCGTCGGTAGCACCGATAGCCTGTGAAATTGGGGAGGAGGAGTTCTAGGGTTGAGTGGGCGTCTCCGAAGCTGCTCGGGTTGTTATAAACGCGACAAGCAAATAACGAAGAACGAAACAAGAACACACGCACGGGACATAAAATTTTAACGTGGAAAATCCTCTCCAACAAAGAGAGGTAAAAACCACGGGCGCCAGCCAGCAAAACTTCACTATATCGAGAAGTGTTTATAAACGTCGTGAGATATCTTATAATCTGATCAACCCTAGCCGGCGGCTTACAAGAGGTATATATAGACGGTGACATCGATCCGTACCACGGGGACGGCGACGGGCCTCGCTCCGCTCGTCAGAAGTTAGCCTCCTTTTAGTATATGAATTTAGATCACAATATAAATCCTTTCAACCGATGCTCTACTACGTGCATGGGTAGCCGGCTTGTAGGAGGCTATGGTTCGTTTTTTGACCCCATAGTGCATGGTCGTGCTTTTCACCAGGGCAGACGTACGCGCGACCGGCTGACCATACGTGGTGCTGCTGGTGGTGGTGGTGCGTGGGCACAGTTGAGGACCACGTGCCGTCGACGGCACGCGCATCAGCCATCACACCGCTCCCCCGTACGTCGATCGGCGACGGTGACCGGCGCCAAGCTCGCCGCCCGCACGGGTACCACGCGTGGTACACTGGCACTAGGCCGGTCGGCCGGTCTGTGCCTTTCGCGAACGAGTGGCATGATTCCTGTCATCCTGTGGTGCGCCGGGCGCGCGGCTCACTGCAGGTGCACGGTGGGTAGGTTGCGTTACGTACGTGATGGTTTCATGGTTTGTGTCTAGTCCACAATTGGGGCTGGATCGTGCCAGCTTCTTTGCCGTGGCTATCTTGAGCCCAGGACCAGGGATCATGTGATTCTCATGAACATTACGTCCTTGTCGATCCGGTAGACGTAAGCATCAGTAGCGATCCATACATTTTTGGGAGCGCACCGTGTTTGATTCCAGCAATAGTCCTTGTTGAGTATCGTGATTATTTAGGAAACAATAGATAGTGTAGGATTCTATTCTACCTTGCCTTGTACTCCAAATAGATCATTGTACTCATATATATTGCCCATGAGGCCCAAGCAATACAACAACGATTCCACCAATCCATCATATTCCGCAATCTCTCCTCCCTCTCTATCCTTCTACATGGTATCAGCCTAAACTCGATCAAAACCCTAGCCGCCGACCGCTTCCGCACCGCGCCGCCCCCGGGACGGCCGATCTCCATGATCGCCACCGGGGGCCGCGCCGCCCGTACCTAGGGTTCGTCCGCCGGTCCGGATGATCGGCTGCCCTAGACGAGTCTTTTTCCCGATCACTTGATCCGGGTTTTCTCTCTCCGCCGGCCGCTTTGATCGGCGTTTACTTCTTGGTTTTCCGATCTACGGATCGGGTTGCGTCGCCCATCGCCGCCATCGACCCCCGCGCCTCTACTTCGACCTCGGCGCGCCCGGCCGGCCTCTACTCCGACACGGTGGCCACGCGCACCATGGCGGCCCGTCAGGGCCAATCGCCGTCCGCACATCGCCTCGCCCGTCGCCCTACGCCGGCCGTCACCGCCCTGCTCCGAACGGGACACCCGCAACGCCCCATCCCAGCGGCCTCGCGCCATGCGGCGGCCAATCATAGCCGCCCTGCGCACGTCGGCCCGCCCGTCGATCTACGCCGCGCATGTACGGCCGCTCTGCCGTCCGTCCTCGTCGGCCTCATCTCGGACTCCGTCGCCACCCCGCATCCACCGAGCGGCGTCCTCGACCTCGCGCGCGATCGGCTTGATCACCCGCTCGCCGCCGCGATCCGCCTCATCTACGCCGCACGACCGACCTGGCCGTCGACCGCGCGCGCCTTCGCAGGTCCCATGAAGAGGGTCATAGTTCAGTGCGCCCCTCTACCGACCGAGCATCGGGATGCCGCTGCGTCGCCCCGTCGGGCCGCAGCGCCGCCGCCCCGTGGTTCTCACCGCGGCTGCATCGACCCGCGCACTGCCGCTGCGTCGCCCCTACGGGCCGTCGCGCCGCGGCGCGCTGTCCACGCCGCCACCCCGAGGCCGTTCCCGCGGCTGCCCCGACATGCGTGTTGCCGCTGCGTCGCCCCTACGGGCCGTAGCGCCGCGGCGCGCTGTCCACGCCACCGCCCCGAGGTCTTCCCCGCCGTCGCCCCGACATGCGCGTCACCGCTGCGTCGCTCCTTCGAGCCGTAGCGCCGCGACACGCGGTCCACTATACCGCCCCCGCGCGTTGACGTCTTCGTGGTATGCGCTGCGCCGCCTCCCTAGGCGCAGGAACCCACCGTCCGCGCATGGTCTTCGTCATGCCGGTCGGGTTCTTCGCCTACTTCGAGCATCGCCGCCGCGCCCTAACCCTAGCCGCCGCCACGGGTCGTCGTCCCTCGCCGCAGCCGCCTCCAAGCCGCCGCCGCAGCCGCCGCCCACGCCGCCGCTACCTGCGCCGCTGCCCTACCCCGCAGCCGCGCCCCCACCCCGGCCGCCGCGCCCTCCTCCTCGTGCGCCGCCGCTCCATGGCCGTCCACCTCTTCATCTACTCCGACCACCGCGGATGTTGGCCTCGGCACCTTCTACCCCATGCCGGATGGCGCCGCAATCGTCGTCGAGTCCTTCTCTACGCATGCCCGGTGCTGGCAACACCGACGCGTGCCTGTGTCCACGACGTGTCCCCGGGCCCGGCAAACCCGGCGCGACGCCTCGTCAACATCGACTTCGTCCGTCTACGCATGCCCAGTGCTGGCAACACCGATGCGTGCCTTCGTCCACGACGTGTCCCCGGGTCCGGCAAACCCGGCGCGACGCCCCGTCAACACCGTCTTCTTCCCGGCGCACCACTACCTCAACACCACTGCGCCTACGTCTAACTTGGCGCCTCCTTGCGCCCGCGGCTCCACGGCGACCAACTCGACACCGGCCACCCCGACTCGACATCGACCTCGGCATCTCTCGCACGGCTACCTCGACCACGGCTACACCACCCTACGCTCTCGGCTACCTCGACCTCGGCACAAAGGGCTACCGCCTTGCTTGAGCAACCTCGCCGGCTTCCACTCCAGCCACAACATCCGCGATGTGTCGACCGTTACTACTCGTGGTGGGGATGTCCATTGGCTCCGCCTTCGGATTCTTCTCCGGCCTCATCGTCTACGTCGCTACGTTGTGACTGCGGGGGGATGTTGAGTATCGTGATTATTTAGGAAACAATAGATAGTGTAGGATTCTATTCTACCTTGCCTTGTACTCCAAATAGATCATTGTACTCATATATATTGCCCATGAGGCCCAAGCAATACAACTACGATTCCACCAATCCATCATATTCCGCAATCTCTCCTCCCTCTCTATCCTTCTACAGTCCTCTTGAGTTGGCGAGCACGGCACTTGTGTGTTCGATAATTCCAGCAGGAGAAAAGTAACGTCCCGGCATGGAACACCACTGTGCGCCCACAGTGTCCACGAAACCAACCGCTCGGTTCGATCGGCCGCAACGCCACTGCAGTCACATGTAACACGAGGGAAGGCCAACCAGGATATCCAGTTGTAGATGTCGACAGAAGCAAAGTGTAGAAAGAAATAACGTACTGTACCTCATGATTATGTATAGCAGCAGAGTGATTTAGGCCAACCAAAAGGATTTCATATCATATTCTGAGGACTTAGATCCTTATTAGTAAGGGCGCGCCTAGGTCACAGGCGACTGAGAATTAATAATTCTCAGTCGACCTGATTTCTCGCTTCTAGCTAAATCCCGATCGATTAGTTCTTTTCTTTTGAATGGATCCCGATCGATTACCTGAACTACTGGCCTGATACGTTTTGTTTTGTTGGGCTTCAGGTTGATGGGCCATTTTTTCATGTACTATGCTGGACTGCTGGAGGCTGGACACACGAACCAATTTCTTTCTATGCTTTTTAGCTTAGCGCCGGACGTACTAGAGACTGAGAGACAAGTAACTTGGAAAATCAGTCCTAACACATTTGCTACTAAGAAATTCGTGGTTACAACTCATATGTAACAGCCAAAATTCTTAGTTTCAACCCATGTGTAACTGGAAATATTACAGTTTCAACCCACGTGTAACTGTAAACATTGTAGTTGCAACCCACGTGTAACTGAACAAATCTTAGTTGCACCCCATGTGCAACTGAAAACATCATAGTTCCAACTCACATGCAACTGGAAAGAATCGCAGTTACAACCCACATGCAACTATTGCAGTTGCAACCCACGTGCAAGTAAAAATTGTCAGTAGCAACCTTGGTTCAAGTGGAAATACTCAGTTGCGACACATTTGCAACTAGGAAAATATCAATTAAAACACATTTGCAACTAGAAAAATATCAGTTGCAACTCATCTGTTGCTAAAAAAAATCTCACTTACAACTCATATACAACTAGAGAAATCACGGTTGCAACCTCTGTGTAACTAGAAATATCACAGTTACAACCGATGTGCAACCGAAAAAATCACAGTTGCAACCAACGTGCAACTCAGAAAAATAGAGTAAAGATAAAATGAGAAAAAAGAGAAAAACATAAAGGAGAAAATAATAAAATAATAAAATAGAATAAAAACAAAAATAAAGTATTACAAAAAATAATCATAAAATTCAGAAATTAAATGACACAAGAAAATAACAAAGAACCACCCGGCAAAACAAGCATCGTGGTTGCCCGTTTAAAGATGAAAACAGGACATCACATGCACAATAACAAACCACACACACGTAGAATAGCTCAGCAAGAAACAGAGTCCAAATTGGTAGGTACATGTATAAATCAAAGCGCGAATCTTAGCGCTCAAATCGAACATCCATTTAATCGACTGAGATTTAACTAATTCTCAGGCGCCTGAGAATTAGCAAATCCGTATTAGTAATTTTTTTTCTATGCTGGTGATTCGATTTGCAGCTTTGAAACCAAACCCTTCAGGCCTCGCTGCCACACTACAAAAACTGGCATGCTGCGCAGTATCCGGATCGGGATGGTATCTGAAACGACAATCAAACCAGGCCCTCAGTTTTTTTTCTTCTAAGGATTTGATCCAACTCTATTTTTCTTCTTTACTACTTATTATATTATATTTGAGTTGGTACGTCGTCAAACATGTTTGATGTCAAAGATTGAAGATATCTTGACCATACAATCTTACTAAACGTCTACCGTTTGTCATCCAGCCATCCGTTATATACTTACCAAAACAAACGACAAAATCAGATCGGAAATCCTCACGGGAATCCATTTAACGGGAATCAATCACAGAAAATCAATCACGAAAAAATTGCCATACAACGAAATTTACAACGGACGGGAATCCATTTACTTCCCATAAATATGATTTCCCAGATATCAATCACGGGAATCCATTAAACGGGAATCAATCACATAAATCTTTACTATTATATTCGAGTCCGTACGTCATTAAAAATGTTTGATGTCAAAGATCCAGCGCATCTGCACCATCCAATAAAAGATGAGCGTCTAAAAATCAGCTTCCAATATGTCACAGTTAAGGAAGTATATTACACCGTATGCACAAAAAATGGAAAGCACATAATGTCACCCCCTACTCCCCATAAATCATGTCAGCATCTTATACTTGCCAAAAATAAATCCTCATTACCTTAAAGTTTTGCCAAAAATAACTTCGTGCCTCTAATCAGGCCATCACGCCCATCGCCGCCCATTTCCATGTAATGCACGCATTATGTCACCTTCCCGATCTTTCCATGCCGCCGCCCCGATCTACCTACCGTCGCCATCGTGCAGCCTCCGCCTCCCTGCCTATTCTAGCACTCACGTCATGTAGTGTTCATCGAGAGGCTGGATGATCAATAGGAAAGAAGAGAGGTTGGGTCCATGGGGAATGGAACCCGTAGGAGGAAGAGGAGGTCCCCGGGGATGCGGGTACTCGCCACGCAGCGGCCGGTACAGGCGGATCGCCGTCGCACCCGGTGGTCCAGGAGCACCGCAAGCTTTCCGGAATTGACGCTTGCCGGCACTGTTTGCAGCAATGGTTCTTTCTCTCAACCCATGCTTCCTACCTAGCTCTCTGTCTTCATTAGCGTCTATTTTTGTTGTGGGCGCAGCAGTCATCTGGTCCGTGCTAAGTGCACGCGCAGCGCATCGAATATTGAAGCATGGTGGTGATGCCCACATCTACAAGAAGACCTGTTTGTGCTTGGGACTTTTATTGCTATTCTTTGTGAGTTGAGTTCATGAGACAACGGTGAGATCTGCTTCAGCTTTTCCTTTTTCCAGACGATGCGAAACAAAGACCAGATCAGCTTTAGCTATATCAATGTATTTTTTCAAGCAGTAGGAGCTCTCAGAGGTTAGTCAATTAAGTTTATGATTTGTGTGTTATGTTATTCACGTATGAGGTCACGACATCGGCAGGATGGCAGCAAAGACGGCCCGATGAAGGTATCAAATTTCTCAATCCTCTCGTGTCCACCCTCTACCATCTGTCATCTAGCGCAAGGTGCGGCGACAGTGATGGTCTGATACGCGTTAAGCACACGTCCGTTGGGAACCCCAAGTGGAAGGTACGATGCGTATAGAAGCAAGTTTCCCTCAGTATGAAACCAAGGTTATCGAACCAGTAGAAGTCAAGGGCCACGTGAAGGTTGTTGGTGAAGGAGTGTAGTGCGGCGCAACACCAGGGATTCCGGCGTCAACATGGAACATGCACAACACAATCACAGTACTTTGCCCCAACTTAACAGTGAGGTTGTCAATCTCACCGGCTTGCTGTAAACAAAGGATTAAACGTATGGTGTGGAAAATGATGTTTTCCTGTAGAAAAAAAGTAGAGAACAGAGTTTGCAGTAGATTGTATTTCAGATGTAAAAGAATGGACCGGGGTCCACAGTTCACTAGTGGTGTCTCTCCAATAAGAAATATCATGTTGGGTGAACAAATTACAGTTGGGCAATTGACAAATAGAGATGCACATACATATATCATGATGACTACTATGAGATTTAATCAGGGCATTACGACAAAGTACATAGACCGTTATCCAGCATGCATCTATGCCTAAAAAGTCCACCTTCGGGTTAGCATCCGCACCCCTTCCAGATATTAAGTTGCAAACAACGGACAATTGCATTAAGTATGGTGCGTAATGTAATCAACACAAATATCCTTAGACAAAGTATTGATGTTTTATCCCTAGTGGCAACAAGACATCCACAACCTTAGAACTTTCCGTCACCTGTCCCAGCATTCAATGGAGGCATGAACCCACTATCGAGCATAAATACTCCCTCTTGGAGTCACAAGTATCAACTTGGCCAGAGCCTCTACTAGCAACGGAGAGCATGCAAGAACATAAACAATATATATATGATAGATTGATAATCAACTTGACATAGTATTCAATATTCATCGGATCCCAACAAACACAACATGTAGCATTACAAATATACGATCTTGATCATGATAGGCAGCTCACAAGATCTAACATGATAGCACAATAAGGAGAAGACAACCATCTAGCTACTGTTATGGATCCATAGTCCAAGGATGAACTACTCACGCATCAATCCGGAGGCGGGCATGATGATGTAGAGCCCTCCGGTGATGATTCCCCTCTCCGGCAGGGTGCCGGAGGCGATCTCCTGAATCCCCCGAGATGAGATTGGCGGCGGCGGCGTCTCTGGAAGTATTTCCGTATCGTGGCTCTCGGTAATAGGGTTTTCGCGACGGAGGGATTTTATAGGCGGAAGGGCAGAGTTGGAGGCGGCGCAGGGGCCCCACACCATAGGGCGGCGCGGGCCCCACCCAGGCCGCGCGGCCCTGTGGTGTCGGCGCCTCGTTGCCCCACCTCGTATCCTCTTCGGTCTTCTGGAATCTCCGTGGAAAAATAAGACCCTGGGCGTTGATTTCGTCCAATTCCGAGAATATTTCCTTTGTAGGATTTGTGAAACCAAAAACAGCAGAAAACAGCAACTGGCTCTTCGGCATCTCGTTAATAGGTTAGTGCCAGAAAATGCATATAAATGATGTAAAGTATGTATAAAACATGTGGGTATTGTCATAAAAGTAGCATGGAACATAAGAAATTATGGATACGTTTGAGACGTATCAAGCATCCCCAAGCTTAGTTCCTACTCGCCCTCGAGTAGGTAAACGATAACAAGGATAATTTCTGAAGTGACATGCTATCATAATCTTGATCAATACTATTGTAAAGCATATGAAATGAATGAAATGATTCAAAGCAATGGTAAAGACAATGATTAAACAACAGAATCATATAGCAAAGACTTTTCATGAATAGTACTTTCAAGACAAGCATCAATAAGACTTGCATAGGAGTTAACTCATCAAGCAATAAATTCTTAGTAGAAAGTTTTGAAGCAACACAAAGGAAGATATAAGTTTCAGAAGTTGCTTTCAACTTCAACATGTATATCTCATGGATAATTGTCAACACAAAGTAATATGATGAATGCAAATAAGCAAGTATGTAGGAATCAATGCACACAGTTGACACAAGTGTTTTCTTCTAAGATAGAAAGAAGTAGGTAAACTGACTCAACATAAAGTAAAAGAAAGGCCCTTCGCAGAGGGAAGCAGGGATTAAATCATGTGCTAGAGCTTTTCAAGTTTTGAAATCATATAGAGAGCATAAAAGTAAAGTTTTGAGAGGTGTTTGTTGTTGTCAACGAATGGTAGCGAGTACTCTAACTACCTTATCAACCAGACTTTCAAGAGCGGCTCCCATGAAGGACGTTATCTCTACCAGCAAGGTAGATCATCCCTCTTCTCTTTTGTTTACACATGCATTTTATTATTTATAGATGACACTCCTCCCAACCTTTGCTTTCTCAAGCCATGGCTAACCGAATCCTCGGGTGCCTTCCAACATTCTCATACCATGGAGGAGTGTCTCTTTTTTTTTGTTGCAAAATTAAATTGCTTACTGATTGATCAGGGCAAAGCATGTGAAGAGAATCATTAATGCAAGTTAATTAATTGGGGCTGGGAACCCCATTGCCAGCTCTTTTTGCAAAATTATTGGATAAGCGGATGAGCCACTAGTCCATTGGTGAAAGTCTATCAGAAGTAAATGACAAGATCGAAAGATAAAACACCACATACTTCCTCATGAGCTATAAAAAATTGACACAAATAAGAGATAATAACTTTTGAATTGTTTAAAGGTAGCACATGAAGTATTTACTTGGAATGACAGAAAAATACCACATAGTAGGTAGGTATGGTGGACACAAATGGCATAGGTTTTGGCTCAAGGATTTGGATGCACGAGAAGTATTTCCTCTCAGTACAAGGCTTTGGCTAGCAAGGTTGTTTGAAGCAAACACAAGTATGAACCGGTACAGCAAAACTTACATAAGAACATATTGCAAGCATTATAAGACTCTACACTGTCTTCCTTGTTGTTCAAACACTTCACGAGAAAATATCTAGACCTTAGAGAGACCAATCATGCAAACCAAATTTCAACAAGCTCTACAGTAGTTCTTCATTAGTAGGTGCAAAGTACATGATGCAAGAGCTTAAACATGATCTATTTGAGCACAACAATTGCCAAGTATCAAATTATTCAAGACAATATACCAATTACCACATGAAGCATTTTCTCGTTTCCAACCATATAATAATGAACGAAGCGTTTCAACCTTCGCCATGAACATTAAATGTAAAGCTAAGAACACCGAGTGTTCATATGAAACAAGCGGAGCGTGTCTTTCTCCCACACAAAGAATGCTAGGATCCGAGTTTATTCAAACAAAAACAAAAATAAAAGCAAACAGACGCTCCAAGTAAAGCACATAAGATGTGACGGAATAAAAATATAGTTTCACTAGAGGTGACCTGATAAGTTGTCGATGAAGAAGGGGATGCCTTGGGCATCCCCAAGCTTAGATGCTTGAGTCTTCTTGAAATATGCAGGGATGAACCACGGGGGCATCCCCAAGCTTTGACTTTTCACTCTTATTGATCATATTGTATCATCATCCTCTCTTGATCCTTGAAAACTTTCTCCACACCAAACTCAAAACAAACTCATTAGAGGGTTAGTGCATAATCAAAAATTCACATATTCAGAGGTGACATAATCATTCTTAACACTTCTGTACATTGCACAAAGCTACTGAAAGTTAATGGAACAACGAAATCCATCAAACATAGCAAAACATGCAATGCGAAATAAAAGGCAGAATCTGTCAAAACAGAACAGTCCGTAAAGACGAATTTTTCTGGGGACTTAACAGGCTCAGATGAAAAAGCTCAAACTAATGAAAGTTGCGTACATATCTGAGGATCACGCACGTAAATTGGCAGATTGTTTTGATTTTTCTACACAGAGATCTACGTAAATTTGTGACAGGTAGAAATCTATTTCTGCGCAGCAATCCAATTCTAGTATCAACTTTACTATTAGAGACTTTACTTGGCACAACAATGCAATAAAGTAAAGATAAGGAGAGGTTGCTACAGTAGTAACAACTTCCAAGACACAACAAAACAGTAGTAAAAACATACATGGGTTATCTCCCGAGAAGTGCTTTTATTTAACGCCTTTCAGCTAGGCGCAGAAAGTGTGAATCAAGTATTATCGAGAGATGAAGCATCAACATCATAATTTGTTATAATAATAGAATCAAAAGGTAACTTCATTCTCTTTCTAGGGAAGTGTTCCATACCTTTCTTGAGAGGAAATCGATACTTAATATTCCCTTCCTTCATATCAATAATAGCACCAACAGTTCGAAGGTCTTCCCAAAATAATGGGACAAGATGCATTGCATTCAATATCCAAGACAACAAAATCAACGGGGACAAGGTTATTGTTAACCGTAATGCGAACATTATCAATTCTCCCCAAAGGTTTCTTTATAGAATGATCAGCAAGATTAACATCCAAATAACAATTTTTCAATGGTGGCAAGTCAAGCATATCATAGAGTTTCTTAGGCATAACGAAATACTTGCACCAAGATCACATAAAGCATTACAATCAAAATCATTGACTTTCATCTTAATGATGGGCTCCCAACCATCTTCCAACTTCCTAGGAATAGAAGCTTCAAGTTTTAATTTATCTTCTCTAGCTTTAATGAGAGCATTTGTAATATATTTTGTAAAGGCTAAATTTATAGCACTAGCATTAGGACTTCTAGCAAGTTTTTGTAAGAACTTTATAACTTCAGAGATATGACAATCATCAAAATCTAAACCATTATGATCTACAGCAATGGGATCATTGTCCCCAATATTTTGAAAAATTTCAGCAGCTTTATCACAAACAGTTTCAAGCAGCTTTAGCAGTTTCAGGCAGTTTTGTACGCTTTGCATTAGGAGTAGAAACATTGCCAACACCAATTATTTTACCATTGATAGTAGGAGGTTTAGCAACATGTGAATCATCAACATTACTAGTGGTGGTGATAGTCCAAACTTTAGCTACATTATTCTCTTTAGCAAGTTTTTCGTTTTCTTCTCTTTCCCACCTAGCATGCAATTCAGCCATCAATCTAATATTTTCATTAATTCGAACTTGGATGGCGTTTGCTGTAGCAAATGACTTAATATCTTTAGTTTCATTAGGCAGAACTTTCAATTTTAAAAGATCAACATCAGCGGCAAGACTATCAACCTTAGAAGCAAGAATATCAATTTACCAAGCTTTTCTTCAACAGATTTGTTAAAAGCAGTTTGTGTACTAATAAATTCTTTAAGCATGACTTCAAGACCAGAGGGTACACTTCTATTATTGTTGTAATAATTACCATAAGAATTACCATAACCATTACCATTATTGGAAGGATATGGCCTATAGTTGTTACCAGAATTATTCCTATAAGCATTGTTGTTGAAATTATTATTCTTAATGAAATTCACATCAACATTCTCTTCTTGAGCAACCAATGAAGCTAAAGGAACATTATTAGGATCAACATTAGATCTACCATTCACAAGCATAGACATAATCACATCAATCTTATCATTCAAGGAGGAGGTTTCTTCAACAGAATTTACCTTCTTACCTTGTGGAGTCCTTTCCGTGTGCCATTCAGAGTAATTTATCATCATATCATCAAGAAGCTTTGTTGCGGCGCCTAAGGTGATGGACATAAAAGTACCTCCAGCAGCTGAATCCAATAGGTTTCGCGAAGAAAAATTTAATCCTGCATAGAAGGTTTGGATGATCATCCAAGTAGTTAGTCCATGGGTAGGGCAATTCTTCACCAAAGATTTCATTTTTTCCCATGCTTGGGCAACATGTTCATTATCCAATTGCTTAAAATTCATTATGCTACTTCTCAAAGATATAATTTTAGCGGGAGGATAATATCTACCAATGAAAGCATCTTTACAT
Organism: Lolium rigidum; assembly: GCF_022539505.1. NCBI lineage: Eukaryota > Viridiplantae > Streptophyta > Magnoliopsida > Poales > Poaceae > Lolium > Lolium rigidum. Next base: position 212,383,884 of record NC_061512.1, on the reverse strand, counting down.
TTAGTCCATGAATCAATACTATTCTTAGGCAAAGATAGCAACCAATTTTTAGCTCTTCCTCTTAAGGAGAAAGGAAACAATTTCAGTTTTATAATATCACCATCTACATCCTTATACTTTTGCATTTCACAAAGTTCAACAAAATTATTAAGATGGGCAGCAACATCATCAGAACTAACACCAGAAAATTGCTCTCTCATAACAAGATTTAGTAAAGCAGGTTTAATTTCATAGAATTCTGCTGTAGTAGCAGGTGGAGCAATAGGAGTGCATATAAAATCATTATTATTGGTGCTAGTGAAGTCACACAACTTAGTGTTTTCAGGAGTATTCATTTTAACAGTAATAAAAATAAACTAAGCAGAACAGAATTAAATAAAGTAAAGCTAGTAACTAATTTTTTTATGTTTTTGATATAGGAAGCAAACAAGACAGTAAATAAAGTAATGCAAGTAACTAATTTTTTTTGTGTTTTTGATATAAAGAAAGCAAACAAAGCAGTAAATAAAATAAAGTAAAGCAAGACAAAAACAAAGTAAAGAGATTGGATGTGAGAGACTCCCCTTGCAGCGTGTCTTGATCTCCCCGGCAACGGCGCCAGAAATTTAGCTTGATACGCGTTAAGCACACGTCCGTTGGGAACCCAAGTGGAAGGTATGATGCGTATAGAAGCAAGTTTCCCTCAGTATGAAACCAAGGTTATCGAACCAGTAGGAGTCAAGGGCCACGTGAAGGTTGTTGGTGAAGGAGTGTAGTGCGGCGCAACACCAGGGATTCCGGCGCCAACGTGGAACCTGCACAACACAATCACAGTACTTTGCCCCAACTTAACAGTGAGGTTGTCAATCTCACCGGCTTGCTGTAAACAAAGGATTAAACGTATGGTGTGCAAAATGATGTTTGCTTGTAGAAAACAATAGAGAACAGAGTTTGCAGTAGATTATATTTCAGATGTAAAAGAATAGACCGGGGTCCACAGTTCACTAGTGGTGTCTCTCCAATAAGAAATAGCATGTTGGGTGAACAAATTACAGTTGAGCAATTGACAAATAGAGATGCATATACATATATCATGATGACTACTATGAGATTTAATCAGGGCATTACGACAAAGTACATAGACCGCTATCCAGCATGCATCTATGACTAAAAAGTCCACCTTCGGGTTAGCATCCGCACCCCTTCCAGTATTAAGTTGCAAACAACAGACAATTGCATTAAGTATGGTGCGTAATGTAATCAACACAAATATCCTTAGACAAAGTATTGATGTTTTATCCCTAGTGGCAACAACACATCCACAACCTTAGAACTTTCTGTCACCCAGATTCAATGGAGGCATGAACCCACTATCGAGCATAAATACTCCCTCTTGGATTCACAAGTATCAACTTGGCCAGAGCCTCTACTAGCAACGGAGAGCATGCAAGAACATAAACAACATATATATGATAGATTGATAATCAACTTGACATAGTATTCAATATTCATCGGATCCCAACAAACACAACATGTAGCATTACAAATATACGATCTTGATCATGATAGGCAGCTCACAAGATCTAACATGATAGCACAATGAGGAGAAGACAACCATCTAGCTACTGCTATGGATCCATAGTCCAAGGATGAACTACTCATGCATCAATCCGGAGGCGGGCATGATGATGTAGAGCCCTCCGGTGATGATTCCCCTCTCCGGCAGGGTGCCGGAGGCGATCTCCTGAATCCCCCGAGATGGGATTGGCGGCGGCGGCGTCTCTGGAAGTATTTCCGTATCGTGGCTCTCGGTAATAGGGTTTTCGCGACGGAGGGATTTTATAGGCGGAAGGGTAGAGTTGGAGGCGGCGCAGGGGCCCCACACCATAGGGCGGCACGGGCCCCACCCAGGCCGCGCGGCCCTGTGGTGTCGGCGCCTCGTCGCCCCACCTCGTATCCTCTTCGGTCTTCTGGAAGCTCCGTGGAAAAATAAGACCCTGGGCGTTGATTTCGTCCAATTCCGAGAATATTTCCTTTGTAGGATTTCTGAAACCAAAAACAGCTAGAAAACAAGCAATCGGCTCTTCGGCATCTCGTTAATAGGTTAGTGCCGGAAAATGCATATAAATGATGTAAAGTACGTATAAAACATGTGGGTATTGTCATAAAAGTAGCATGGAACATAAGAAATTATGGATACGTTTGAGACGTATCATGGTCACACGGTGGTCTTACACTGCACGGGCCGGTGTCTATAGGCACCGGGAGGAGTGGGGAGGATTGGTGAGGATGCACGGGTCTCAATGCGCCAGTCGACCATTCCCTGATGTCGTCGACCAGCGGTGGCTAAACCACATCGCCTCTCCTCTCAACTTCTTCAATCTCATATTTGTCCTACTATCTCCATCTCTTTGTTTTATTGTCTGTAATAGGATTTTTTTGTCTCGGCATGTATTTCCTGTATTTTGGCGGAAACCGATTTGACGGTTACCATCGAGAAAAAATTAATATAGAACAAAATCTTCCAGTATTCAATAATTTGCTCAATTATTTTTTGCCTACCGAGAAAAAAATCTAGGTTTGTATGTTTCTCTTAATCGTGTAAAACTACACATTCGTGCCCAATACAGTGGCGCAACCTCACACAATGCTCAGCAGCCAAATCGACTGGACCACGCGTGTTCATGCGCACGAGTAATATTGGTCACTTCAACAATCTACCTGAGAAGGTACCTATCACTACCTATCACCCCATCAATCTACCTGAGAAGGTACCTATCACTACCTATCACCCCATCTCGATCCTTGCCCCAACCTCCGCTCCTGTAAATGTAATGCCTTGGGATTAGAGTTTGACATCTATTGTCATGTACATTCTTTCAATTATGAGGACTCCAAGTTCTAGAGGATTATGAAAATGACGATTGAGCAAACACTGTCCGTGAGAGACTCCCAAATTGTCTTAATGGTACACGTAATTGCTTTTTGGCATGATACTTTGATAGACCAACACTAAAATCCTCTTTATTTCACATGTTTTACTAATTCTGGGGTGTGCTTTCGTGTAAAGAAATGCTGCAAGCATATGCCTTCTTTTTCTTACAGCTATCCCCTTGACAATGCAGGTTGAACGTGCTACATAGAGCAATGAGAGAGAGAGGAAATTGTCATGCAGTAACGGAGCAGTGGCGGGATTTGAGATTCAAAATAGATACAAAACTAAACATGAGTTGTCCACAGTTTGGTGATTCTTCCAAGATGTATGTACCATAGTTATACTTAGGTTTGGTACAGGGTATCATCTTAGTGTTCATTTCCTTTTTAACTTGCTTGTACTCAGCCTCTAGATATGGGTGCAAAGTTTGGTACCGACAGCCATGCTTGTCTTGCAGGAGTAACTATTCAATTTCATTAGGGATGTAAATGTTAGAATCTGTAGGATATGAGCTATTTTTTCAATAAAATTACTTTTTAATTTCATGGCAGTTGTGTTGGGATGTATTTTCACTTATGTGGAAATGTGAGAATTTGGATTTATGAGACTGTTAGTTTAGAATTTGTCACATGACTAGGTTTTAACGTAATGTGAAATTTGAATTATATAGTTATTAATTTGTTTTTTTATCTGTCAACTGAGAATTGCACTTATCTTACAACAACTGGTTCAGGGATTGTTATATGTTTATTTCTATTGATCGTGATATAGTGTATGGACCTTTCTAACGGTTATGCTAACATTACTATCATGTAAGATACATAAAATTATTATAAAGTGCCACCATCTGAGTCACGATCAATGTCGTTCCAATTGGAGATATATGTGTTTTACTTGCTATGTGGTTTCAACTTACTTACACATATTATAGCGTGACTTACCCATCACCTGTGACAATGCTCGTGAGCAGAGCATCAACATAGATATATGCATCGATGAGGACAGAGACGAGAGGGGAAAATGTTTGTCTTCTCACTGCATAATGGGGTCGATAAAGAGTGGGAAGTGGAATGTAACATCAATTTACGTGACTACCTTCATTCATGTATCATCTTTGTCACTTCGTAGCTACACACAAGTATTTAGCTTTTACCGAATTACACTTAAAGGGAAGTGCAATATTAGCAGTTTTGAAGTACTATGTTGATGTATTATCCTTTGTATGCATGTAACTTTTCGCATGCATTATATTGATATATGAGTGAAAAGAGAAGAAAAATAAGATGTTGTAGCAACGCACGGGCATTCAACTAGTTTTGATAAAATTGCAATCCACTCAAATATCTTGCCAGAATTATTTTAATTTTCTGTGATGCCTAGCACTTTTTTGAATCCACATTCCAACAATAGTTTTCTCATCCTATATGATTCAAGACGATAATCATGTCACTAATACATTTTTTTGTATTCCTGTGTTTTAAGAATCCCCCGACCTGAAGAAGATCTAAAGTTTCATGTTATACCTCGAGAGAATGTTATATTATGATCTAAATTCATATAGAGGCTAACTTCTCACGATCGGAGCGTGTCCCTTTCGTCCACGGTATGGATCATAATCAACCTAAGTTGCCACACGGGATAAATTGAACATGTCAAATCCCGGCGTTGTGTAAACTCTCCACACAATGGTGAAGTTTTGCTGGCTAACGCACACGGTTTTCTCTCTATTTATTGAATGGGTTTTCTATGTTAAAATCCTCGTGTATCTATGTTGGTTTGATCTATCTTCTCCCTCTATTGTTTGCCGTGCCTACCGTTATTGTACAAGAGAAAGTGATATCCCATGGATGGTTGTTGTTTGGTGGCACTAAACCAAAAGCTAGGATTTTTTCTAAATGATTATGTGTATGTCATAGTTGTCACTAAAACAAGGTAATTTTTCATGAAGCTGAAATCAATGGAAATTTTATTCTCAAATTTCATGCAAATTAGATAAATTGAACCCTATTATTTTGTACCTACAAACCAAACAAGCTCAGGTAAAAATAATCCAAACAAGCACCATGGGAAAACCCAAAATAATCAATATTCCTATGAAAAATTAATTTGAACCAAAGTGGCTCTCAATTTTAAATTTACTCTAAGTTAAGTATTTCTTGTTGAATTGCATGTTCCGAACCACTCACACAAAAACACGAAATCTAAGACAAAAAAAGTGTAAGATGTTTCAACCCTCATCGTCATGTTTATGCTCCACCATGACTTAGATGCGGAATGTATACAATCTCTCCATATCACACATGCCTTTAGTTAAACCTTACTACAAATATTATTTAAATTACCTAGATTGAAAATTTTGAAAATCATTTGTATATATTTGCCTCCAAAAAAAAAATATTTGTTGGGTACAACAACACATTCTCTAGGTCTTCAAACTCGATATCTAAGATTCACAGATAAAATATGGCCATATTTTCTGAAAGTAGCATTTAGCAAAACAGAAAAGGGAGATGTCCTTTAACCTCTATTTTCTTGGTCTCGGTTCTATAAAAGCTATCATTTCAGAGCATAACACGACCTCCGGAAAGGCGGAAAGACAACATTTGCCCATTAATATCTACTATTTTCTCTGTCCCAAATTAGTTTAGCACATCTTTGGTCATATTTGGTCTACATAGTACATATACATGTATCTGGATGTAGGTTTGGTTATTTTGGAAAAGTTGCATCGCCAACTAATTTGAACGGAAGAAGTTGTATACTATTCCTTCCTCCCATAACATAAAAAGTCTCGTCGAACTATTTAGCCTTCCAAAATGCCTTATATTGTGAGACGAAGGGAGTAATATACATATATATGGAATCTAACAAAAATGCATAATGTGAAAGTGCTTCTGGAGACAAAGTACACACATATTTTTAAAATTTATCTAATCAACACATTTTTTTCTAAATATTAATAGTCAAACATAGACCAAGCGAATGCTTTAGTGGCTGTTTTTTTTTTGTTTGGGTTGTTTTAAGGGGGAGCTTTTATGGGCCAAAGGTGCTACCGAGTAGACATGGCTTTATTTTTTCAGAGAATGTGGAATTTGGGCTATGCTATGATGCAGAAGGCAAGCCAGCACGGCCCATATAACGCTTGGGCAAGCTCACCATATCAAGGCTGGGCCAGGAACTGTTCATGCCCTAAGAGGCCTGACTTGTTTCTTTGGCTCTTTTATTCCTTTTTCTGAAAAAAATATACATGACACACTCTTTTTTACTCTGACAAGATAGCCAGGAGTAGCAATGGTTAAAGATCTCCCTTGAAATGAAGCAACGGTCGATGCTCCCTCCGTTGTACGAAAAATATATTTGAATTTTCTAAATTTGAATGTAGCCAGGAGTAGGACGGAGAGAGCGGGTACAATATTCACACGGGACGCGCCGGTGCTAGAGAAGAGAGGCAGGTGGTGGTATGCAGTTTGGAAACCTAGGTCAAGTCCAACGAGACGCCACGTTTGCTCCCTCGAGCATCGCCCATGGATCCGATGCATGCTCCAAGAGACTGTTCTCGTCAAAGGAGATCAGCATACAGGCGAGTGATGGCTGTGCACTCAGTACAGCGTGTACACTTGCACTGGAAGTTCATCGGTGCATGTCGGCATGGAAACCAAGGCGCAGTTCGTTGTACAGAGAGAGGAGGAAGATGCGCAACTGAATACTGGCCAGATCCGGAGTCTTTCGCGCGGAAGGCGCTGTCGCTTCTACCGTTCCATTCAGGGGATTCACCATCCTTTTTAACGACGCACGAAAGAGCACTCGATCGACCGATGACAGATATCGGCACCGTCGCGCTGCACCGTTGGCAACCACAGAGGCGGACACGACACGTGCCGATCCCAACACACGCACACGGGGACATGCGGATCGGCTCAGGCAATGCAGCGTCGCTCTCGAAAGCTCCTGCCGAACCAAATCGCCAACATGATCGGAGACAGTGGAAAAAGTAGACTACTCCATAATCAAATCGCCAACACGCGCTCCAGATCCGGCGAGTTGATGGCATCTCGTATGAGCGCGACCGTGTCATATGCCGTGCTCCGACGAGCACGAGACGAGCCTCCCTCTCCGGCCGGCGATCCCACCGTCGTCGTCCAGGCGCCCAATGAACACGGAGCCTTTTCTCTCCGGAAAATGCCTACTATTTTAAACGTACCCTAAACTCGCACGGGCTCCTAAACTTTAAATCTCTGTCGTTCGCATCCAAAATTTGCGGATCTTGGTCTCAGTCTAAATCAATTTTATTTGAATCTGTTTTCTATGCTAGAAAAAAAAATCTTAATTCGGCACTCTCACAATGTAGAAGCACATGTCATATTCATCTATTTACCCAGTCTCTCTTTCTCCGGTTCATGGAGCGTCCACTCCTCCCATCAACCTTTCGCATGACGGGGGACCCCAGCAGCCCCTCGATGGCATCGAGGCACCAGAGCCTCCGCAACCTCCACGTCCTCCAATGGTCGTCCCATTCAGCCCACCCGCCTCGGACCTAGCCACCCACGTACAGTCGACTACGTCGATCCGGTTCTCCGTGGCCTCCATCTCCTTAGATGCGAGACCATGGTTGGGGACGTGGCGATGTCGGAATAGGCGTTGCGTTGTCGTGGGTGTGGTCGTGTCCCCATCGGAGTCAGACACGTCGTCCTCAGAGTTGGCGTTAGTGTCGTGCTCGTCATCACTCGAGGTGAGGTACCCTAACCGAATTGTCGTGGATGCTGAAGCCCATCTGATGCCATGCACGACAGGAGCTTGGCGACAACCATGTTCCAGGCATGCGCGCTGCAGTAGGGACATCACACAGGACCACATAAACAACCTGAAGACGCCTCGGTAGGCGTTGACGCCAGGCACATCGTGCTCCCATGAGTCGGCCACGTACAACAGATTACAGGTCACCATGCACAGGCACGACATGAAGCTGCAAGAATGCTCCGTCTTACTGTAGACTACTTGGTATTGGTTGAGAGTATATGGATGAATAAATTTGGGAACAAGATGATTATGACATGTGGGTCCGACGGTTTGGGAATCCTAGTTACAATTATTTCTTCTTGGTGTAACAAACAATTTCAATTACTCGTCCCTTAGTCTTAAATTAAGCAGTTCAAATTTGTCGAGATACGGTTGTATCTAGACATCTTTTGAGTGTTAGATATATTCGTGTCTATAAAAAGTTGACCAACTTTTTTACGGGAGAGGGAGTTCACTAGTGTAGTCATTTACTTCATCACCGTCCTCAAAGTTCCGATTGAAGTGCTCAAGAAGATTGATGGGCTTAGGAGAGCTTTTCTTTGGGCGGGTTGTGACAAAGTGACGGGAGGAAAGTGTAAAGTTAATTGAGACTTGGTTTGCAAGTCTAAGGATAGAGGAGGACTTGGAATCCTAAACCTTCAAAAGTTTGCAACGGCTCTCCGTCTTAGATGGCTTTGGCATGAGTGGAAGTGTTGTGGGTATACTTCATGGGTGTACCATCGACAGTGCCTAGATCCGGCAAGCCCGGGTGGCCCACAGATGGTGATGAGGCATGTGGCCCATCGGGCGGCCCAGTTGCTGTTGGTCTTGACGGAAGATGTCCGGCCCAGGAGCAGGGAGCCGGATCCGACCGACCTTTGGAGGAACCCGGATCATGAAGGCCCAGTAGGGACCCGGATCCAGTACGACATAGATAGAAGGGTGGATCCTTGACGTACACGGCAAGACATTGTACCGTAGTTAGGCAAACCTGTAATCCGGCTAGGACTCTCCATGTAAACCCTAGATCTGTGCGTCTTTATAAGCCGGATCCTGGGAGCCCTAGAGGCACAACCACAACTCATTGTAACAACGCGAAAGCGCCCAGTTAATTCCAGACAAGCAGCAGTAGGCCCTGTCCTCGTGCAGGTGTTCCGAAGGCTGGGTAAATCGCGTACCACCGTCCCGAGTGCACTCCGCCCTATGGCCCCTACTTCTTCTCCCCTCGTGAGGATCCCTCCTCTCGAGGTACCGTCGAATAGGCAACGGCGGTTGGCGCCCACCGTGGGGCTCGAGGCGTACGGAGGCCGGAACCGGGAGGGTTCCGCCATGGGAAGCTTCGACGACACCATCGTCGTGGGGCGTGTCCTTTACGCCGGAAATCTGCCGATCGTCCCTCCGGATGAGTGCTGGATTCCGGCTAAAACCGACCCCGTCAAGCTCTCCATCGTCCCAGTTGGCGGCATTCACATCTTCATCGGGGAAACCGTCGATTCCGACGGAAACCCACTGATAAGTAACGCTGACGCGACCGCCGCAGAGCTGGACGCTGTCGCAAAGATCCGATCTGAGACGCTGGAACTTCCCAGCGGAGATTCCGCCTTAGATCTGAAAAAATCAAAACCCACCCAATCCGCCCACGAGCGGGAAGTAAAGGTGGAAGACCAATGCGAGATCCGCCTGGGTCTCCCAGGTGTTAGAGAAGCAAAGGTGTCACTTCGTGCACTTCTTGGCCCATACCGCCGGAACCGCCCCTCAAGAAGCCGGAGCTGGTCCCGAGCAGGTCGAGGCCCCGGAAAACAACGCTGCTTCGGATCAGCAGGAGGCTGTCAGAGAAAGCGGAGCCCCGGTGGAAGAGTCGATTCTGGGCAACCTAAGCCCAATTTCCGGAGATACCCAATCCATGGACACTAAAGAGTTCGACCGCAGGGTGAAGGAATATGGATACGGTGATCAGTCTGAAGTTGACTCCGCCCAGCCAAAGCAGGTACTTGCGACTGTAGCGGCGCTGGGAGAACATGGATCAGAAGGGGCAGCCACCCAATCCGACCCCCAGCCATCCCATCAGGGATCTCCAATGTCGCGGGAGCGACCCTGCAAGGATTCTTCCTCGGAGGACCTCCTGTCGCCTGAAGAAATGGTTGCACAAGCAGGCATGGATGCGGTTTATCGCTCGGATATTCTTAACAAACCCATCACTCCCGAAGACATAGAGGCATTAGAAGCTAAGATACTGGAGCTGCTGGCCACAGCCAAGAAGTTTAAGGACACTGCAGCCGCCATGCTGGAGGAAAGGAAGCACGCCGCAGTTTTTGTGGAAGACTTCATCCAGCGCGAGCAGGAGGTGGACGAAGGACTGGCAAAGGTCAAGGAACTCCGAAAGCATTGGGAGGACAAGATCGTTGAAGCTCATCATGAGGTCGAAAGGGTCCGGCGTGAGTTGATAGCTCCCCGCGGGATCACCTTCGCAACTCCAACGGAGCAGCAGCCGTTCGCAACCCCAAAGGACAATATGACGAAGGCTGCAGAGATCTTGAAGAAAAAGAACGAGGAGATCGATATCGACTACGTTCGCACGCTCGTCGCTTCAGCAATGATGCAGCAGAGCAAGGCAGACACTTTGCGCAAGTTGGAATCTAACCCGGAGCATTGCGTCTCCACTGCGCAGAAGGACGCCCACGATAATCGCCATCGAGATGACGAATCGCGAACCGGCTCTTCGGAACGCAGAAGGAAAGCCAGAGAACACCCAAATCCAATCCTCGTCCCATCAAGGACGCCTCCGTCAGATCCAAGAAAGGGAAAGGATGCAATGTACTCTGGACGGGACAAGTACCGCAACCCCTCTCCTCCGCCTAATGGTTACCCGCGTCCCCCTCGCCGCCGTAGTCCAGCCGGAAACATCAGGCCCCAGGGGCATGGTGGAATTGTTATCCGCGACAACGTGCTGCCCTCAAGAAACAGAAACAGGGAGCGCACGCCGGAACCAGAACAACGATCGTGAGCCCGAGCCTAGGAGGAGTCGGAATGAGGAGCGCGACCCGGAGCCTCGCCGGAGCCGGAACGGCCAGGGCAGCCAACGCCATGACGAAGGCAGCCGCAGGAGCCGGAGCCAGCACCGGGAAGGCCGCGGAGAATCTGATGGCGGAAGCAAGAAGTCAGATCGACCCCCTCGCAGGTCTCCCTCACCACCACCTAGCGGTGGTGGCGGAGGTGGAGGCGGAGGCGGCGGCCGAAGATCTCGCTCTCATTCACAGTCTCCTCGCCACGGTTCGCGCGACGCGCGGGAACGCCTCAACGAATACAGAACTGATTACATCGGTCCGAAGTGCTTTGGCAGGATGATTCGAGAGGAACCAAAGCCAAGGATGAACCTCAAACTACCCGGAAACCTGAAGCATTATGATGGCACCGAAAGGCCGGATACCTGGATTGAGGATTACTATAATGCAGTAACCTTTGCCGGAGGAACCCCTAATATCACCTGCCGCATGCTCCAGTTATACCTTGTAGGTCCAGCCCGGATCTGGCTCAGCGACCTTGAGAAGAACTCCATCTTTTGCTGGTTTGACCTGAAGACCGCTTTCGAGAAACACTTCAGAGGCACCTACAAAAGACCCGCCACGGCAAGCGAATTACAAGCTTGTATCCAGAAGAAGGGAGAATCCTCAAGACACTTCCTCACACGATGGTTGGCATGCAGGAACGAGTGCGAAAACGTCGACCACACCACTGCCATGTACGCCTTCATTGGAGGATTGCAGAGAGGAGGATTGCTGAGGCATAAGCTCACTTGTTTGGCTAATGCAAATAAGCTAACTTTGGATGAAATGATCTCCATTGCCAGTGACCATACTGCCGCCGATGATGACGCAGGCGGTGATCTTGCAGCTACAGCAATCCCCCTACACCAACAAAAGAAGAACCATGATAACGGCAGCATCAGCAGCCATAAACGCAAGAACCCTGAGGACCAGAAGAGTGGCGGATCCGAGATGGTCGCCATGGCGTTTCAACGCGGAGGTTCAGGAGGCGGAAGAGGACGCGGCCGTGGAGGCGGAGCCGGCAGGGGTCAGCAGCATGGCACTGAGGTCACAGCTGGTGGATCCCGCGCCCCGCAAACCTACGAGGAGTACAGAGACATGCCCTGCCTGGCCCACCTGGATCCGGTTACAGGGAAGTCCACTCACACAAACCGCAACTGCAAGTGGGTCAATGATCTAAAGAGCGACCCGGAGGCAGGATACAAGCGAGCCCGGAAGCACCGCCCACGCGGCAAGGGAGGCAAGGGCAAGAACAAAGACAAGGAGGAGGACAGTTCCGAGGCGATGGATGAAGATGATAACTCGCCGGATCCCAAGGCGGGGTCCGCAGGTAAATCCAACCCATTCGAGAAAAAGAGCGTGGGGGCTTACCACACTTTCCTCGGAACCCCAACAGTCCGCGCTACCAAGTCAGCTACCCGGATCCTGAACGCCACAGTTCCGGCTGTGCCGCAGTATGTCAGGTGGTCGGAAGTCCCGTGCACATTTGACAGGAAGGATCACCCTGCCATTGTGCCAAAAGAATGCTACGCCTTGGTTGTAAGTCCCCGCATAGACGGGTATGACTTCTCCAAGTGCCTCATGGATGGTGGAGCCAGCTTGAACATCATGTACCTGGAGACTCTAGAGCGGATGAACCTCACCAAGGAACAGCTCAAGCACAGCAACACTGAGTTTCATGGCGTAGTTCCGGGTAAGAAGGCAAATTCCCTCGGCAGCATCACACTTCCCGTGGCCTTCGGTGATGTTCACAATTTCCGCGAAGAGAAGATCACGTTCAAAGTTGTGCCCTTCAAGAGCTCCTACCACGTCATTTTCGGCAGGCCCACCTACCACAAGTTCCACGCGAGAGCATGCTACATCTACAACAAGCTCAAGATTCCGGGTCCTAAGGGTATGATTACCGTATCCGGAGACTACAAAAAGGCTCATGAGTGCGAGTTGGGCGAAGCCGCCTTCGCGAGTACGTGATATCCGGAGAAGAGCTGAAAGGCTACAGAGTCGCGGTGGATCCGACTGAAATGCAGACCACCAAGAAGCAGATCTCCGAACAGAAAAACTCCTTCAAGGCCGTGCTAGAGACCAAGAAAGTCAACTTCAAGGAAGGCGACGATTCCAAGCAAGTCTCAGTCGGAGCCAACATGGACCCCAAATAGGAAGACGCGCTCGTCGAGTTCCTCCGCGCTAACATGGATATCTTCGCATGGCAACCTTCTGACATGTCCGGAGTACCTAGGGAACTCGCCGAGCACTACCTCAACATAAATCCGGGGGCTAAACCGGTGAAGCAAGCTATGCGACGCTTTGGAGATAAGAAGCGCCGCGCCATAGGAATGGAACTAGCTAAGTTACTAGAGGCGAGGTTTTGTAATAGAAGTTATCCATGCTTGATTGGGTCGCAAATCCAGTCCTTGTACCCAAAAAGAACACTGAAATACTAAGAATGTGCATCGATTACTCCGGCGTGAACAAGCATTGCCCAAAGGATCCGTTCCCCTTGCCGCGCATTGACCAAGTCATTGATTCGACGGCGGGGGTGGAACTTCTGTGTTTTCTTGATGCATACTCCGGGTATCATCAGATCCTGATGAAGGAGTCTGACCAAAAGGCGACCTCATTTATCACCCCATTTGGCACTTACTGCTATGTTACTATGCCCTTTGGCTTGAAAAACGCAGATGCCACCTACCAACGTACGATGCAGCGGTGCTTGAAGGACCAGATCGGCCGGAACGTACACGCCTACGTCGACGACATCGCAGTCATGACTCGGAAAGGATCCGACTTGATCGGCGATCTCACGAAACCTTTGAGAATCTCCGTCGGTACAAGATGATGTTGAATCCGGCTGAAGTGCGTCTTTGGCGTACCGAGCTGGAAAACTCCTTGGCTTCATTGTCTCTAACGGGGGCATTGAAGTGAACCCGGAAAAAATAAAGGCAATTTTGTGCATAAAAAGGCCAACTTGTCTCAAAGATGTGCAACGGCTCACTTGGTTGTGTCGCAGCAATCAGCGAGGTTTGTTAGCCGTCTTGGCGAGAAGGCACTTCCCCTGTACAAGCTATTGAAGAAAACAGACAAGTTTGTCTAGGACGAGGCAGCAGATGCAGCTCTTCAAGGGTTGAAGGACATACTCACCTCCCCACCTATCCTAGCAGCTCCAGGAGAGTCGGAGCCTATGCTCCTTTACCTGGCAGCTACCAACAGGGTCATCAGCCTCGTCATCGTGGTGGAACGACAGGAAGAAGGTCACGAGTATGGAGTCCAAAGGCCAGTATACTATATTAGCGAAGTCCTTACGGAGTCCAAACAGCGCTACCCTCACTTTCAGAAGTTGGCCTACGGAGTTTTCCTAGGCAGCAGAAAGCTGAGACACTACTTCCAAGAGCATCCAGTAACAGTCGTGAGCAGGGCTCCGCTGTCAACGATTCTCAACAACGCTGACGCAATAGGACGCACAGCAAAATGGGGCATTGAATTATCCGCCTTTGACATCAACTACAAAGCTAGGACCGCGGTCAAATCCCAGGTCTTGGCAGATTTCGTCGCATATTGGACAGAAGCTCCGGATGCAAACCTGGAGCCGGAACCAAAAACATGGGTTATGCACTTCGATGGATCCAAACATCATCAAGGCTCAGGAGCCGGAGTCACCCTGAAGTCCCCCACCGGAGAAGAACTGCAGTATGTCCTGCAGATACACTTCGAAGCTACAAACAATATGGCGGAATACGAGGCTCTACTACACGGATTGCGCATCGCCAAGGAAATAGGGATCAAGCACATTATATGTTGCGGAGATTCAGACCTGGTGGCACAGCAAGTAGCCGGAACCTGGAACGCCCGAAACTCAGTCATGGCGGCCTACAGAGACGAAGTTGACGAGATCGCCAAACATTTCCTCGGATACGAAGTCAAGTACGTCAGACGAGATGACAACACAGCGGCAGATATGCTATCCAAGCTCGGATCCGGCAGGAAGCCAATTCCGCCTGGAATTTTCTTGGAGCATCTCCGGATACCCTCGGTGAAGGGCGCTAACTCGGAAAACCCAGAGGTGGCAGTATCTCCGGCTAGAGAAGTGATGATCATCATTCCGGCTTGGACACAGCCTTTCCTGGACTACCTCATCGATCAGAAGTTGCCAAAGGATGAGGTCCTCGCGCGACAGATCATCAGGCGAGCACGATCCTACACAATTGTTGATGGACAGCTCTACAAACGAAGCGCAACAGGGGTATTTCTCAAATGCGTCTCTAATCAAGATGGCATTGAAATCCTCAGAGAGATCCATGCAGGGGATTGCGGGCATCATGCCGCTCCCAGGTCACTCGTTGCAAAAGCTTTTCGGCTAGGCTTTTACTGGCTCACAGCTAAAGAAGATGCTGATAAGATAGTCAAGACCTGCCGAGGTTGTCAGTACTACGCTACTCAACCAAACGCTCCAGCCCAAGAGCTGAAGACCATACCTATCACCTGGCCGTTTGCGGTGCAGGGGCTCGATATGGTTGGTAAGTTAAAAAGATCATCTCCTGGCGGTTTTGAGTACCTCCTGGTCGTCGTTGACAAGTTCAGCAAATGGATCGAGGCTAAGCCGGTGAGAAAAGCCGACGGTGCTACGGCACTAAAATTCGTCCGCAGCCTCGTGATGAGATTCGGCATCCCACACGAGCATAATCACGAGATAATGGCACAAACTTCGCACGGGGAGAATTGAAGGATTATTGTGAGACGGTAGGGATTCGGCTGGACCTTGCATACGTGGCTCACCCACAATCCAATGGTCAAGTTGAAAGGGCTAACGGCCTAATATTATCGAGGAATTAAGCCACGCCTTGAAGAACCGCTGCGACGAGCAGGCTGGAGCTTGGGCCGACGAGTTGGAAGCTGTCTTGTCGAGTTTGCGAACTACCCCTAACGGGTCAACGGGGTTTACCCCATTTTTCCTGGTATACGGATCCGAAGCCGTGCTTCCCTCCGACATCATCCACGATTCGCCGCGAGTTTCCGCCTTCAATGAAGAAACAGTCGACGAGGCCGGACAGCTATCCGTGGACCCGATCGAGGAAGCTCGGAATTTAGCCGACCGGCGCTCCGCCATTTACCGGCGAAGCTCCGACGTTATCACAGTCGTCGAGTTCGGAATCGCTCTTTCATGAAAGGAGACCTGGTCCTCCGCCTTCGGCAGGTGAAAGACCATAAGCTGCAGTCTCCATGGGAAGGACCCTTCGTCGTTAGCAAAGTGCTTCATAACGGATCGTACTACCTTGTTGATTTCCGAGAGCTGAAGGACAGACCTACTAATTGGCACCGGAAACGCAAGCGTGAGGATCCGGATGACATCTACGACGAGACAGATCACCCCTGGAACATCGCACAGCTACGTCCTTTCTACACTTAGCGTATTTTTTCCGAGTTACAAACTCTGTAATAATTATACATGATCAATGAAATAAAGCTTATGGTTCACTCTTTGAGTCTTTTACCTCCTTTACTTGTTCATTTTAGATCGTGTATGCTTTTTCCGACTAAAACCGCAGAGCTGGATGTTTCCGCCTAGGCGTGTATAAAAGTCGTGATTTTCAAAAATCGTCCTTTAGGACGTAAGCTTAAGTTTTCTGATTAAATTGTTATCTGTTGCGAACTCATGGATTCCTAGCAGCGATTTCCGGCACCTATGCTTGGGGGCTTGTTTCCACGGTTATTGACGGATTGCCATTGGGCTTCGTCGCCGCTGGCAAGTGTTTCCGGCTAAGGTCTTCCGGCTCGCGGAAGGTCAAGCGGGCAAGCCGGAAAACAACGAAGTCAGCACTTGCTTTCCAACACAAAAACGAAACATGCATATAATACTAAACGGATAGCAGGATAAGTGTTCTCCGCCCGCGCATAACATGTTTTCGTCCCTAGCTACTTAAAAATTTAAGTTATTCATTACAAACCCACTCCGGGGTCAAAAGTGATGCATCGATTCTCATTATTTCACAGGTTCTCGGAGGACTGCTCCTCGTCAGAAGCTATGTAGGCGGAGCCATCATCCGAGCCACCGCCTGAGCTGCCGTCGTCGAAGTCGGAGCCTTCCTCGTCGTGGTCAGCACTTGACCCGGAGCCTTCCTCATCGCCCTCCTCGGCAGCTTCTTCTTCCTCCTCCTCCGGGTCGGAAAAGCCTTTGGGAAGATCATATTTGTTGTACCAAAACGAGTGGTTAACTCGTCCAGCAAAAAGCGATCAAATCCCATGGCTTCCGCGAGGAGATGTCTCATGACGGTATCCTTGGGGACTCCGCGTGCGACATCCGCAAATCTCATGGTGGGGAAGTGCGCCTTGCAGGTGGCTAGCACGAGGGCAGCGACTCCGCGAGATGAAGATTCCTGCCAATCCTTGATAAGTTCCGGCACGTTCTGCATGAGTTTCGTCATGCGGTCAATCACCGTTGTCTTGGCTTTCTTCAGGTTAAGGGACTTGGCGATTCCGTGGCATGCTTCGACGAGGTCATCGATGGAGCTCCGTGCTTCTTCATATGCCTCAATTCTTTTGAGGGTTGAATCTTTGGTCCATTCAAAGCCTAGGCTTGCTGCAAAGTAAAAAGGATTAGTTTCTTCCGCGGACAGAGAAAATTTTGAGGAAGCCGGAGTCAAGACAATAACAAAAAGGGTCCTTACGGAAGATCAACTTGTCAACTGCTTCCGCCTCTGCCTCCTGGCTCTTGTTCTTGGCCGCCAGGGTGGTCACCCTTTGCTGGCTCTTCTTGAGTTTGTCAGCCAGTTCCGCCATCTCGCGGGAACGTTTCTCGGAGAGCTCCTTCTTTTCTTTAGTTTCCTTCTCGGAGGACTCTTTCAAGAAGTTCTTTAGAGTTTCATTCTCCGCCTCTAATACTTGGACCTTGGTGGATAAGGCATCGATGGTGGGACGCTTGTCAGTTTCTTCTGAAAACAGAACATCACACAAGTTATACACTATGGTGGCTCACACAGTACAAATTTAAGCATCCCGGATTTCTCACCCTTCAATCGGGTCTCCAGGCGGAGCACAGCTTGACGACTACTCTCAGCAGTCTGGCGCAGCCCTTCTATTTCCGTCATTTGCTCCAGCACATGGACGCGCAGATCTTCGTGCAGCTTCCGCGTGCTCTGAAACGCAGAGAGGATTTAGCCGGAAATTCGAAATTCTGGGGGCTGGCGAGGAGTTCAAAGTTCCGGATTGAGAAAATTTCAAATTTCCGTCTAAGACTAATGTTGAGAGAAGCATCGGCTAACACATGTTACACGGAAAAATGTCTGAACCAATGCTTGGGGGCTAGTGTTACCTGGCGCACCTCCTTATGCTTAGCAAAAAAGACCTTGAGTTCGCTTTCAAGGTCGGAGAGATCCTTCATCTCCGTATCCGCGGGCCCCCATACTTTCTCCATCATGGCTGAAATTTCCGCATGACGTTGAGAAAGGGGGAGCTTTTGCAGCGACGAAGTTTGGGACGCGCCAGTGGCATGGATCAGCTGCACTTTCTGCTCGTATTGTTCGGCCGTTGGCTCGGCGGAAGTAGCGGTGGGTTGCTCAGGCGGAGGAGCAGATGAGGAGGCACCCTTGCCGGAATCGCCTTGCGCAGTCTCGGTGGCCGGATCTTCAGGGATGTCATCAACGTTGATAACGTCCTTAGGATCCGGCTTGGCGGCTGAAGCAGCCTTGGGTGGAACTCCGACTTCTGGTGTGGCGGTATGGAAGCCGGAGATGGCTTAGTCTTCTTCTTGGGGGCTTTAGGGGCCTTGGGGGGCTGGTTTTCGGAACTTACGTTGCGAAAAGAAAAGAGCATTACGATTAAGTATGTGCTGATTCACGATAGCGGAAGAATTTTCCTTCGAAGACTTTGCACTTACCGGAAGGTCGAAGAACTGCTGGATGTCCGTTTGGGATCGGTTCGTTGGTATCGATGAGCTTGAGGCGCTTTTTCTCCGCCTCCGCCTTGCGAGTTGCCGCGATGCTGAGCACGTCGCGGGCACGTTTGGCCGAAGGGCTGGAGGGGGCAGCCCTTTTCCTCTTAGAAGGGCGCGGAGCCTCGTGAGCTTCCGCCTCTGATGCAGCTTCCGGATCTGTGTTGCCGGTGGAAGGAACCCGGAGGAGAGTTCCGAGTTCACTTTCTTCAAGCGCCTCGAGCTAATGCATAGAGTTAAACACTTAGACAAAAAATTTGAATGCGAAGAAACACAATGGGCTAAAGTCAAGGCGACGTACCGCGGTTCCGGAGCCATTCATGTGAATGTCTTTGTTGCACACGTGAACGTGAAGTTCACGCGGAATCTTGATGAGGACCCGGATCCTCTTGTCGATGGCATCGGCGGAAAGATTGTCTTTTGTGGCGCGCATTGGGTCGTCGCGCCCTGTGTACTGGAACATCAGCTGGTCCCTGTATTGGAGCGGCTGGATCCGCTTGGTGAACCGGGAAAGGGTCAAGTCCTTCCCTGTCGGCCCCTCTTCCGTCGGCTTGCGGATCCGCCCGACGGCGCGTGTGAGCTGGGGCGAGTCGGAGAGGTGGGGGCGGTGTGACCATGCCGGAAGCTCGGTGGCGGGGCGGTTCTTGAACGGCGGCAACTTCCTTGTGCTCGCTGGGTCGGAGACGTCCTTCAAGTAGAAGAAGCCCCCGGACCGGTACCGCGCGGATTCGTGGCGGTCGGTGTGGGGGTAGACGCGGCCTGGGCGGATCATGAAGGTGATGGATCCGCATGTTGCTAGCTCAGTGGACTGCCGGATCCTCTCCTTCTTGACAGTAAAGTAATATTGGAACAGGGAGAGCTCGTGAGTTACCCGGAGATGGCCCTCACAGAGGGTGACGTGATTGCTGATCACAAGCACGCTGTTCGGAGAAATGTTATGGGGCTGGAGCCCATAGACCTTCGGGATTTCCGGGGAAGAAGTCCGAAGGCGGAAATGAAAAGCCCCGCTCCACCAGTGCTTTCGTCAGCACCATCTCGTTGTCCTCCGGAGCTGGAGCTAAAGCGCTTGGAACTGACCTCCAGCTTCCGGGTTGCAGGAAGCCCTCCGCCTCGAGGTTCTTCAGCTCCATCTCAGTGGTGGTACAGGGCCACCATTTTCCCTTGGCTTCAGAGTCTCGTTGGCGAGCCTTCGATTTTTTGACGATTTCTTCCGCCTTATGCTCCGCCTGATCCGCCCCGGAGGCTTTCTCCGGGTTAGCAGAAGTCCCTTCAGCCTCCTTGCCGGAATCCTTTGAAGGATCCAGCCTGGCTGGGACGAAGGGTGGAGGGGCGGAGGAGATTGGGGTTGCCAGGATTGGTTCAGAGGTTGGAGGCGGAGTCGTTGAAGACATCTGAAGAAAAGACATTGGCGGAAACATTCCTTAGTCGGATCCAGCGTCGTCAACCTAACGTTCATCCCTACCGACTACGGCGCGAGAGTGAAGCTCGAAAACTCACCGTGATGGAGTCCGCGGTGGCCGGAGTTGCCGGCGACGAGGTTTCTGCGCGGTGGCTCGCCGAAGTTAAGAACAGGACGAACTCCGTGCGGCGGCGAAGCAGCTCCGGCGAGACTCCGGCGAGATTCCGGCACGGCGGAGAGAAAGCTCGAGGCGGCGCTTCGCAGAGAGGTAGAAAGGGGGGTGAATGAGGATTATGGGGTCGACGGCGGATATTTATAGGCCGAAGGGACGAGATTCGTGCTCCGCATCCTGTGGTCGGAACGCAAGCGTCGCACCGTTGGATGCGTGACACGTGTCCCAAACCCTAAACGGTAAAAATGGCTAGAGATAAGTTACCGCACAAATCGCGCGAAAATGGCGCCAGAATTGGCGGAACAGTTTGAGCCTTTTAGGGTTCCGGGTAATTGCGTGAAAATAAGTTGGCTCTCGTTCGCAAGCAGGGAAGTAACCCGGAAACGTATTTCGAATCGTCGATGGATGAAGTCCCGCAGAATAGGAGCATTTTCCGACTAAAAGTTGGGAAAAGAAGAAAATGTGAAGTTGGAGCTCTTCAAGTTTCTCCGCGTTACCCATATTATCGGAAACCATGGTGGACTAGCGAGGCGGAAACAGCAGGCGAAACTTGGAGAACTCCGGGGGCTACTGTTGTGGGTATACTTCATGGGTGTACCATCGACAGTGCCTAGATCCGGCAAGCCCGGGTGGCCCACAGATGGTGATGAGGCATGTGGCCCATCGGGCGGCCCAGTTGCTGTTGGTCTTGATGGAAGATGTCCGGCCCAGGAGCAGGGAGCCGGATCCGACCGACCTTTGGAGGAACCCGGATCATGAAGGCCCAGTAGGGACCCGGATCCGGTACGACATAGATGGAAGGGTGGATCCTTGACGTACACGGCAAGACATTGTACCGTAGTTAGGCAAACCTGTAATCCGGCTAGGACTCTCCATGTAAACCCTAGATCCGTGCGTCTTTATAAGCCGGATCCTGGGAGCCCTAGAGGCACAACCACAACTCATTGTAACAACGCGAAAGCGCCCAGATAATTCCAGACAAGCAGCGAGTAGGGCCCTGTCCTCGTGCAGGTGTTCCGAAGCTGGGTAAATCGCGTACCACCGTCCCGAGTGCACTCCGCCCTATGGCCCCTACTTCTTCTCCCCCTCGTGAGGATCCCTCCTCTGAGGTACCGTCGAATAGGCAATTACAGGAAGGATGAAGGTAAACCGTGGATTGGCCTTGGAAACCCATGTAGTGAATATGATCAAGATCTCTTTGCGGCGACGAAGGTTACTATCGGAGATGGCAAAAAGGCCAAGTTTTGGGACTCCTCTTGGCTTGATGGCATGAGACCTAATGATATTGCTCCTCTTATCCATGGCATTTTGGTTGGCAAAAATGCCACCGTCTACAAGGCCCTTTCGAATGACTCATGGATCCACAAAATTAATTTGCAACATGGGCTATCTACGGTGCACATCTCTCAATTTGTTGCCCTTTGGAGGAAGATGAATCATGTTCAACTCAACCACGACGTGGCGAACTCTATTGTATGGAAGTTTACGGGGGATGGGAGTGTTGGAGATATGCCCAAGAGGCAATAATAAAAGTGGTTATTATATATCTTTATGTTTATGATAAATATTTATATACCATGCTATAATTGTATTAACCGAAACATTGATACATGTGTGTTATATAAACAACAATGAGTCCCTAGTAAAGCCTCTTAACTAGCTTGTTGATTAGTAGATGATTAGTTTCATAATCATGAACATTGGATGTTATTAATAACAAGGTTATATCATTATATGAATGATGTAATGGACACACCCAATTAAGCATAGCATAAGATCACGTCATTAAGTTATTTAATATAAGCTTTCGATACATAGTTACCTAGTCCTTTCGACCATGAGATCATGTAAATCACTTATACTGGAAAGGTACTTTGATTACATCAAACGCCACTACGTAAATGGGTGGTTATAAAGGTGGGATTAAGTATCCGGAAAGTATGAGTTGAGGCATATGGATCAACGGTGGGATTTGTCCATCCCGATGACGGATAGATATACTCTGGGCCCTCTCGGTGGAATGTCGTCTAATATCTTGCAAGCATATGAATAAGTTCATAAGAGACCACATACCACGGTACGAGTAAAGAGTACTTGTCAGGAGACGAGGTTGAACAAGGTATAAAGTGATACCGATGATCAAACCTCGGACAAGTAAAATATCGCGTGACAAAGGGAATTGGTATCGTATGTGAATGGTTCATTCGATCACTAAGTCATCGTTGAATATGTGGGAGCCATTATGGATCTCCAGATCCCGCTATTGGTTATTGGTCGGAGAGAGTTCTCAACCATGTCTACATAGTTCACGAACCGTAGGGTGACACACTTAAGATTTGATGTTGTAATAGTAGAACTTGAATATGGAATGGAGTTCGAAGCATTGTTCGAAGTCTCAGATGGCATCCCGGACATCACGAGGAGTTCCGGAATGGTCCGGAGAATAAGATTCATATATAGGAAGTCATTTTATAAGTTTGAAAATGATCCGGTGCATTTATGGAAGGTTCTAGAAGGTTCTAGAAAAGTCCGGAAGAAATCATTTTGGAAGGCGGAGTCCCGGAGGGACTCCACCACCCATGGCCGGCCAACCCTAGAGGGGTGGAGTCCCAGGTGGACTCCACCACGGTGGCCGGTGATACGTCCAAAACGTATCTACTTTCCCGAACACTTTTGCTATTGTTTTGCCTCTAATTTGTGTATTTTGGATGCAACTAACACGGACTAACGCTGTTTTCAGCAGAACTGCTCTGGTGTCTCGTTTTTGTGCGGAAATCCAACTTTCGGGAAAATCCTCGGAATTTATGCGAAGGCCCTATTTTCCCAGAATAATGACGGAGCCAGAAGGTCAAGTAAGGTGGAGGCCCGAGGGCCCCACACCATAGGGCGGCGCGGCCCAGGGGGGCCCGCGCGGCCCTGTGGTGTGGCCCCCTCGGCCGGCCTCCGACGCCCTCCTTCGGACTATTTATCGGCCTCAACCTAAAAACGCACGGGGAGAAGTCGAAGTCGCCAGAAACCCTCCAGAACGCCGCCACATCGCGAAACTCCGTCGCGGGAGCCAGAAGTCTCCGTTCTGGCACTCCGCCGGGACGGGGAATTGGAGGAGATCATCGCCATCATCACCGCCAACGCCTCTACATCAACCAGCCATGTTTCCCCCATCCATGTGTGAGTAATTCCCCCGCTGTAGGCCGAAGGGGATTGTAGGGATTGGATGAGATTGGTCATGTAATAGCATAAGATTGTTAGGGCATAGTGCCTAGTGTCCGTAATTGGTACTTTGATGATATTGTTGCAACTTGTTATGCTTAATGCTTGTCACTAGGGCCCGAGTGCCATGATCTCAGATCTGAACATGTTATTGCTTCATCAAGATATTCATTGTTTATGGTCTTACCTATAAGTTGTATACACATGTCGTCTGTCCGGAACCGATGGCCCCGAAGTGACGAAATCGGGACAACCGGAGGGAATGGTAGCGATGTGAGGATCACATGTGTTCACGGAGTGTTAATGCTTTGCTCCGGTACTCTATTAAAAGGAGTACCTTAATATCCGAGTAGTTTCCCTTGAGGCCCGGCTGCCACCGGCTGGTAGGACAAAAGATGTTGTGCAAGTTTCTCATTGCGAGCACGTACGACTATATATGGAACACATGCCTATTGATTGCTTTGTACTTGGACACCGTTTTATTATTATCTGCAAATGCCCTGCTATGATTGTTACATGAGTTTCTCTCATCCATGCAACGCCCGTTCATCCGTCCCCGTGCCTACAGTATTTTAATCCTGCTATTTACTAAAATCACTACTGCCTGTCTTCGTTACTCGCTATTGTTATTTCACTATCGCTATCGCTATAAAACTCGTTACTACTCGATAAACTCTTGCGAGCAAGTCTGTTTCCAGTGTGCAGCTGAATTGACAACTCCGCTGTTAAGGCTTCCAAGTGTTCTTTGTCTCCCCTTGTGTCGAATCAATAAATTGGGTTTTACTTCCCTCGAAGACTGTTGCGATCCCCTATACTTGTGGGTCATCAAGACTATTTTCTGGCGCCGTTGCCGGGGAGCATAGCTTTATTTGGAAGTTCACTTGGATTAATATTGTTCGCTGCAAATTCTCCATCATGGGTAAACCTCGTGATACTAAGATCGCCATATTACCATCCACTACAAGAAAAGGTACAATTCTGAATACCTCCGCTACTCTTGATTCACCATCCGTGATTGATAAACTTGTTTCACCGCCGCATGCTTCACATGCGGGTACTTCGCTGAATCCGAAAACTCTCATAATATTGATAATGTTTCTGCTGTGCTTGATGATAGTGGTTCATTGGGATCCTTTCTAGATGCTACAATTGCTAGGTCTAGACAAATAGAAAATACTGAAACTCCTAATGCTACTACACTCGTTAATTCACTCGAACTTGATTATTTTAGTGATGATCCCGATGAAGATTATGTTGAGCTTAATGATGATTTTATTGAAAAATGCAATGCTACTACCGATGCAAGGAAAATTAAAAAGTTGCTTGCGTAACATGCTGTTAGATATAAACTGTCTCCTGATCCTAAGTTTGCCACATCTCCTATAAATATTAAGGATAAAGATTATGATTTTTCTCTTGATCTATCTCATATAGCTATTGTTGAGAAAACACCCTTTTGTGGTACTGAAAAAGAAAGTGTTGTTGAACACATGACTGAGTTATCTACTTTGAGTAGCTTGTTTTCTGATGATGTCAAGATGCGTACTTACTTTGTTGCTAAAATATTTCCATTCTCATTAAAGGATGACGCTAAAACTTGGTATAATAATTTGCCACCTAATTCTATTAAAAGTCCAAAAGAATTGCTTGATGTTTTCTTCCGCAAATACTTCCCTGCTAGTGCTCAACATATTGCTTTGCAGAGAATTTATAATTTTGACCAGGGAGATGAAGAGAAATTGCCTGAGGCTTGGGCGAGATTTTGCTCTCTTATTAGAGCTCGGCCTGGAGCATGATCCGGAAAAGCATGATTTACTTGATATATTTTATAGTGGACTAACCATTGAGTCTAGGGCATACCTGGATAGTTGTGCTGGTTGTGTTTTCAGGAAAAGAACTCCAGACGACGCTGAAGAATTATTGGCTAAAATAAGCCGGAATCATGATGATTGGACTACGCCTGAACCAACTCCAACGCCAATATTGAAGAAGAGGGGTTTAATTAAATTGAATGATGAAGATATGAGGGAAGCCAAGAAGTCTCTCAAGGAGAAAGGTATTAAATCTGAAGATGTGAAGAATCTACCTCCTATAGAAGATATATGTGAGATAATTCCCCCTTCATCCATGATTGAGGTAAACTCCCTTCAACGCTTTACTAGGGAAGATATTCCGTATTCGAAACCTCCTCGCACAATGCTTAGATGAGTTTGATAATTATATTGTCAAGCAAGAAAATTTTAATATGAGAGTAGAGAATCATTTAATGGAAAATTCTCGAGCTATTAGTGAATTGCATGATATTGTAGAGAGAACCTCCAATGATGTTAAGATGCTTGTTAAACATTTTCATATGATTCAAACTCAAATTGATCAACTCACTAAAGTGCAAAATGACTTGTTAGGGAATAATTCTAAAGAGAAACATGCTTATGAAGTAACAACTAGAGGTGGTGTCTCTACCCAGGATCCTCTATATCCTGAAGGGCATCCCAAAAGAATTGAACAAGATTCTCAACGAATTGAACCTAGTGCTCCTTCTAAGAAGAAAAAGAAGAAGAAACATAAAAATGTTGTAGAATCCTCTGAACCTGCTAATGATCCTAATAGTATTTCTATTTCCGATGCTGAAACTGAAAGTGGTAATGATAATGATAATGATAAAAATGATGCTTCTGATAAAGAAGAGGTAGAAGATGAACCTGAAAAGCATGCTAAAAATAAAAAGTATACTAAAGAAGATTTTATTGCTAAGAAACATGGTAATGAAAGAGAACCTTGGGTGCAAAAGCAAATGCCTTTTCCTGCTAAGAAACTAAAATCAAAGGAAGAAGAACACTATAATAAATTTTGTGATTGGATGAAACCTTTATTCTTGCAAATCCCTTTGACTCGATGCTATTAAATTGCCTCCTTATTCAAAGTATATGAAAGATATTGTTACTAACAAAAGGAAAATCCCCAATGAGGAAATTTCCACTATGCTTGCTAATTACTCTTTCAATGGCAAAGTTCCAAAGAAGTTGGGCGACCCAGGTATACCTACTATTGCTTGTTCTATTAAGAATAATTATGTTAAAACTGCTCTATGTGACTTGGGAGCCGGTGTTAGTGTTATGCCTTTTTCTCTTTATAAGAGGCTTTATTTGGATAAGTTGATACCTACTGATATATCTTTGCAAATGGCTGATAAATCTACTGCTATTCCTGTTGGTATATGTGAGGATGTTCCTGTTCAAGTTACTAATAACTGCTTGATATTAACTGATTTTGTTGTGTTGGAAATGCCTGGAAGATGATAATATGTCTATTATTCTTGGGAGACCTTTTCTTAACACCGCAGGGGCTGTTATTGATTGCAATAAAGGAAAGGTTACTTTCAATGTTGATGATAGGGAGCATACCGTTTATTTTCCCAAGAGGATTGAGAAAGCGTGTGGAGTTAATACTATTTCTAATGTGAGAACTATCAAAGTGGGAACTATTGATTGTCCTATATATGAGCCTAAGGAAGAATATCAAACTCTTGTGATTGGATCCATATCAATACAATTCAAGGTAACATGATTGATTTGAGGTTTATTTCTTCTTATGCTATGTAAAAGTTATTTGGTGGCAAGACTTGATCAACCTTGTTAACGAATACTTTTTATATGCATAGAGGCGGTAAACAACATCTCTTTCTTCCTCCACTTTCTCTAGTTGCTGTAGCACTTTTAATTTGCAAAGTTCCTTAGTTAATTGGAGATTTCAAAAATTTTCCTAGCCAGTAATAATAAATTAAATACCCAGAAATGTGCATTTTTCAAAGTTTTCAAAAATTCGCAAAAATTATACCGTTGGTCCTATTTTTCGACGAGGCACCTGGGAGCACCAGAGGATGACCTGTGGGGCACCAGAGGGCGCCAAACCACAGGCCGGCGCGGCCAAGGAGGTGGCCGCGCCACCATGTGGTGTGGGCCCCCTTTGCCCCACTTTGTCATCTCTTTCTCCCAGCACCTTCTCTCTCCCGAAAAAACTCGTACCAAGTTCCTCTCTCTCGCGTTTTTGCTCCAGAGCTCCAGATTTCTCGATCTCTTTGCTCAGCCCAGATTTCCTGCTGAAATTTGGCACATTTGCTCCTTGGGGAGATTGGTCGGTCACAGAAGGTGCACTGGATGCACACATAGAGAGAGGAGGCCAACATGCAAGAGACGACACGGAGGTCGAGGAGCACCTCGACTCATCATCCGATGCAGCAAGTTCCTCGCATCAACATGGTGGATATGCGGAGCCTCCACGCTTTTCTTCTGCACAGGAGCTTTACTATGACTACTCCATGAATTACCCACCGGCGAGGAACAACGACCCTCGTTGGGGTTGAACTCCACTTAGGCCAAAAGCCTAAGCTTGGGGGGAGGTATACCGGCATCACTCATTCTTTGCATATTATGGTTGCTGGATACTTGTACATACTTGTTTTGTTCGTTTGAGTGGTTTTCTAATGAGAGGAAGATGATATTTGGGGAAGTGCTGCCTGAAAACAGATTCTGGACTGTTACTAGAAAAATTCGTACGCACAGCCAGAGCGTTATTTTGAGCTGCCAATTTTTGTGCAGGTTCCCCAGGTTGTTATCTAACTTTCATTAGTTGAACACTTTTCGATCTGAGCAACGTAAGATTTTTGTAAAAATCGATTTCTGTACTGCTGTCAGGTTTTGGCAGATTTCTGCCATCTCGCTTTTTTGTGTTTCTTTTAGTTTGCTATTTCTTGTTCTTGCTTTGTTTCTTTCCCAAAACACAAAAAGATCAAAAATATTTCTGTTGTTTCTCTTCACCATTTGTTTGCTTTGGTTTCTTGCATTTGTCTCGCTTTATTTGCTATTGCTAGTTGCTATAAGAAAACCCAAAAAGATTTTGCTTTGTTTGTTTGTTTCCTCTTGTTCTTGTTCTCAAATTCGAAAATACCAAAAATATTTGCTGTTCTTCTTTGGTTTTGTAATGTTCTTTATGAGTTCAATGGTCTTCGGTGGCTGGAGCGTGGTTTTCATTTCATATTATCCAAGCTACACAAGTGAAAAGGCAATAATGACGATCTACGACAATCTGATTGTGGTGAGAGGCTGGTATGAACTCTATTTGTTTTCATTTTTGTACATATACTCATCCATGTGAGCATGCTTAGTTGGTTCATGTGAGGTATATGTTATTTGAGAAAGTCTAGTAGTTTATGATCTCTCATGCTTAGCTCCAATCTATTAATATGAGTAGCATGTCATGGATGTTTGCTTGCATTGTTTTATTCATAAGTAAGTATGGCATTGTGGTATCCTCCTCTGAATAATTCATTCATATCGACTTGGCACATGCTCACGCATGCATATGACTGAACAAAAAGTCAATTAAGCCTCG
Source organism: Lolium rigidum (assembly GCF_022539505.1). Classification (NCBI taxonomy): domain Eukaryota; kingdom Viridiplantae; phylum Streptophyta; class Magnoliopsida; order Poales; family Poaceae; genus Lolium; species Lolium rigidum. The sequence continues at coordinate 212,355,057 of NC_061512.1, read as the reverse complement.
ATGATCTATATTGCTTCGTAGTTCTTGTATCACTTTTATGCCTCCGTTAATTTATTTTGCCGCAAGCATGATTATGACGATTCTTGCTCTCTTGATTTGTCGCTCCCTAGTCTATTGCTAGCCTTCACTTGTACCGAGCGGGAACGCTGCTCGTGCTTCCAAACACATGAAAACCAAGTTATTCCAGAGTGTCCACCATAAATACCTATGCATGGCATTTCAAACCATTCCAAGTAAATTCTCATGCGCTACCTTTAAAACCTTCAAAATGCTTCTCAATTTGTGTTTATGTTTCATAGCTCATGAGGAAGTACGTGGTGTTTAGCTTTCAACCTTGTCATTTACTTTTGATGGACTCTCATATGGACTAGTGGCACATCCGCTTATCCAATAATTTTGCAAAAAGAGCTGGCAATGGGATTCCCGATCCCGAATTAATTAACTTAAATAGACACTCCTCCATGGTTTGTGATTGTTGGACGGCACCCGAAGGATTCGGTTAGCCATGGCTTGTGTAAGCAAAGGTTGGGGGGAGTGTCATCATCATAATAAAACTAAAATAAAAAGGCACTCCTTCATGGTATGAGATTGTTGGCGAGGCACCCGAGGATTCGGTTAGCCATGGTTTGTGCAAGAAAGGTTGGAAGGAGTGCCACATAAATATGCAAATAATTCATGGGAGCCGCTCTTGAAAGTCCGGTTGGCGAGGTAGTTGGTGTACCCATTACCATTCGTTGACAACAACAAACACCTCTCAAAATAATTTTACTCCTGATTTCAAAAATGAAAAGCTCTAGCGCATGTTAATCCCTGCTTCCCTCTGCGAAGGGTCAATCTTTTACTTTTATGTTGTGTCTCCATTATTTCTTTGAGCACTATCTTGAGAGGACAACTGTCATTCTTAGTATAATATGCTTGTCTCAAAATATGATTGATTGTGGTATAACTTTGATGCATTTATCTTTTGACAATCACTACTTCTAGTCTTTCTATGAACTCCAGAGGTGCCCGGGCATTTATGTTTTGCCAATCAAATACAGTCAAGCGAGATACCACTTTATCATACTCTCTTATGAACATTGCAATCCTGCTTATATACATGATTCATGATGCTTATTATTAATTGTTGGTACCTCTCCATGATTGACATAGCTGTTAGATGATCTTATTTGCATGTATCTCATTATGAATTGCTTAAGTATTAGCCATAGCATGAGAGTATATACATCATATGAGCAAATGTGTTCGTGAAAGTTCTTTTATCGCTCAGTTGTTAACTGAATTGCTTGAGGACAAGCAATAAGCTAAGCTTGGGGGGAGTTGATACGTCCAAAACGTATCTACTTTCCCGAACACTTTTGCTATTGTTTTGCCTCTAATTTGTGTATTTTGGATGCAACTAACACGGACTAACGCCGTTTTCAGCGAACTGCTCGGTGTCTCGTTTTTGTGCGGAAATCCAACTTTCGGGAAAATCCTTGGAATTTATGCGAAGGCCCTATTTTCCCAGAATAATGACGGAGCCGAAGGGTCAAGTAAGGTGGAGGCCCGAGGGCCCCACACCATAGGCGGCGCGGCCCGGGGGGCCCGCGCGGCCCTGTGGTGTGGCCCCTCGGCTGGCCTCCGACGCCCTCCTTCGGACTATTTATCGGCCTCAACCTAAAAACGCACGGGGAGAAGTCGAAGTCGCCGGAAACCCTCCGTAACGCCGCCACATCGCGAAACTCCGTCGCGGGAGCCGAAGTCTCCGTTCCGGCACTCCGCCGGGACGGGAAATTGGAGGAGATCATCGCCATCATCACCGCCAACGCCTCTACATCAACCAGCCATGTTTCCCCCATCCATGTGTGAGTAATTCCCCCGCTGTAGGCTGAAGGGGATGGTAGGGATTGGATGAGATTGGTCATGTAATAGCATAAGATTGTTAGGGCATAGTGCCTAGTGTCCGTAATTGGTACTTTGATGATATTGTTGCAACTTGTTATGCTTAATGCTTGTCACTAGGGCCCGAGTGCCATGATCTCAGATCTGAACATGTTATTGCTTCATCAAGATATTCATTGTTTATGGTCTTACCTATAAGTTGTATACACATGTCGCTGTCCGGAACCGATGGCCCCGAAGTGACGAAATCGGGACAACCGGAGGGAATGGTAGCGATGTGAGGATCACATGTGTTCACGGAGTGTTAATGCTTTGCTCCGGTACTCTATTAAAAGGAGTACCTTAATATCCAGATAGTTTCCCTTGAGGCCCGGCTGCCACCGGCTGGTAGGACAAAAGATGTTGTGCAAGTTTCTCATTGCGAGCACGTACGACTATATATGGAACACATGCCTATTGATTGCTTTGTACTTGGACACCGTTTTATTATTATCCGCAAATGCCTCGCTATGATTGTTACATGAGTTTCTCTCATCCATGCAACGCCCGTTCATCCGTCCCCGTGCCTACAGTATTTTAATCCTGCTATTTACTAAAATCACTACTGCTGTCTCTGTTACTCTGCTATTGTTATTTCACTACTGCTACTGCCATAAAACTGTTACTACTGATAAACTCTTGCGAGCAAGTCTGTTTCCAGGTGCAGCTGAATTGACAACTCCGCTGTTAAGGCTTCCAAGTGTTCTTTGTCTCCCCTTGTGTCGAATCAATAAATTGGGTTTTACTTCCCTCGAAGACTGTTGCGATCCCCTATACTTGTGGGTCATCAGCCGGCCACCCCCTCCCAAGGAAAGGTGGGAATCCCACCTCAAGTGGGAATCCCACCTTGGGTAGGTTTCATGTCATATGGAAGGTTTTGGTTTGGGGTCTTATTCGAAGACTTGTAAACCAACTCTTGGGTGTTCCACCTATATAATGAGGAGCAAGGGGAGGGGGCCGGCCACACCAAAGCCATTGTGGCCGCACCCCTCATAGTGGCCGGCCACCTCCCCTCTCCCAAACCCTAGCCGCCCCCTCTCCTCCACCTCTCCCGCAACGCTTAGCGAAGCTCCGCCGGAGATCTCCATCGCCACCGCCACCACGCCGTCGTGCTGCCGGATTCAAGGAGGAGCTACTACTTCCGCTGCCCGCTGGAACGGGGAGAAGGACGTCGTCTTCATCAACACCGAACGTGTGACCGAGTACGGAGGTGCTGCCCGATCGTGGCACCGTGATCAAGATCTTCTACGCGCTTTTGCATCTTTGTCTTTAGTTTGAGTACTTTGCATCTTTGTGGCATAGTGGGATGAAGCGGCTCGGGCTAACTTTACATGACCGCGTTCATGAGATTTGCTCCACGCTCGACATGCAACTTCTATTGCATAAGTGGCTTTGCGGTGTCTCGTCTCTCCTACTATACTGAAGATTCAATTTACTCTTCTATTGACAACACTAGTATCACCGTTGTGGTTCATGTTCGTAGGTAGATTAGATCTTACTCGAAAACCCTAAACCACGTAAAATATGCAAACCAAATTAGAGACGTCTAACTTGTTTTTGCAGGGTTTGGTGATGTGATATGGCCATAATGTGATGATGAATATGTATGAGATGATCATTATTGTATTGTGGCAACCAGCAGGAGCCTTATGGTTGTCTTTAAATTTCATGTTGAGTAGTATTTCAAAGAAGTTGTAATAGTTGCTACATGGGAGAACAATCATGAAGACGGCGCCATTGACCTTGACGCTACGCCGACGATGATGGAGATCATGCCCGTTGATGATGAAGATCATGTTCGTGCTTTGGAGATGAAGATCAAAGGCGCAAAGACAAAAGGGCCATATCATATCACATATGAACTGCATGTGATGTTAATCCTTTATGCATCTTATTTTGCTTAGATCGCGACGGTAGCATTATAAGATGATCCCTCTCACTAAAATATCAAGATAATAAAGTGTTCATCCTTAGTAGCACCGTTGCCAAGACTTGTCGTTTCGAAGCATCTCGTGATGATCGGGTGTGATAGACTCAATAAGTGCATACAACGGGTGCAAGCCAGTTTTGCACATGCGGATACTAAGGTGGCCTTGACGAGCCTAGCATGTACAGACATGGTCTCGGAACACATGATACCGAAAGGTAGACCATGAATCATATGATTGATATGATGAACACTTTGAGTGTTCGCCATTGAAGTTACATCTTGTCTCGTGATGATCGGACTTGGTGTGGTGGATTTGGTTCATGTGATCACTAAGACAATGCGATTGATATTGTTTTGAGTGGGAATTCACCTAGTTTTTAATTTTGTTGAATTAAAATTTGAACTCAATTTGTCATAAACATTAGTCTAAACTATTGCAAATATATGTTGTAGATATGGCGTCCCCAATCAATTTTAACCAGTTCCTAGAGAAAGAAAAGCTTAAGAGCAACGGTAGCAACTTCACCGACTGGTTCCGTCATGTGAGGATCTTCCTCAATGGCGGAAATCTGCAATATATGCTTGATGCACCGCTAGGTGACTGTTGTGGGTATACTTCATGGGTGTACCATCGACAGTGCCTAGATCCGGCAAGCCCGGGTGGCCCATAGACGGTGATGTGGCATGTGGCCCATCGGGCGGCCCAGTTGCTGTTGATCATGAAGGATGAAGTCCGGCCCAGGATTAGTTAGCCGGATCCGCACCAACCTTCGGAGGAACCCGGATCCGTGGAGGCCCATGAGGAACCCGGATCCTGTACAACGTATATGGAGGGCGGATCCTTGACGTACACGGCAAGACATTGTACCGTAGTTAGGCAATCTGTAATCCGGCTAGGACTCTCCATGTAAACCCTAGATCCGTGCGCCTTTATAAGCCGGATCCCGGGAGCCCTAGAGGCACAACCACAACTCATTGTAACAACGCGCAAGCGCCCGGATAATTCCGGACAAGCAGCGGTAGGCCCTGTCATCGTGCAGGTGTTCCGAAGCTGGGTAACTCGCGTACCACCGTCCCGTGTGCACTCCGCCCTATGGCCCCTACTTCTTCTCCCCCTCGTGAGGATCCCCCTCCGAGGTACCGTCGAATAGGCAACGACAGCTGGCGCCCACCGTGGGGCCTGCGGCGTCTGGAGGCCGGAACCGGGAGGGTTCCGCCATGGGAAGCTACGACGACACGATCGCAGTGGGGCGTGTTCTTTACGCCGGAAACTTTTCGATCGTCCCTCCGGACGAGTGCTGGATTCCGGCTAAGACTGCTCCCGTCAAGCTCTCCATCGTCCCAGTAGGCGGCATCCACATCTTCATCGGCGAAACCGTCGACTCCGACGGGAACGCACGCGGTAAGTAACGCTGACGCGACCACCGCCGAGCGAGGACGCGAGTCGCGAAGATCCAATCTGAGTCGCAGGAACTTCTTAAGGAAGATTCCGCCTTAGATATGGAAAATTCAAAGCCCACCCAATCCGCCCCTGAGCAGGAAATAAAGGTGGAAGACCAATGCAGATCCGCCTGGGTTTATCAGGTGTTAGAGAAGCAAAGGTGTCACTTCGTACACTTCATAGCCCATACCGCAGCGGCCGCCCCTCAAGGAGTCGGAGCTGGCCCCATGCAGGTCGAGGCACCGGAAAACGGCGACGCTCCGGATTAGCAAGAAGCTGTCGGAGAAAGCGACGCCCCGGGCGAAGAATCAATCCTGGGTAACCTCAGCCCAATCTCCGACGACACCCCCTCCATGGATACCGACGAGTTCGATCGCAAGGTGAAGGAGTTCGGATACGGTGAACAGCCTGAAGTAGATTCCGCCCAGCCAAAGCAGGTTCTTGCAACCTTGGCCGCACTGGATCAGCAGGAATCGGCAGATGGGCAAACCACTTCCGACCCACAGCCATCCTACGAAGGTACTCCGCTGTCGCGGGAACGACCACGTCAGGAAATCCTGTCACCAGAAGAACTGGTTCAGCAGGCAGGCATGGACGCAATAGCACACTCGGCGATCCTCAACAAACCAATAACCCCCGAGGAGGCTGCCGATCTGGAGGCTCTAGAAGCTACGAGACTGGAGATGCTGGCAACAGCTCAGAAATTCGCCAGAACCGCAGCAGCAATGCTGGACGAAAGGAAAGAAGCCGCGCAATTCGTGGAAGGTTTCCAAGAGCGCGAACATGAGGTTGACCAACAACTCGTAAAAGTCAAGGAGCTCCAGCAGCACTGGAAAGACAAGGTCACCGAGCTTCAGCAGGAGGTCGATCAAATCAGGCGGGAGGCTATACCCCCTGGCAAGATCACTTTCCTAACCCCCACTGAACAACAGCCACTTGCAACCCCAAAGGACAACATGAAAAAGGCTGCGGAGATCTTGAAAAAGAAGGACGAGGAGATTGACATCGACTATGTTCGCACGCTCGTTGCCTCGGCAATGAAGCGACGAGTAAGGCCGATACTTCGCGCAGGTTGGAATCCAATCCCGATCACTGTGTATCTACCGCGCAGAAGGACGCCCGCGTCAATCGCCACCCTGATGATGAACCGCGCACCGGATCCACGGAGCGCAGAAGAAAAACAAGGGAGCACCCAAATCCGATCCCCGTACCATCGAAGACACCTCCGTCAGATCCAAAGAAGGGGAAGGATGCAATGTACGCTGGAAGGAACAAGTACCGGAACCCGTCACCTCCGCCTAACGGGTACCCGCGTCCCCCACCTCCTCGCCGCCGCAGTCCAGTCGGAAACACCGAGGCCCCATGGGGCCGGTGGAATCAACATCCGTGACAACATGCCGCCGCCAAGGTCCAGGGAGCGTACGCCGGAGCCACGTCGGAACCAGAACAACGATCGTGACCCGGAGCCCAGAAGGAGCCGGAACAACGACCGTGATCCTGAGCCCAGGAGGAGCCGGAACGCAGAGCGTGAGCCAGAGCCCCGCCGAAGCCGGAACGACGGAGGAGACTATCACCAAGGTGAAGGTAGCCACCGGAGCCGGAGCGAGCCGCGGGAAGATCGCCGGGAATCAGAAGGAGGAAGCAAAAAATCTTACAGGCCCCCTCGCAGATCTCCCTCACCGCCACCTAGCGGCGGAGGCGGAGGTGGAGGCGGTGGCCGAAGATCTCGTTCTCGCTCAAAAACCCCGGGCAGCGGCCCACGTGATGCCCGAGAACGCCTCAATGAGTACAGATCTGACTACATTGGCCCAAAATGCTTTGGCAGGATGATTCGAGAGGAACCAAAGCCAAGGATGAACCTCAAGCTACCCGGAAACCTGAAGAATTATGATGGCACGGAAAGGCCGGATACCTGGATTGAAGATTACTATAATGTTGTAACCTTCGCCGGAGGAACCCCTAATATCGCCTGCCGCATGCTTCAGTTGTACCTTGTAGGTCCAGCCCGGATCTGGCTCAGCGACCTCGAGAAGAACTCCATCTTTTGCTGGTTTGACCTGAAGAACGCCTTCGAGAAACACTTCAGAGGCACCTACAAGAGACCTGCCACGACAAGCGACCTACAGGCATGTATCCAGAAGAAGGGTGAAACATCGAGGAATTTCCTCACCCGATGGTTGGCATGCAGAAACGAGTGCGAGAACGTTGATAACCGCACAGCAATGCACGCTTTCATTGGTGGCTTGCAGCGAGGAGGACTGCTGCGGCACAAGTTGACCTGCTTGGTCAACGCAAATAAACTGACGTTGGATGACATGATCACCATCGCCAGTGATCATACTGCCGCCGATGACGACGCAGGCGGAGATCTAGCAGCCACAGCGATTCCCCTGCATCAGCAAAAGAAAAACCGTGACAACGGTAGCAGCAGCGGCACCAAGCGGAAAAATCCCCCTGATGACCAAAAGAGTGGCGGATCCGACTTGATCGCCATGGCTTTCAAGCGCGGAGGCCAAGGAGGCGGAAGAGGCCGCGGCCGCGGAGGCGGAGCTGGAAGGGGCCAACAGCGTGGCGATGAGGTCACCGCTGCCGGAACACGCACCCCCCAAACCTATGAAGAGTACAGAGACATGCCTTGCCTGGCCCATCTGGATCCGGTTACAGGGAAGTCCACTCACACAAACCGCAACTGCAAGTGGGTCAATGATCTCAAATCTGACCCGGAAGCAGGATACAAGCGAGCCCGGAAGCACCGCCCACGCGGCAAAGGAGGCAAGGGCAAGAACAAGGACAAAGATGAAGACAGTTCCGAGGCGATGGACGAGGATGACGCTTCGCCGGATCCCAAAACCGGATCCGCAGCTAAACCCAACCCCTTCGATAAAAAGAGTGCGGGCGCATACCACACCTTCCTTGGAACTCCAACAGTCCGTGCAAGCAAATCAGCTCTCCGGATCCTGAACGCCACAGTTCCCGATGTGCCGCAGTATGTCAGATGGTCGGAAACTCCGTGTACGTTTGACAGAAAGGACCATCCTACTGTCATTCCGAAAGAGTGCTACGCCTTGGTTGTAAGTCCCCGCATCGACGGGTATGATTTCTCCAAGTGCCTCATGGATGGTGGAGCCAGCCTGAACATCATGTACCTGGAAACTTTGGAACGGATGAACCTTACCAAGGAATAGTTAAAGCACAGCACCACTGAGTTTCATGGTGTGGTTCCGGGTAAAAAGGCAAATTCCCTGGGCAGCATCAGACTTCCCGTGCCATTCGGCGACGCAAATAACTTCCGTCAAGAGATGATCACGTTTGAGGTCGTGCCCTTCAAGAGCTCCTATCACGTCATCTTCAGCAGGCCCACCTACCACAAGTTTCACGCTAGAGCGTGCTACATCTACAACAAGCTCAAGATTCCGGGTCCAAAAGGTATGATTACCATATCCGGAGATTACAAGAAGGCTCATGAATGCGAGTTAGGCGAAGCCGCCTTTGCGAGTACGTGATATGCGGAGAAGAGCTGCAAGGCTACAGAGCCGCGGTGGATCCGACTGAGATGCAGACCACCAAGAAGCAGATCTCCGAACAGAAGACCTCCTTCAAGGCCGCGATAGAAACCAAGAAGCACGACCTCGTCGTAGGTGACGCCTCCAAGCAGGTTTCAGTCGGAGCCAACATGGACCCCAAATAGGAAGACGCGCTCGTCGAGTTCCTCCGCGCTAACATGGATATCTTCGCATGGCAACCTTCTGACATGTCCGGAGTACCTAGGGAGCTCGCCGAGCACTACCTCAACATAAATCCGGGGGCTAAACCGGTGAAGCAAGCTATGCGACGCTTTGGAGATAAGAAGCGCCGCGCCATAGGAATGGAACTAGCTAAGTTACTCGAGGCAGGTTTTGTAATAGAAGTTATCCATACTGATTGGGTCGCAAATCCCGTCCTTGTACCCAAAAAGAACACTAAAATACTAAGAATGTGCATCGATTACTCCGGCGTGAACAAGCATTGTCCGAAGGACCCGTTCCCCTTGCCGCGCATTGACCAAGTCATTGATTCGACGGCGGGGGCGGAACTTCTGTGTTTTCTTGATGCATATTCCGGGTATCATCAGATCCGGATGAAGGAGTCTGACCAAAAGGCGACTTCGTTCATCACCCCCTTCGGCACTTACTGCTATGTCACCATGCCCTTTGGTTTGAAAAATGCAGGTGCCACCTACCAACGTACGATGCAGCGGTGCCTGAAGGACCAAATTGGCCGGAACGTGCACGCCTACGTCGACGACATCGCGGTCATGACCCGGAAAGGATCCGACTTGATCAGCGACCTCACAGAAACCTTCGATAATCTCCGCCGGTACAAGATGATGTTGAATCCGCTGAAGTGCGTCTTTGGCGTGCCAGCCGGAAAACTCCTTGACTTCATAGTCTCTCACAGAGGCATTGAGGTTAACCCGGAAAAAATCAAGGCAATCCTGCGTATCAAACGGCCAACTTTTCTCAAAGATGTACAACGACTAACTGGTTGCGTCGCAGCAATCAGTAGGTTTGTTAGTCGTCTTGGCGAGAAGGCGCTACCTTTGTACAAGCTGTTGAAGAAAACAGACAAATTCGTCTGGGACGACGCAGCTGACGCAGCACTTCAGGGGTTGAAGGAAATACTCACCTCCCCACCTATCTTGGCGGCCCCAGTAGAGTCAGAGCCAATGCTCCTTTACCTGGCAGCTACCAACAAAGTCATCAGTCTCGTCATCGTGGTGGAGCGAAAGGAAGAAGGTCATGAGTATGACGTCCAAAGACCAGTCTATTACATTAGCGAGGTACTGACGGAGTCAAAGCAAAGATACCCTCACTTTCAGAAGCTAGCTTATGGAGTGTTCCTAGGCAGCCGGAAGCTGAGACACTACTTCCAAGAGCACCCAGTAACAGTCGTGAGCAAGACTCCGCTGTCAACGATTCTCAACAACGCTGACGCAACAGGACGTACGGCAAAATGGGGCATCGAGTTATCCGCCTTTGACATCGCTTACAAGCCTAGGACTGCGGTTAAATCCCAAGTCCTGGCAGATTTCGTTGCAGATTGGACAGAAGCTCCGGATGAAAATCTGGAGCCGGAACCAGAAACATGGGTCATGCACTTCGATGGATCCAAGCAGCATCAAGGCTCAGGAGCCGGAGTCACCCTGAAGTCCCCTACCGGAGAAGAAGCTGCGGTATGTTCTGCGAGATTCACTTCGAAGCTACAAACAATATGGCGGAATACGAGGCTCTACTACATGGTCTGCGCATCGCTAAGGAAATCGGGATCAAGCACATCATATGTTGTGGAGATTCCGACCTGGTGGCACAACAAGTAGCCGGAACCTGGAACGCCAGAAACTCCGTCATGGCGGCCTATAGAGACGAAGTTGACGAGATCGCCAAGTGCTTCCTCGGATACGAAGTCAAGTACGTCAGGAGAGACGATAACGCAGCGGCAGACATGCTATCCAAGCTCGGATCCGGCAGGAAACAAATTCCGCCCGGCATTTTCCTGGAGCACCTACGGATACCCTCAGTTAAGGGCGCTAACCCGGAAAATCCAGAGGTGGCAGTATCTCCGGCAAAGGAAGTGATGGCTATCATTCCGGCTTGGACGCAGCCTTTCCTGGATTACCTCATTGATCAGAAGTTGCCGGAGGACGAGGTCCTCGCACGGCAGATCATCAGACGAGCAAGATCCTACACAATCGTTGACAGACAGCTCTACAAACGAAGTGCAACGGGAGTATTCCTCAAATGCGTCTCCAATCAAGATGGCATTGAAATCCTCAGAGAGATCCACGCAGGGGATTGCGGGCATCACGCCGCTCCCAGGTCTCTCGTTGCCAAAGCTTTTCGGCTTGGATTTTACTGGCTCACAGCTAAAGAAGATGTTGACAAGTTGGTAAAAACCTGCCGAGGTTGTCAGTACTATGCTACTCAACCAAATGCTCCAGCCCAAGAGCTGAAGACCATCCCTATCACCAGGCCATTTGCGGTCTGGGGGCTCGATATGGTTGGTAAGTTAAAGAAATCATCTCTCGGCGGTTTTGAGTACCTCACGGTCGCTATTGATAAATTCAGTAAATGGATCGAGGCAAAGCCAGTGAGAAAAGCCGACGGTGCTACGGCACTCAAATTTGTCTGCAGCCTCGTGACGAGATTCGGCATCCTGCACAGCATAATCACAGATAACGGCACAAACTTCGCCCAAGGAGAATTGAAGGATTACTGCCATGACGTTGGGATCCGACTAGACTTGGCATCAGTGGCTCATCCACAGTCCAATGGTCAGGTCGAAAGAGCCAATGGACTCCTCTTATCCGGAATAAAACCACGCCTTGAAGAACCGCTGCGCCGCGCAGCCGGAGCTTGGGCTGAGGAGTTAGACTCCGTCTGTGGAGTTTACGAACTACCCCCAACAGGTCAACGAGGATTCACTCCGTTCTTCCTGGTATACGGATCCGAAGCCGTGCTCCCCTCCGACATCATCCACGATTCACCGCGAGTTTCCGCCTATGATGAAGAAACTGCTGACGAGGCCAGACAGCTATCTGTGGACCTGATCGAAGAAGCTCGGAACTTAGCAGACCAACGCTCCACCATTTACCAGCAGAAGCTCCGACGCTATCATAGCCGTCGAGTCCGGAATCGCTCGTTCATGGCTGGAGACCTGGTTCTCCGCCTTCGCCAGGTGAAAGATCACAAGTTGCAATCCCCATGGGAAGGACCCTTCGTCGTTAGCAAAGTTCTTCACAACGGATCGTACTACCTTGTCGATTTCCGAGAGTTAAAGGATAGACCTGCTAATTGGCGCCGGAAACGCAAAAGGGAGGATTCGGATGACATCTACGACGAAACAGAGCGTCCTTGGAACATTGCACAGCTACATCCTTTCCACACTTAGCATAGAATTACATACATTGTAATCATACATGATCAATGAAATAAAGCTTTTGGTTCACTCTTTGAGTCTTTTACCTCCTTTACCTGTTCATTTTAGATCGTGTATGTTTTTGTCCGACTAAAACCGCAGAGCTGGATATTTCCGCCTAGGCGTGTATGAAAGTTGTGATTTCTCAAAATCGTCCTTTAGACGTAAGCTTAAGTTTTCTGATGGAAATTTTTTCTGTTGCGAATTCGTGGATTCCTAGTAGCGATTTCCGGCACCTTGGCTGGGGGCTTGTTTCCGCGGTTATTGACGGATTGCCATTGGGCTTCGTCGCTGCTGGCGAGCGTTTCCGGCTAAAGGCCTTCCGGCTCGCGGAAGGTCAAGCGAGTAAGCCGGAAAACATAGAAATCAGCACTTGCTTTTCAACAAAACGAAACATGCAAATAGTATTAAAGGATAGCAGGATAAGTATTTTCCGCCCATGCATAGTTGTTTCGTCCCTAGCTACTTAAAAATTTAAAGTTATATTACAAACCCACTCCGGGGCCAAAATGATGCATCAGTTTTTAACTGCCTCGCAGGCTCTACTCGGAGGATTGCTCCTCATCAGAAGCAACGTAGGCGGAGCCATCGCCAAAGTCATCGCCGGAGCCCTCTTCGTCGTGATCCACGCTTGACCCGGAGCCTTCCTCAGCGAAATCGTCTTCGGGGAGGTCCTCCTCATCTTCATCTTCCGCGTCAGAGAACCCCGCGGGAAGATCATGCTTATTGTACCAAAACGAGTGGTTAACTCGTCCGACAAAGAGCCGATCATACCCTTGGGTCTCTGCGAGGAGGGTCCTCATATTGGTGCCTTTGGGGGCTCCGCGTGAGACATCAGCGAAGTTCATGGTGGGGAAGTGCGCCTTGCACGTCGCCAACACGAGGGAAGCAACTCCGCGAGCAGAAGACTCCTGCCAATCCTTGATGAGTTCCGGCACCTGCTTGATAAGCTTGGTCATGGTGTCAATCACCGTGGTTCCGGCTCTCTTCAAGTATATCGACTTGGCGACTCCGCGACATGCCTCGAAGAGGCTGTCAATAGAGCTCTGTGCCTCCTCATACGCTTCAGTCCTTTTCAGAGTGGCATCCTTAGTCCACTCAAATCCAAGGCTCGCTGCGAAAAGTACAATCAGTTTTCCGCGAACAGAAGCACAAGTTTGCAGAGGTCGGAGTCACAAAAAAAAAGAGATTCTTACGGAAGATCATTTTATCAATTGCCTCCGCCTCCGCCTCGTACTCCTTGTTCTTCGCGACCAAGGTCTGGATCCGCTGTTGACTTTTCTTCAGTTTCTCAGCAAGATCCGACAGCTCTTGGGCATGCTTCTCCAAGAGTTATTTTTTCTTCTTGGACTCCTTCTCGGAGGATTCCTTCAGGAATTTCTTGAGAGTTTCATTCTCTGCCTCAAGTACTTCTATCTTGGCGGAAAGGGAGTCGATTGAGGGGCGTTTGGCAATATCATCTGGAATTCGGAAATTTCAACAACAAAGTTAATATAGTTGCATTGAAGATACTGGGGGCTCAGTCGGAATTGTTACCTTCAAAACCCTTGATACGGGTCTCCAGCAGCGCAATGGCCTTCTGATTATCCGCGTCCCTGGTTTGAAGCAGTTCAATTTCTTGTCTCTGCTCTAGCACGTGGGTGCGCAAATCTTCGTGCAATTTCCGCATGTTCTATGAGAGCAGTTTTAAGGATTAGACGGAAACTCAAACTTGTGGGGGCGACGGAAGTTAAAGTGTTTAGCATGTGAAAATTTTGATTTTCCGCTACAATCTACAAAGTTTAAGACATTGGCTCATACATGTTACTCGGAAAAATGCATAAACCAATGCCTGGGGGCTGGTGTTACCTGACGCACATTCTTGTGCTTGGCGAAAAAGGCCTTGATGCCGCCTTCAAGCTCATTCAGCTCCTGCTCCTCCGTATTCGCAGGCCCCCACACTTGCTCCATCATGTCGGAAATTTCCTTGTGGCGCTGTGCAAGGGGGACCTTTTGCAGAATTGGGAAAAAGTGGGGATGAGTCTGGGGCGTTCCAGTGGCGCCGCTCAAGCGAAGTTTTCTCTCGACTAGGTCAGTCGGAACTTCGGTGGAGGTAGTCATGGGCTGCTCAGGCGGAGGTGCAGATGAGGAGGCACCCTTGCCGGAATCGCCCTTGTCAGATTCGACAATTGGATCTTCCGGAAGGCCATCAACGTTGATGACGTCCTTGGGATCCGACTTGGCGGCGGATGAGGCCTTGGGCGGAACCTCCACCTTTGGGGTAACTGGAATAGAAGCCGGAGACGGCTTGACCCTCTTCTTGGTAATCTTGGGGGCTTGGTTTCTGGAGCTTTTGCTGCAATAAAAAGAACAAGGAGCATAAACAAGTTAGCATATGTTAACTCACAGCAGCAACAAGAACTCGTTACGGAAACCAAAAGCTTACCCAGTTGGTATAAAGAATTGCTGGATGTTGGGTTGAGCGCGGTTGCTGGTATCAATCATCTTCAGACGCTTCTTCTCCGCCTCTAGCTTACGGGTGGCCGCGATGCTAGGCGTTTCGCGGGCGCGTTTGGCTGCAGGGCTGGAGGGAGCGGCCTTCTTCCTCTTGGAAGGACGCGGAGCTTCGGGAGCCTCCGCCTCAGACGCGGCTTCCGGGTCGGTATTGCCGGTTTGAGGGGCTTGAAGAAGAGTTCCGAGCTCGCCTTCTTCGAGGGCTTCGAGCTTTGATGCCAGGACGAGACTTAGACAAAATGTAAGGCATGAAGGAATTAGCAGGCACATCAGGATAACGTACCGCGGACCCGGAACCGTTGGTGTGGATGTCTTTGTTACACACGTGAACGTGAAGTTCACGCGGAATCTTGATGAGGAGCCGGATCCTCTTGTCGATGGCGTCGGCGGAGAGATTATCTTTTGTGGAGCGCATCGGATCGTCGTGCCCCGTGTAGTGGAACATCAAGTGGTCCCAATGCTGTAGTGGCTGGATCCGCTTGGTGAACCATGACATGGTAAGGTCTTTCCCCAACAGACCCTCCTCCGTGAGCTTGCAGATCCGCCTAACAGCGCGGGTCAGCTGAGGCGACTCGGAGAGGTGAGGGCACTGTGTCCATGCCGGAGTTTCACTGGCGGGGCTGTTCTTGAATAATGGAAGTTTCCTGTCG
>NC_061512.1:212218927-212339566 GCF_022539505.1 Lolium rigidum | reverse complement strand
CGCCGTGTCCGAGACATCTTTCAGGTAGAAGAAGCCTCCGGACCAATACCGCGCGGATTCGTGGCGGTCGGTTGGGGGGTAGACGCGGCCGGGGCGGAGCATGAAGGTGATGGATCCGCAAGTCCCCAACTCAGAGGTTTGGCGGATCTTCTCCTTCTTGACGGAGAAATAGTATTGGAAAAGAGGAAGTTCGGGAGTTACCCGGAGGTGGCCCTCGCAGAGAGTGACATGGTTGCAGATCGCCAGGACGCTGTTCGGCGATATGTTGTGGGGCTGGAGCCCGTACGCCTTCAGGATTTCCGAGAAGAAATCCGATGGCGGAAAAGAGAAGCCTCGCTCCACCAGTGCTTTTGTCACCACCATCTCGCCGTCCTGAGGGGCTGGAGCCAGGGAACCCGGAACTGTTCACCAGCTTCCGGGGAGCAAAAAGCCTTCCGCCTCCAAGTTCTTCAACTCCATTTCAGTGGTGGTGCAGGGCCACCATTTCCCTTTGGCTTCGGAGTCTCGCTGACGAGCTTTAGATTTTTTGGCTGCATGTTCTTCTTTTTGTTCCGCCTGTTCCGTCCCGGAGGTTTTCTCTGGGTTACAAGAAGTTCCTTCGGTATCCTTCCCGGAGTCCCTGGTGGGATCCAGTTGGACTGGAACGAAGGGAGGAGGGGCGGAGGAGAGGGGGGTTGCCATGATCGGCTCGGAGGTTGGAGGCGGAGTCGCAGAAGACATCTGAAGAAAGAATAGTGACGGAAAAACATAACTTAGTCGGATCTACGTTGTCTTCCTAAGGATCATCCCTTCCAACTACGGCGAAAGACTGAAGCTCGAGAACTCACCGTGATGGATTCCGCGGTGGTCGGGGTCGCCGGCGGCGAAGATTTCGCGCGGTGGCTCGCTGAAGTTAAGAACTCGATGAACTGCGCGGTGGTGAAATCGCTCCGGCGAAACTCCGGCGAGTATTCCGGCAGACTCCGGCACGGCGGAGGAGGAGCTCGCGGGCGGCGCTTCGCAGAGAGGTGAAAGAGGGGGTGAATGGAGAGATTAGGGTTGACGGTGGATATTTATAGGCCGAGAGGAGGAGATTCGTGCTCCACATCCTGTGGTCGGAACGCAAGCGTCGCACCGTTGGATGCGTGACACGTGTCAAAACCCTGAACGGTAAAAATGGCTAAGGATAAGTTACCGCTCAAATCGCGCGAAAATGGCGCCAGAATTGGCGGAACCGTTTGAGTCTATTAAGATTCCGGGTAAAAGCGTGAAGATAAGTAATTCTCATTCGCAAGCAGGGGAGTAACCCGGAGACATGTTTTAAACTATTGATGGATGAAGTCATGACCGGGCATGCGAAGAAACTCAGTGACTTGGGAATAGTGATTCCTAACCGACTGGGGATTAATCGTGTCCTTCAATCACTGCCACCTAATTACAAGAACTTTGTGATGAACTACAATATGCAGAACATGAACAAAGAGTTACCTGAACTCTTCTCCATGCTGAAATCTGCTGAGATTGAGATCAAGAAAGAGCACCAAGTATTGATGGTCAACAAGACCACCGAGTTTCAAGAAACGAGGGCAAGTCTAAGGGAGAATTCAAGAAGGGTGGCAAGAAAGCTGCCACGCCTCCTGTGAAACCTAAGGCGGCCCTAAGCCTGATCGTTGAGTGTTATTACTGCAAGGAGAAGGGACACCTGGAAGCGTAATTGCTCCAAGTATTTGGCGGATCCGAAGAGCGGCCTTGTCAAGAAGAAGAAAGAAGGTATATCTGATATACATGTTATAGATGTTTATCTTACTGGTTCTCGTACTAGTACCTGGGTATTTGATACTGGTTCGGTTGCTCATATTTGTAACTTGAAACAGGAACTAAAGAATAAACGAAGACTATTGAAGGATGAAGTGACGATGCGCGTTTGGAAATGGATCCAAAGTCGATGTGATCGTTGTCGGCACACTTCCTCTACATCTACCTTCGGGATTAGTTTTAAACCTCAATAATTGTTATTTTGTACCCGCGTTGAGCATGAACATTATATCTGGATCTTGTTTAATGCAAGACGGTTATTCATTCAAGTCTGAGAATAATGGTTGTTCTATTTTTATGAATAATATCTTTTATGGTCGAGCACCTGAAAATAATGGTTTATTTCTGTTAGATCTCGATAGTAGTGATACACATATTCATAATATTGATGCTAAGCGAATTAGATTGAATGATAATTCTACTTATATGTGACACTGTCATCTTGGTCATATTGAAGTGAAACGCATGAAGAAACTCCATACCGATGGATTACTTGAATCACTTGACTTTGAGTCACTTGATAGATGCGAAGCATGTCTAATGGGAAAAATGACTAAGACTCCATTCTCTGGTATTATGGAGCAAGCTACGAACTTATTGGAAATCATACATACCGATGTGTGTGGACCAATGAGTGTAGCCTCGCGTGGTGGTTATCGTTATGTTCTAACCTTCACAGATGATTTGAGTAGATATGGGTATATCTATTTCATGAAACATAAATCCGAAACTTTCGAGAAGTTTAAGGAATTCCAAAGTGAAGTAGAAAATCAACGTAACAAGAAGATTAAATTTCTACGATCTGATCGTGGAGGTGAATATCCGAGTTATGAGTTTGGCATGCATTTAAAGAAATGCGGAATACTTTCACAATTGACACCGTCGGGAACACCTCAACGAAACGGTGTGTCCGAACGTCGTAATCAAACTCTCTTAGATATGGTTCGTTCTATGATGTCTCTTACTGATTTGCCGTTATCTTTTTGGAGTTATGCATTAGAGATAGCCGCATTCACTTTAAATAGAGCACCATCAAAATCCATTGAAATGACACCGTATGAATTATGGTTTAATAAGAAACCTAAGCTGTCGTTCCTTAAAGTTTGGGGTTGCGAAGCCTATGTAAAAAGTTACAACCGGACAAGCTAGAACCCAAAGCGGAGAAATGCGTCTTCATAGGATACCCTAAGAAAACTATAGGGTACACTTTCTATCACAGATCCGAAGGCAAGATCTTTGTTGCTAAGAACGGAACCTTTCTTGAGAAATAATTTCTCACTAAAGAAGTGACTCGGAAGAAAAGTAGAACTCGATGAGATTGATGAATCTTCACTCGTTGATCGGAGTAGCACAGCATCGGAAGTTGTTCCTGTGCCGCCTACACCGGCAACGAGAGGAAGCTAATGATAATGATCATGAAACCGTTGCGGTCGAAACCCACCGGCGAGCAGCGACGGGCAACACAAGAGAGCCGGGAGGCTCCCGGGACTCGCGGCTGGCCCTGGTCCCTCCGAGCGACGGCCCGCAAAGACTCGGCGACGCACGTCCGATGCTCGGTGCAAGGGCGTGCCACCTGACCTATACCGGTCGGGAAGGTGATGGATGTGCCTCGCTTAATTTCCTGCATGGCATACACGTAAACATTAAATACGAGCCTCGATCGGATCTCAGGTTGTCCTGTGAATCGGCTCAAAGAGCCGATCCACCCATGATCCGTACGGGGTGTACGAATATATGGTGGTCCTGCTTGATCAAAATAAAGCTAAAACGACCTACTACGATTTAGGGTTTTCACCACATAATCGGAACATCCTACTCGTGATTGAGCCCGGCGGCCACGCACGGTGATCGTAAACCGACCCTAGACAAGGCCTAAAAACCAACACGAAGTTGATCCCCGGAACATCCTGTCTAGGGCTAGCAAACTACACCCTACGCGCCACCTGGATCCTTCAACCCGTTTGTAAGGCCTAACTATGCGAGATATTAAACTAATCCTTGGAGAACAAGGAGCAATCATAACGGATCGGATCTACTAAATAATGATCAAGTGGGGTGCCGCCCTTACACCTAAGATAGGTGTAAGGGCGGCTAGACGTCTAAGGGTTGCACGACGACAGCATATGATACGATGAACAATGCTAACCCTAACACATCTAAGATAACTACGTTGCTCGCCATAAAAAAGGCTTCAGTACGAGCAACGCATGAATAGCGAATAAACGTGTACTGCCTAGATCGCAAGATGCGATCTAGGCAGCATGATGCTTACCCGGAAGAAACCCTCGAGACAAGGGAGTTGGCGATGCGCCTAGATTGGTTTGTGGTGAACGTGATTGTTGTTTATTTCATAAACCCTAGATACATATTTATAGTCCGTAGACTTTCTAACGTGGGAATAATCCCAACCGAGCACGAGCCAAACTCTATCTAACCGACACGTATCCTATTATATTACAGATACACGGGCAAACTAGCCCAAACTTTGCATATAAGGCCGATTCATGTATTTCTTCCATGTATATCCTTCAAGCCCATCTTTAATCGCGGCCCACCTCTGATCCGGTCAAATTCTGGTGATAACACATGCCCCCCTGGTTTTGGAAATGACAATTCCAAAATCACTCTGCTTTTCTTCATCGGGTCATGTCGTGGCGTCTTGCCTCCTTGATCTCATCACCAATCTAAAAAACCCCTCTAATTAATGAAGGAGCGCTTCTATTTAATTTTACCGATAGTCGAAGTCAAACACTCCCCGAAAGAGCCGATGGCATCACATCAGCCTCTATGATAAAACAAGAGTAAGGCCAACCTAATTGCTCCTCCAAACGGTAACCTGCGACCTCCGTCTGAGAAAGCAAACTCAGATCCCCAAATCGCCGCCCAAGCAGCTCCACAAATTCTAGATCTCAGCCGCGCCGTCCCAATTCCTCAGCGCATCAAATGGCGGAATCATCCAACGCCAACGCCATGGTCTCCGGTCTGAAGGTAATCCTCAACCGCCTTCTCGCCATTCGAATCAATGTTAGGAGTAAACAGCGAACACCTGAATTAATGTCCTATTCGTTATCAATTTTAGGTTTCAGACATCCTGCTGCCGCACCCTTCTCTCCCAAACTCTATGTGTCTTGGCCCCCGTTCTTCCGAGAGTCCCGCTCACCTAATCTCATGCGAGGCCAATAGAATCCCCTTCGTGAATCAGAATTTAGATCTGACTTCCTGGGCCGACTGGCTGCGAGCCTGGCCTAATTGCGATGACCCAGCGTACCACTGCATGGTGTAGTACACAAGTCGTTGACATAACACAAGTGAAACACCGTTCCACCCATATTACATCTCTCAGAGTGGTACAACAGAAACATATGCGAGTCCAAGGTATGTCTATAGAAGTACACACGAACTGTTTACATAAGATCAACACAACCTCCTACTTTACAGTGAGGTAAAACTTCAAATAAAGCTCCAGAAGAATGACTCGTAGACTAACTTATTGCTAACTCAAGCTAAAGAGCTACTTGGCTTGCTATAAACAACTAGCTACTTAGGTGCTAGGATTAGGGAAATGTTCCCTTCTATTACTAGTCTAAGTTCCACTCTAGCTGATACAGTAGTTGACTCCATTGGCTTCTTTGCTTGCTTCTTCACCTTGTTGCGGTTGACTCCTTTGTCTTCGAGTTCCACGGTAGTTTCTCCTTCGGTGCCTTGCTCTAAGAAGGGGGTTCAAACGAGATAGAATGAGTACGAGCGTACTCAGCAAGTTCATATTAGGAAATATGTGTATCATGCACTAGCTACAGCCATAGACCGAGAAAGTCATAGGCCAATGCAAGTTTTTGTAAACATTTCTTCAAAAAGTTTATTTTATTCTGAAAACTATGCCCGTCGGTCTTCACGGAGTTGACCGGAACTTCGTGGAGTTCCTTTCTGCCGCGTTCGCGAGTTCCCTTCCCGGAACAGGGAGTGACGAGTCATAGTTCGGTATCCTCTGCGAGAGGTGCGTTACTTTTCCCATAAGAGAACTTATCCTTGTTGCCAACCGAGTAGCATGCTCGTCCACACTTCCTTTGGTGTGAGGCCAGGTGTAAGATCCAAGCCCACACCGCCTTCTCCGCGATCGCAAACCCACCCTTTTGTCCGACCCTACACCTCCAGTAGACTTCCCCCGATAATACGGCTTTACTCATGGTGTACTCCGGACAATCCCTCATAGATCGTAGAGCTTATCATCACTAATGGATGGGGATTTAAAAGGATTTCCCAACCTATTGCGGCAGTGCCTCCAACACCCCACCAGCTCTCCGATCCGTTGGCGTGCAGAAGGGAAAAGATACGGCTGGCTTCCCCGCAGCCATTATAGATCTCATGGTCAACGCGGTTTGTACGGCGCTAGAATCACTGGACGGCATTGGTAATTAATCCTAGGGTGATATAAACCCATTGCAATGGAACCTCCACCATATCAACACATACCATGGTTCCATTGCCCACCACATAGTCATATTCATAATTGTAAAATAATATTTGCTTTTCAATGCATGAGTGATAAGTATAGTACTTTGCATATAGTTTGATAAAAATAATCAAATGACATGAGCAAGCGATGAACTTGCCTTTCTTGATTGCAAGATTATGCAGGCAAAAGCTTCGATACGTGATAACTCCAAATTCTGAAATACCATCATCGTCCGGTAAGGACAATGTTTAAAGAACTGGCAAAGATGCTATAATGCATAGTATGAGATGCAATCGTCCCGAGCGTAACCTAACCTCGATGATTTAAGATGTATGAGTTGTAAAGATTTCTTTAGGGTTTGTTGCACTTTTAGAATGGTTCTCAAACAAGGTTCTTATTAGGGTTTGATTATTTTATCATCATAACCAAGTGATATAAGACATCATAACAATCATACACATAAAGAATAGTGGTGAAATAATATATAAAGAACAGTTGTCAATTTTAAGTTCTACAGAACATGGTTGATGATTACTTATACTATACTTCAAAAGAATAACTTTTGAAGAACATGTTAGTTAAGAAACATTTAGTATTTCAAAGAAGGATTAAGGCTTCTAAGGTTTGATTGACATTTGTACTTCAAAAGAATAACTTTTGAAGAACAGGTTAAATAAGAATATGAACTACTATACATAGGTGCTATGGCTTTCTAGGTTTTACTATTGGATTCCTTTAGTTTCATTAATAGGAACTAGTTTATTCTTAATTTGGATTAGGTTTCTATATAGCAAGTATTGGTAAGGTTATTACTATGGTTTCACAACTACTTAACTAAGTAATCTCTAATGGTTACCCAGCTAAGTGGTTTATCATTTCCTAAGTAGGGTTGAGTTGGAATAGGAGCATGTGATGTGCATTACTACACAAGATTGGTATTAGGGTTTTTCATCATGGTTTAACTAGGGTTTGATGGCTGAGGTTAATCCTAATGGTATGGTATATAGGATTGATGATCAATGGTGCTAACATGTGGTAACAAGCTAGGGTTTATATTTAGGTGGCACTAGTGGATCATATAGGTTTTAAATTGGAATTAGAGACATGAAATGATGACTCATGTGAATTGGTTTTAGGTTGATGGATCATGATTATGCATTCATTGGTTACTTATCAAGGTTCTACAAGTAAAGTTGAAGTGGCTATGTTCACATGGGTTAAATTCTTAGGGTTTTAGGTTTGCAACTACTATGGATGAACACATGAAATAATGAGATCAATGTCTTACTTAAGTTAAACTTAGGGTTTCTAAATGATGGCACAACTCCTAAAATGATAATTGGTAATAGAGTTGTGGTTACTAATTACTTTGAATCAAAATTAATAATGGTTTAACATTTTATTAATTTTCCAGAAGAATTAATAATTAGGGTAATTCTTATTTAGGTTTAATTTAGAATCAGGGTTTAATAATTGTTATTAGGGTTTAAAATAATTAACTTGTTAACTAAAGATGTTTAAGTAAATAAGTTTTGATTTACCAAAATAATATTGGCTTATAATATTTTCTTGAGTTATTACTATTTAAAAAAAATAGAAAATAGTAATTTGCAATTAGGTTTTATGAATTACCACTAATAATTAAGTTAATGCAAATATGGTAAATAAAATTTATTTTAACATTTTACTTAGTTACTGAATAGTTAAAATTTAATTTTTATAACTTCACTAATTATTGAATTCAAATTGTATTTTAAATAATTGAAATGACATAATTAATAAGGTTAAAAATAAGTGAATTTTTATTTTGACACACATTTTTGTTTTATATTTTATTTGAATAGAGTTTATTTTTGTGAGCATTTTGATATATTATTCATATTTTTCTGAGTTGAGATGAATTTAATCTATTTCTGTAAAGTTTCAGCTATTTTCTGTAATTTGAAATAACACAAAAACACTAAACGTACCGGTTGGTTAGCTAGCTCCAGTGACAGACGAGTGGGACCAAGTCCAGCGTGGCAGCCACGTGAGCCAGACCAAGTCAAAATGTTTGACTGGCTCGGGGGCTCAACTCCGGCGAGCAGACTCCCGACGACGGCGGCGCTAGAGGGTTCCCGCGGACGTGCGACTAAGCCTAATCGACGCAGCACTAAACGCTGAACCGAACGCTGGTGGTGCCTCCGCCAAATGGTCACCGGAGTTGCTCCGGCGAGCACCATCTGCGGCGGAGCACGTCGGCCAAATATCAAATCGAGGCTACGATTGATGATTAAGCGAGCTAGATGGTCCCTGAGATGCGTAAGAATCACCTGAATGTATTGGTGGGCTCGGTGAGGCTTGAGGTGGCCGGAGACGAGCTCACCGTCGCGGATTCCGACGATCTGCTTCATGGGGAAAACTTGAAATTGGCGATGTACCGGGCCCTCCTTGATGCTCTGCTCCTCCAGACGACTCTATACGATCAGACGCGTCGATTGAGCTACGCCATGAGCTCCGGGATGGTCTCATCCGTCGTCACCAAGGTGAACGCCGGCGACAGTGAGTGGAAGAACACGCGAAATAGAGGATGACTGAGAAGCGATGGATGGGCGGCGAAGAACTAGGGTTCCATGGCGAAGCTACGGGCAATTTATAGAGCACGGTGAGGTCTGTATCGGCATTTCACCGGCGGCAATGGCCGGGATGAACAGCGAGATCGAAGCTTGTTCTGAGCGCGAATCTTGATGAGAAGTGGATGAGACGGACGCGAGAAGATTTGGCGAGACTCTGAGATGATCTCTGGCGTCCGGCGGCGTTCTTATCCCCGTCGAGGACGTGGCCGAAGCTCCCCTCTGCGCTGTCGTCTCCGGAGAAGAAGACGACGACGCCCTCCTTCTTTCTTTTAACGCGAAGCGTTACGGCGGGTTGGGCTGGCTTCTTTCGTGGGCTGGGCTGGCGACATGGGTTGCTACTGGGCTGCGATGGCCTGCCAGGTAAGCTCCTCCCTCTCTATTTTCTGTTTTCTTTTCTATTTTCTGTTTTTATATTCTGGTTTGAATTTTACATTTAAATTCAAATTGATTTCTGTTTGTTTTTTTGCAGGTCCTAAATTATTTGAGTATCAAGATAACTTGATAATCATGCTTACTGCATGGTTTTGTTGTTTAAACAAATATTGTATTTTGATTAGAGTGGCACTTTGTGAGGTGTAATTAACATAGAATTAAGTTTTAGATTTTTATCTCAATCTCCTTTTTCATTTGAGAACAAAATCTATTTAAGTGGTGTGAAGATTTATAACTTGTGCATAAGGAACATATGATTAGGTTGAACTAGTACTTAACAATATGATGTGTTCTCATATTTATTTTATTTATAACTAAAGTAATAAATAGTAATGAGGAAGGGAATTGAATCATGATTTCATGTGAAGAATTATTTCTAAGGTTTTAAGAAAATGGTTAAGAATATGGTTGACTTCACTCTGTGTTAAATAATCTTGCTTGGCAAACTACTGACTTGAATTATTTAAGATAGATCCTAATCTCATTATGGTTAACTCAACTACTTCTATGAATTCTATTTTATTTGGTTCACTAAACAAGGTATTTGGATAGCAAAGTAGAATGGAATATTGATTTCATTCTACTCACCAGATGGCATTAGTCTTTAAGTATATATGGCTTGGTTTATACTTGTGGCACATGATACACAAGTTAGGAAACAATATTTTATGTAGATTGGTTCTATATGACAAGGTTTATGGTTTTGGGAATACTTCACTATTTGAAGTAGGAAATAGGCATGATGCATGGCAGGGTTCTACTTATAATCCAAAGTAATCCATAGGTTGGATTTCAGACTTGGTCTAGGGTTTTAGTAGTGATCACCAATGTGATACACCACTAGGTTCAGGATGTGAGCAATAGTTGGGTTATGTTTAATTGACTAGGATTACTCCTCTACACAAGGCATAATCATGCATTAGCCAATATCCACTTATTCCTCACTAATCACTCTTTACCATTCCTCTCATCACACTCACTTAGGTTCTTAGGTTTCTAATTAATACCAAATTGTGATGATTATGGAATTGGTTTCCTAAGGTCCTACTCAAGAGATGATGATATGATCCTCTAAATATATGGTTGGCCTAGGGATTCTACCTTGCAATATTCTCGTAGCTTGTTCTTCAGAAATCTGATAAACCTTCTTCTTGTGGTATGCCTCCACCTCCTAGCTTCTTCATCTTGATCCTAGCTAATTCATATGGAGTGGCTCTATGTGTTTGTTCCCATGTATCATGGTACTTGATGAGCAAATGGATGAAGAGTGTGGCTCTATTTATAGGCTTGGGCAAGCTCTAGTATCATGACACATAGGTGGTGACTCTTGTGTTGGTTTGATGAGTAAGGTGCTTGGGTGTCATGCCCTCATCCATAGCAATCCTTTGAGCATGAGGTGGCAAAGCTTGGGATGCAAGTTATGTAGATATTTTCATCCTATGTGGCAAGATCATTATCCTCTCATATGATTTATTTTTGGTTAGCCAAGTGGCATTTGTTACTAAATATCTTGTGGATGGTTTTATTATTGTGGATGAGTCACTATATCATATTTGATTTGATTTAGATTATAATATTGGTCAAAAGGTCAAAGTTGAGGGTTATTCCTCAAATTTGGATAGTTGGATTTGATTTCACCAAGGCATGATCATATGAGTTTCAAAATACTCATAGTTAATTTTATTCAAATAGTTTGAATTATAAATCGTAATGTAAATGGATTTAGTTTTATGATATTTCATATACTTAATAAGTTATGATTTAAATAAGAAGGTGTGGCTTTTATGCACTTTAGACCCTATGGTTTACCTTATTTGGTAATAAGTTTAGAAGTGAATTAATTTACACACAAAGGTAGTTGCTAATTTTTAAGTGTTAATAAGTTAGGGTTTGATTCTTAAAGAATGTGTTGTTGTAAATATAATTCCATTTGGTCTAATCCATAGATCAAATCATCTCTACCCAAAACAAGGTTTTAACAAAGATCATAGTGAAGTTTATAGCGCTTGACTTGATGATCTACTTCAATTCCAGCAAGTCAAGTGAAACTTCGACTATCGTGGTAAGTTTTATTTGAAGCGCGAAAATTCCCCGGATTTTCTATGCATGAATGCAATGCACACTTTAGTGTTCTCTCATTTTGTAGCCTCTAAACCTGGGATATTACACTAATCCTCCCGAAGGTTGGGTGGCATGGTACAGTAGAGTGTCTAAAACACACTATGCTACCTGGGACGGGATAGGGATAGCCGATGCCTTATCATTATCACTATCTCCTCTTGAAAAGAATGAGAACATCCTGAAAACCATCGGCTACTTTTGGTCTGATGCACTGAATTGCTTCATGTTCGGCCATGGCCCCATGACGCCAACTCTGCTGGACGTGGCCATGATCACAGGCCTGGACATTACATCTCCAAGCCCCTCTGCCTTTAAATTGCCAAAGGTCCCTTTCACCCTTTCCTCTAAAACAGAGTGTACAAGCTGGGGCGCCTACCTCAGGCGTTATATGAAAACCAAAGGCCCTGTGACAGAAAGAGAGCACACGGCCTTCTTGAACTTCTGGTTGGAACATTTCATATTTTGTGGTCCTTCACTTGCCCCAACCAAGAATTACCTTTCCCTGGCCTACGAGCTCGCCAAAGGTACTCACCTTGGCCTCGGAAAACTGCTCCTTGGAGAGGTCTATCGATCTCTTCAACCGATGTCCGTCAAACCGTTCTCCCAAAAGACGGTTAAAACAGGAGGCCCCCGGTGGTTTATTCAGCTATGGGCTCAGCTGTACTTTCAAAACCAGATCCCAAACTTCCCCCTTAGGCCACCCGCACCTTCCCGGATGCAAATGGGAAGGATATCCGATGCACTAGCTATGGTCAAGCTCGTATAGTCTCCCAAGCAGCAGGTTGATCCCCAAGGAAGCAGCAGAGTGGTTCAAGATTTTCTTCCAAGGCCTGGACAACCCCCTGTTCTTTCCCTATACTGAATCGGAAAACTTTGAGAATCCAGCCTCCTTCCGATTGGACAGCCTTGCCGATGACGCTAACACCCGGCACTTGTACTCTATCATGATCCGTCCTTGCTTTCTCCCAGTTGGTATGAGTACCTCAAACAGGATCATCAAGCCTGGTTATGAGCCTTACCAACCGGTGGTAGTAGCCCGGCAGCTTGGTCTTGGGCAAGTGCCCCCACACTTCTTTCTCCACCACCTGACAGCAAGCAGAGCTGAACTGCCTGACATTCTTACTGGCCAAAGGTGCTATACCTTCTTTGACGCTCCGGCCATTCCAATTCCTCATAACCTCTCGTTTCACCACCACTACCGATGGTTTCGAGACTTGGTGGTCCATGTGGAAGACCCACGCCTTCAGAAAAGCTCTAGGACCATTGCTGAAGCAACTTGATGCCGACTATGACGTTCCTGCACACCAGGTACCATTCCACATAAATTACTCGCAATGGCTCATGATGATTGTCCGTAACCTGACTCTATTTCTTGGCAGCAACAGGATGGTCCAGAGCCCACGCAAGCCGATGGCTCCCCTTCAAGTTCCTTCCACCAGCCCCGGTGGTTCTCTTCTCGCGAGCTCGCCCCCTTGAAGAAGGTCATAATGCGAGCCAGCCGATTTCACCGAAATCGGCTCCCAAAGATAAAGCATCTTCGGGGCCTCGTTGCCCCCGAGCCTCAATCCAGGTGAGGAAGGTAGTGAGGAAAGTAGCTGCCAGAAAGACCCTGAAGCGCAAAGCTCCCGTCCAAGCAAGCTTGCATGTAAGCTGACTCGTGCCTCGACCAAATTCATTTGCCTTCCCAGTCTTCCCAGTCTTTTGTAACATGGTGTACCTCTTCTTACAGACTTCCACTGAAGAGAACTCCAGCGAGGAAGCACAGTCCAGCCCAAGGGACTCCACCCCGGGCGATTCTGGGAGATCCACCACTCAGAGCCAGACGGACTCGCCAGCGTCGGCTTCTAGGAAAAGGTCGACTCCCGAGCCTGCTGACCCTCAAGCTCCGATCAAAATAGGGTCACGCGTGAAGCGTCGATGCGTCAAAAGGGCTCGCAAAGACCCACGAGTTTCCTCGCCGAGCCAGGAGGTTTCAAATGTAATTACTTCAACAGCTCATATTCCATGCCGTCCCGTCGCTACTTGGATCGGCTCACCATTTCTTTTGCAGACTAATGGGACCTCTAGCGGGAACGTTGAAGAGGTACCGATGCCATCCGCCACGCTAGGCCTAACCACCTCGACGAGCGTGGCTGACCAAGTGGCTAACTTGGCCCAGTCCACCGAAAAGCCGATTGTCACAACATCGGCTGCTCTTCCTTCTTTGGGAGAAGTACGCTCCACTCTCTCGGGCCTACCCTTTTTCTTTGTTGTATGCTCATACTGCTCTTGCTCGTCTGTCAGGGTTGTGATCTTTCAAGCTTGCTAACGTTCGATCCCAACTCCATCGAGCCAGCTGCTTCCAAAGTAGGTGAAGAGCCAAGCCCTAGCGCGGTCCATGGTCCGCTCCAGCGTCTCAAGGTTTTGCTCTCCTCCTCGGTCGAAACCCTGGTCGAAAACCCCGAGGCAGTCAAGGGCATCCTCGAAGACATCCAGCCCCATCTCCCGGTGACGCTGCAGGTTAAGCTTTGGCCGGCTGTGACTTTGTCGGTTTTCAGGTCAAGGGTGCAGTCGGCTCGTCAAAGAATTATTCTTCGGCGCGCTCAGCTTCCGTTGAGAGCCGATATTGCAGACAAGTGTCAACGGCTCAACGAGAAGAAGGCCGCTTTAGACGCCAAAACCGACACTTCTACCAATAGTGCCGAACTCGAGATCCTGCGCAAGGAACTGGAGGACCTTGAAAAGAGGGTCAGGGAGACCAAGCAACTTATCCAAGACAAGGAAACCCTCATTGCTCGCTCTCAAGAGGAAGCAAAAGGCCTCACAGCCAATCTGAAGACCGATCTGGCTGAAATTCGTGCTTTGAGCAGTCAGCTGGTGACGGGCAGAGACGAGGATGACGAGGCTGAGATCGCCGAGGTGGATCGAATCCGTGCCGACGCCCTTCACGCCCTCAACGCTTTTCTTCAGTAGAGCCTCTCTATGTAAACTGATACATGTTTCTGACAAATGTTTTGTCTGAAGTCGACGGCTGTGCATCGGCTTTTCTCATGTACTGATTTGGCTTTTCACATGTACTGATTTTTATATTTTTTTTTATTGGCCGATTTTTCTATCGGCCCCTCTATCGGCCCCCCCAATATTTCACTGCGCATGTATCGCACATGTTCATCTGATTAGGTGCCCCCCCGAGCCGAATCTGCCAGGTAACTGCGGATATCGGCTCTGTGGTGAGCCAAGGCACTGTATTTGAACGTCGGCTCTGTTAGGACCAATGTTGACTTCTTCCAGCTCATCAGCCGACGTAAACCCGTTGCCCGTTAGATCGACGTTGAACACAGGCAGAGCGTATGGTGAGGATAATTTGGGCCGATTGCTGGAATCGGCCTCCATGTTGATTGAATCGCTCAATGAAGGTTTTGCAATGTTCGATCACAAGGATCGACCTCGCCACGTTCGTCTATAGATTTTTTGGGAAGTGCTGGAGCCGATCGCGTGGAACGGCTTCCTCTGTGTCCTCGCTATGAGAGCAGCTGCCCTCGTCTCTGTCCTTACCAGGGTGGCGCCCAAGTCCTACCATGTTGATGTTGAACGAGAATCTTGGCTGGCACCTCCCAGGGTACGTGCATTCCACCATGTCAACGGCGTATGCCGGTGAATTCGGCACTTCTGGTGCTGCCAACGCGAATGGCAGCGGCGGTCGAGACTGGAGTGGCGTCTCTCCTTGGTGAGTCCCTAGAGCTGGTCCTGACGGAGAGTACTGATGCCTCATGATTTCCTGGATCACCCGAAAAGCGACACGCTCCAAAGTGTTCACCAGGCTCTCAGAATGGCGGTGTAGCGAATGAACTACCATGAAGTTAATCTCCTGACGCAGGGACCTGGTGCGTTCTTCTGACGGGGCGGACAGGTCCACTCCATCGAGCGCGCCTTCAGGTGAGAACCCTTTCCACCTGATGCCATGTGAGCGGGTTCTGTGAAAAGAGCCGATGAGGTCGGCTTCGAGGATTGCTTTGACCTCGTCATACTTCTTCTTGAGCTCCTCGGTCAGATCCTCGTACGCGCCATCTCAGATGTAGATGGCGATGCGGTTGATGTTGAAGATTGTCCCACCGGGCGTGCCAGAATGTGTTGCGGTCAGAAACCCACCGGCGAGCAGCGACGGGCAACACAGTAGAGCCGGGAGGCTCCCGGGACCGCGGCCGGCCCTGGTCCCTCCGAGCGACGGCCCGCAAAGACTCGGCACGCACGTCCGATGCTCGGTGCAAGGGCGTGCCACCCGACCTATACCCGGTCGGGAAGGTGATGGATGTGCCTCGCTTAATTTCCTGCATGGCATACACGTAAACATTAAATACGAGCCTCGATCGGCTCTCAAAGTTGTCCCGTGAATCGGCTCAAAGAGCCGATCCACCCATGATCCGTACGGGTGTACGAATATATGGTGGTCCCGCTTGATCAAAATAAAGCTAAAACGACCTACTACGATTTAGGGTTTTCACCACATAATCGGAACATCCTACTCATGATTGAGCCTGGCGGCCACGCACGGTGATCGTAAACCGGCCCTAGACAAGGCCTAAAAACCAACACGAAGTTGATCCCCGAACATCCTGTCTAGGGCTAGCAAACTACACCCTACGCGCCACCGGATCCTTCAACCCGTTTGTAAGGCCTAACTATGCAGATATTAAACTAATCCTTGGAGAACAAGGAGCAATCATAACGGATCGGATCTACTAAATAATGATCAAGCGGGTGCCGCCCTTACACCTAAGATAGGTGTAAGGGCGGCTAGACGTCTAAGGGTTGCACGACGACAAAGATATGATACGATGAACAATGCTAACCCTAACACATCTAAGATAACTACGTTGCTCGCCATCAAAAAGGCTTCAGCACGAGCAACGCATGAACAGCGAATAAACGTGATCGCCTAGATCGCAAGATGCGATCTAGGCAGCATGATGCTTACCCGGAAGAAACCCTCGAGACAAGGGAGTTGGCGATGCGCCTAGATTGGTTTGTGGTGAACGTGATTGTTGTTTATTTCATAAACCCTAGATACATATTTATAGTCCGTAGACTTTCTAACGTGGGAATAATCCCAACCGGGCACGAGCCAAACTCTATCTAACCGACACGTATCCTATTATATTACGTGATACACGGGCAAACTAGCCCAAACTTTGCATATAAGGCCGATTCATGTATTTCTTCCATGTATATCCTTCAAGCCCATCTTTAATCGCGGCCCACCTCTGATCCGGTCAAATTCTGGTGATAACAGAAACTTCGAACGAGATAACTACTGAACCTCGCAGATCGACAAGGGAACATGCCACTCCTGATTGGTATGATCCTTGTCTAAAAGTCATGATTGTGGACAACAATGATGAAGACACTGCGACGTATGAAGAAGCGATGATCAGCCCAGATTCCAACAAATGGCAAGAAGCCATGAAATCCGAAATGGGATCCATGTATGATAACAAAGTGTGGACTTTGGTAGACTTACCTGATAGCCGCAAGGCTGTCGAGAATAAATGGATCTTCAAAAGAAAAACAGATGCCGATGGTAATATTACCGTCTATATAGCTCGACTTGTCGCAAAGGGTTTCCGACAAATTCAAGGTGTTGACTACGATGAGACTTTCTCACTTGTAGCGAAGCTAAAATCCGTGAGGATTTTGTTAGCAATAGCTGCATTTTTCGATTATGAGATTTGGCAGTATGGATGTCAAAACGGCGTTCCTTAATGGAGACATTGAGGAAGACTTGTATATGGTACAACCCAAAGGTTTTGTCGATCCTAAAGATGCCGACAAAGTATGCAAACTTCAGCGTTCAATTTATGGACTCGAAGCAAGCATCGAGAAGTTGGAACCGACGCTTTGATAAGGTGATCAAAGACTTCGGGTTTATACAGTGTCATGGAGAGGCCTCTATTTACAAGAAAGTGAGTGGGAGCTCTGTAGCATTCCCGATATTATATGTAGATGACATATTATTGATTGGGAATGATATAGAACTATTAAGCAGTGTAAAAGGTTATTTGAATAATAGTTTTTCAATGAAAGACCTTGGTGAAGCATCGTATATATTAGGCATCAAGATTTATAGAGATAGATCAAGATGTCTAATAGGGCTATCACAGAGTACATACCTGGACAAGATTCTAAAGAAGTTTAGAATGGACGAAAGTAAGAAAGGATTCTTACCTATGTTACTGTGCAAAGTCTTGAGTAAGACTCAAGGTCCGGCTACGGCATAAGAAAGAGAAAGGATGAGTCGATCCCCTATGCCTCGGCAGTAGGCTCTATCATGTATGCCATGCTATGTACTAGACCGGATATAGCACATGCTCGTTAGTTTGACTAGCAGATATCAAAGTGATCCAGGAATGGAACACTGGACAGCGGTCAAGAATATCCTGAAGTACTTGAAAAGAACTAAGGATATGTTTCTTTGTTATGGAGGTGACCAAGAGCTCGTTGTAACAAGTTACACCGATGCAAGTTGGAACACTGATCCTGATGACTCTAAGTCACAGTCTGGGTACGTGTTTATATTGAATGGTGTTGCAGTAAGCTGGGCAAGCTCGAAGCAGTGCACGGTGGCAAAGTCTTCAACAGAATCGGAGTACATAGCGGCTTCAGAGGCTTCATCAGAAGCGGTATGGATGAAGAGGTTCATTGTAGAGCTCGGTGTGGTTCCTAGTGCATTGGACCCACTAGTCATCTACTCGTGACAACATGGGTGCCATCGCCAATGCACAAGAACCAAGGTCACACAAGAGGCTGAAGCATATCAAGCTGCGTTATCATTCGATTCGCGAGTACATAGAAGATGGAGAAGTAAAGATTTGCAAAGTACACACCGATCCGAATGTAGCAGATCCGTTGACTAAAGCTCTCCCTAGGGCAAAGCATTACCAACACCGTAATGCCATGGGTGTTAGGTACCTTACAATGTAATCTAGATTATTGACTCTAGTGCAAGTGGGAGACTGTTGGAGATATGCCCAAGAGGCAATAATAAAAGTGGTTATTATATATCTTTATGTTTATGATAAATGTTTATATACATGCTATAATTGTATTAACCGAAGCATTGATACATGTGTGTTATATAAACAACAATGAGTCCCTAGTAAAGCCTCTTAACTAGCTTGTTGATTAATAGATGATTAGTTTCATAATCATGAACATTGGATGTTATTAATAACAAGGTTATATCATTATATGAATGATGTAATGGACACACCCAATTAAGCGTAGCATAAGATCACGTCATTAAGTTATTTAATATAAGCTTTCGATACATAGTTACCTAGTCCTTTCGACCATGAGATCATGTAAATCACTTATACCGGAAAGGTACTTTGATTACATCAAACGCCACCGCGTAAATGGGTGGTTATAAAGGTGGGATTAAGTATCCGGAAAGTATGAGTTGAGGCATATGGATCAACAAGTGGGATTTGTCCATCCCGATGACGGATAGATATACTCCGGGTCCTCTCGGTGGAATATCGTCTAATATCTTGCAAGCATATGAATAAGTTCATAAGAGACCACATACCACGGTACGAGTAAAGAGTACTTGTCGTGAGACGAGGTTGAACAAGGTATAAAGTGATACCGATGATCAAACCTCTGGACAAGTAAAATATCGCGTGACAAAGGGAATTGGTATCGTATGTGAATGGTTCATTCGATCACTAAGTCATCGTTGAATATGTGGGAGCCATTATGGATCTCCAGATCCCGCTATTGGTTATTGGTCGGAGAGAGTTCTCAACCATGTCTACATAGTTCACGAACCGTAGGGTGACACACTTAAGATTTGAGGTTGTAATAGTAGAACTTGAATATGGAATGGAGTTCGAAGTATTGTTCGAAGTCTCGGATGGGATCCCGGACATCACGAGGAGTTCCGGAATGGTCCGGAGAATAAGATTCATATATAGGAAGTCATTTTATAAGTTTGAAAATGATCCGGTGCATTTATGGAAGGTTCTAGAAGGTTCTAGAAAAGTCCGGAAGAAATCACTTTGGAAGGCGGAGTCCCGGAGGGACTCCACCACCCATGGCCGGCCAACCCTAGAGGGGTGGAGTCCCAGGTGGACTCCACCAAGGTGGCCGGCCACCCCCTCCCAAGGAAAGGTGGGAATCCCACCTCAAGTGGGAATCCCACCTTGGGTAGGTTTCATGTCATATGGAAGGTTTTGGTTTGGGGTCTTATTCGAAGACTTGTAGACCAACTCTTGGGTGTTCCACCTATATAATGAGGAGCAAGGGGAGGGGGCCGGCCACACCAAAGCCATTGTGGCCGCACCCCTCATAGTGGCCGGCCACCTCCCCCTCTCCCAAACCCTAGCCGCCCCCCTCTCCTCCACCTCTCCCGCAACGCTTAGCGAAGCTCCGCCGGAGATCTCCATCGCCACCGCCACCACGCCGTCGTGCTGCCGGATTCAAGGAGGAGCTACTACTTCCGCTGCCCGCTGGAACGGGGAGAAGGACGTCGTCTTCATCAACACCGAACGTGTGACCGAGTACGGAGGTGCCGCCCGATCGTGGCACCGTGATCAAGATCTTCTACGCGCTTTTGCAAGCGGCAAGTGATCGTCTACCGCAGCAACAAGAGCCTCATCTTGTAGGCTTTGGAAATCTTCAAGGGTGAGTCTCGATCATCTCCTCGTTGCTCCCGTCTTCTAGATTGCATCTTGGCTTGGATTGCGTTCTCGCGGTAGGAATTTTTTTGTTTTCTACGCAACGAATCCCTACAGGGAGCTACTCCTCCAAGGCGGCGTATGCGGCACAATTTTTGGCTCTTACCACCTCGGCCATGCCAAAGTGGGTTTGGAAGCAGTGGGCGCCTCCCAAATGCAAATTGTTCGCTTGGTTGATCATTCAAAATAGGGTGTGGATGGCGGATAGCCTCAAAAAAAGAGGGTGGGACAATTGTGGGTGATGCTTGCTTTGCAACCAAGTTAACGAGTCCGCGGAGCATCTACTCTTCAAGTGTAGGTTCACCCTAAGAGTGTGGTCTAGTGTCAAGGAGTGGCTTGGAATTCATGATATCAACCCTTCGGATTGGCATTCCGCCCCTTCTTTGAGAGCTTTGTGGGCGGATGTTATTCATAGACGAAGTCCTACGGGGAAGGCGGTCGCCTCTTTGGCAATGCTAATATCTTGGGATATTTGAAAGGAGAGAAACGCAAGGGTGCTCCGGAATACCTTATCCACTTCGACGGCTGTGCTAGGAAAGATAAAGGTTGAGGCTAGACTTTGGTCCTTAGCCGGGGCTAAGGCTTTGAGTGTCCTTATGCCGCGAGAGTAGACTTGTTTGTTGGCCTTAGGTTTTTGCCCATGCCTTGTGTTTGTAATTTTCTAAGACCTCTTCTATATTAATGAAAATGGCAAGCCTTTTGTCCTAATTCAAAAAAAAAAGATAATGTGTTTCTTTCTCTTGTTTGACATTTAACCCAGTTATGATGAGTTCACGATTCTGAGATGTGGAGTTCATGATTCATTTAGCCGAACCATTTCAGTGTTTTAAATGAATTTTTCCCCTTTCTTTTTGGAAAGCAAACGATGGAACTGGACCAAACTCTGCAACTACAAGTCTAGTCAACCGCTGCAGGTGACGCTGCCAAACCAGCCCCGCAGTGAGTCAGTTGTGGAAGGCTGGAGAAGCTAGGCTAGTCAATCCAACGGCTGCAGGAAGAGCGAGACCGCGCTGGACTGGCCGTCGTCGTGGTTCCGCCCCCAACCCCACGGCCAGCCCCGGCGAGCACTCACCTCCACTGCCGCCGAGCTCTCAGGCCCCAGTGATCTCGCCTCCTCCCGCCCCTTCTTAAACCAGCAACTCCCCCGAGCTCCGATCCACCGCCGCCCCCAGCCCCATGGGCAGCAAAACCCTAGCAGCAGCCGCACCAACCGGTTGTTGCCGCTCCCCATAGCTCGCAGATCCCGCTCCCGCCCCGCGCCGACCGGATCCGATGGCGGAGCTATCCGCCGGCGTATCCTC
Source organism: Lolium rigidum (assembly GCF_022539505.1). Lineage (NCBI taxonomy): Eukaryota > Viridiplantae > Streptophyta > Magnoliopsida > Poales > Poaceae > Lolium > Lolium rigidum. The sequence continues at coordinate 212,318,136 of NC_061512.1, read as the reverse complement.
CCCGCGCGCCTCCGCCGCCTCCGCCGCCGGGCCGGCGGTGCTGTCCTCCCCGCGCGCGGCGCCGAGGGCGGCCCAGCAGTTCCACCACCGGCGGTGGGCGCCGGCGCCCTACAGGGCGTACCTGCTCGCGCTCTGGCTCGCCGGCTTCGCGCTCGTCTTCCTCTGGCAGAACACCTCCGCGGGCCGCCTGCGCCTCTACACCCGCCCGCCCACGCCCACGTCCACGCCCAGGCGCGCGCCGTCCGCCATGGGCCAGTGGGTGGCCTCGCCGCCGGAGTACGATCTGAGGGAGTTCGGGGGCGTGGGGGACGGGCGGGCGCTCAACACGGCGGCATTCGAGGCCGCGGTGGCCGCGATTGCGGAGAGGGGAGGCGGGCGGCTCACCGTGCCCGCTGGGCGGTGGCTCACCGCGCCGTTTAACCTCACCAGCCACATGACGCTCTTCCTAGCTTCTGGGGCTGAGATCCTTGGGATCCAGGTGAGGCATTTCAGCTGCACTACTGCATCAGCTTGCTTAATTTTACAGTCACAAGTTATGCCAAGGTTGCGTGATCCGTCACAAGTGTAGCCGTGGTATAGTCAAACCGCATAATGAATTAATGCCTAACTTCAATTCAAGACAACCATTGATGCGTCGTTGTGAATGCTTCTCCCTCCTTCCATACTCAAAATGGGTCTAGATGCATCCAAATCGGCGACAGCTGATATGGAAAGGAGGGAGCATGCAGTTTAATGTGAAATAGTTGTAAACTGGTAAGTAAGGTTAAGCAGATCTTGGCCATTGGGGAGATCAGTCTGTTGCATTTAATTGGTAGCCGAGGAAAAATATTTCCCCAAGCAACTGTATCGGTTATGTGTCCAAGTATGCTGTCAAATGTGTTTGTACTGTGTCTCTGGGCTGAAGTTTCCCTAAACGATCAATCTAATAAACGTTACTAGTACAAGCGTGTTTGTTGCACATCTATTGCATCCAAGTATGCTGTCAGTTTCGGGGACCTTTTTAGCCCTAATGTTCAGGTTGAACTAAATCTAGCTACTGTTTTTGTCTAGTTTTTGCCTGCTTTTTTCCCATAAAGGAATTATCCTTTTGTTTCCACCTTAGGAAATTCAGACTGGATACTGGAATGGTCTTACTTGTTGTTTGGCTGCAACTTGTAGAGTATGGTTCATTTCCTTCCAACGAGAGAAAATCTGACAGCTTATTGTGTTACTTACATGTAAGGATGAAAGATACTGGCCATTGATGTCTCCATTACCATCGTATGGATATGGAAGAGAGCACAAGGGGCCTCGATATGGGAGCCTTATACATGGTCAAGACCTGAAGGACGTGATTATAACTGGTAGGTAATATTGTATGTTTCCCGTTGGTGCATTTAGTGCGAATGATAGTTTTCCATATATATCTTAGTTCATTTAGTGTATAGATACTAGTTTGAACTTTGTGCTTGCATTCTGAAATGAAAGCAATGAAAAGCGTATTGTTGTCCCATATTATATCCTGTGCGGACTATAACTTTATGGTACTATGGCTGTGGTTTATCATTTGAATTTGGCAACAAACCCATAGGTTCTAACACCCTAATTGAAAATGCAAAATCAAGTAGTATGAGAATTATAGATGCAAGTAGGTCACCATGAAGGTACCCTCCCACTTGCATCTCTAATCAGAATTTGTGATCACTTATCTTATCAGTCGACAGTCACCATAATTCCCACTGTTGACATAAGTAAAGAAAAGGAGGACCGATGGAAGTGTGTAGGCCCATCTTATATTATAGGCCAACAATTAGTATTTTGAATATAGGACCAACAGTTTTGTTGCTTATTCATGTGAAAATAGTTTAACCACTTATCACAATATATCATGGATGTGTAGCTATGATTGTAATAGGGCTAATCTGGTAGCTAAACATCATGTAGCTTCATCCTTAAGATGAATGATTTATTGGCAGTCATTCTTGCTATTAGTATTGTTTGTAGAAGTTTTTTGCCTTGAAATTGGTCACAATTTTCGTCAACTGAGATGCATCATGTATAATAGGTCATAATGGCACCATAAATGGGCAAGGCCAAAGTTGGTGGATCAAATTTCGCAAGAAGCTCCTCAATCACACACGGGGCCCTCTTGTTCAACTCATGCGATCAAGTAACATTCTTATTTCTAACATCACTCTACGTGATTCTCCCTTCTGGACACTTCATGTATACGATTGCAAGCATGTTACTATCTCGGAAACTACAGTCCTGGCTCCAGTTGTTGGGGCTCCAAACACTGATGGAATAAATCCAGGTCATTTCCCATCCACTTGTGTTTTACTGTGATTCCAGAGCTTTAATTCATTTCAGCCATAGCTTACATTGCTCAATGACTGGATAATTGTCTAACTCTACGGTTATAGGCAATACGAACCTGCCATCCTTGTACTTCCATGTTAATCTTTAACTGTTATTGTATCATTAGGAACACTTGATGCTCCACTCAGAATTCTCAGCTGCTCTTATTGCTTATGCAGATTCTTGCACAGATGTGATGATTGAAAATTGCTATATCTCTGTTGGTGATGACGGGATAGCTATAAAGAGTGGTTGGGATCAATATGGAATTGCTTATGGGCGTCCTTCTACTAACATCACTATTCGCAGGGTCACAATCCGCTCCATGGTGAGGTGAGTCATTTGTTTGGGTTCATTGTTGTAAGTTTGCATATTATGTTTAGAAGTAAATATTGGTGGATGGATGACACTCAATGTCCACAATGTGAAGTCATTATTGTAGAATATGTTGGGCTTGGTTAACCTATTTTGTTTTGATATTTCTGATACATGTCCATGCTGCTTATTTAACAATCTTTTCTTCTAATGGTAGTTTTTCCTTGTCAGTAGTTGCTTTTATCTACGAAGGTCGCTGCTGCTGATAAAATAGCATGTGTCTTAGTTTTCTGTAGTATAAACATAAGAATAAGATAGCTATCTGTGCAGTACATCAATATGTTAGGTGAATCGAAAGAGAATGCTGAATTATTGTTGTAGAAGCCAATCAACGCTACTAGTTGAGGTTTGCCAGTCCTGTTTGATTGTGTGTTAATCTCCTTTCCATTTTCTGGACAGTGCTGGTGTATCTATAGGAAGTGAAATGTCTGGCGGTGTTTCAAACGTTTTGGTAGAGAATGTCCACATTTGGAGTTCACGGCGAGGTGTGAGGATAAAGACTGCCCCTGGAAGAGGGGCCTATGTAAACAACATCGCCTACCGAAACATAACCCTCGAAAATGTCCGTGTTGGTATTGTGATAAAGACCGACTACAACGAGCACCCAGATGAAGCCTTCGACCCAAAGGCTGTTCCCATTGTGGGTAACATTTCTTATACATCAATCCACGGGCAAAGGGTTCGTGTACCAGTCAGGATACAAGGGAGTGCAGAGATCCCTGTGAGGAATGTTACTTTCCATGATATGTCAGTTGGTTTACTTGACAAGAAGTACCATGTTTTCCAGTGCTCCTTCGTCCAGGGGCAGGTCATCGGCTATGTTTTCCCTGTGCCGTGCAAGAACCTGGACCTGTATAACGAGCGGCGAGAGCTGGTTAAAGAATCAACACTACAGAACATCTCCGATATCGACTACAGTTTCTGACAGAGGTGGTCTGTCTTACTGTACTATTGTTGTAGGAGTATACAGTGGTCAGCTTAGTCTTAGTTCACCATGTCCACAGGCAATTTTGTTTGTAGCTGTTTACACAATTACACGTCACTCTCAGGCATGTATATTTATGGAGGCCCCGACTTGTCTATACTGTTTCATAGAAAGTTACTTATGTTTTCACATTTCAGCCTTGTATTTCTGCCAGCTAATTTGACACAATCAAACTTTATACTTGACTAACAGCAACATTAACACTTAGTGTATTATAGTTGCAATTATCCATTGTAATATGTAGTTGCAAAGGTTCATTTTAGTTCGGTTTGCAATGCTCAGTCTGTTAAAGCTTATTGAAAAGAACGGCAAAGATGCAGCCATACAACCACACAATTGGCCCTGGAGCAAACTTTATTTAGGTAGAGTCTATGGATGAAACTGTGGGTAGCTTCTGTTGGTTTGATTTTCTCTTTGCTTACCTTTCAAATTAACCGAAAAAAGAATCAAGCAAGTAATGTGTCCCTGAATATGTTGTCTACACACTAATTCAACACAATTGATACCTTATACTAACAGTTTATTATGGATCGGAGGGAGTAATTTGCTATACTTACAATTATCCATGGTTCACTCTATTTTGGTTCACAATGTCCAGTTTGTCAGAGCTCCTTGAAAGGAATGGCAAGTACAGCAACACAGGTAAAGACCTTGCACCTGGAGCAAAGTTTAAGATAGTCTGTTGGTGCTGGTTCCATTAAAGAAACCTCACACCATGCAACATCATGTTTTTTTTTTAAAAAAACCCAATATATTAACCTAGCAAGCTGCCTCATTAAAAATCTTTCAGTCCCCTTAGGTAACCTGGCGAGGAAAAAAGCGTGTCTGAAACTTGCTGCCCCAATCAAAGTACGGTTACATTGTGTACAAGTCTACCAAAAATAAAATCAGGGGGTTCATTGACCCAATTACAAGAAACTTTACTTCTAAAACAAGCCCTCAGCTAAATCATGAGCAACCTCATTCGCTTCCCTCGGACAATACTGAAAATGAACACTTCCAATAAGGGCCGCAATATCAAGACAATCTGCAAATATGGCCAACGATTGTCCCCACCCAAGTAGCTTCACTTGTGCAAGCCTCCACCATCTCTAAAAAATTGGACTACACCTTAATGTTATTACAACCCAATCTATTTTTGCAAGATCAAGACCCTCTCTCATGGCCAAAGCCTCAGCCCTGCCGCCGATGCAATGTTAGGCAACTAGATCGAAGATGCCGCAATAAATTTACCTTCATGATCTCTTAGAATGGCGCCTACCGATCATGCATGTGTATCTGAGTCTACATTTACCTTGATAACTCTAAGCGATGGTCTGATCCAGTGATGTCTTATTGGTTTCCTCTTGACATTGAAAGAATAGAAAATTTGCATTTAAACTTGTTCATTGTGTGCGCGTTGACGGCGGATCCACCAGAGATACCAGCTCCCTACAACAATAACTTTCTTTATCCCCGGATCAATCCCCGGCATAGAGGCATCTTGTCTCCTGAACAAAAGTTTCAGGACTGCAGAACCTGATCGATCTTCCTCCAACGCTTCTTCCATGAGCTGAGATATACCTAAAATACCAAAGTGACTGAGCAGTGGGGCATTTAAAAACAAGATGCAAAACATCTTCCGCTGCTTGATTACAAATAGGACAACCACCACTCCTTCTCACATGCCGATTTGCCAGAGTTGATTTGAGAGGTAGTATTCCATGAAGTGCTCTCCAATTTTTTTTTTTTAATTTTACTAGGTACCTTTAGCTTCCAAATAATTTTCCATACCGGGTTATTTGCTTATGATCCTGGGAGAGACAACTACGAGATGCCCTTGATCTGAGATACAACCGCATTTTTTTTGTTCATCACATGGGGTGCGCCATCCCACACTTTAAAACTTATGATAGAGTCTTTTTTTTGAAACGGAACTTATGACAGAGTCTTAAACAACCTACTAACAACAGGTGATCAAAGCTACTCCCTAATGTTTCGTATTAATTGACCTGAAGTCGTTTGGAAGCCAGGCTTTCATTTCTTTGTAGCATTTTAAAATGAATACATGTATTCATTTCATTTGCATTGTAATTCCAGAAATGGACACTTGTTTGGTTGCCACAGGAATTAGAAATGATAGCTGAATTCAATATTGAATTTGTAGATGACTTCCATAGAGAAACGCAAATGACAGGTTTCAGCTTAGAATCGTGTTTACCCATGAAGTCAATTTGCTAGATTTCCTAAATGAAATGACGGTCCAATTATGTGGCAACCAAACAGCCCACCTATGGAATTTCAAAATAAATTCCAGAATTCCAGACCAAAATGATGGATAATAAACGACCTCTTAGATTTAGTACAAAAATTCTAACACGTTGCGGCTGGAAGAAGCTTAGAGCTCGTTTGGAAGCCAGGCTTTCATTTCGTTTGTAGCATTTTGAAATGAATACATGTATTCATTTCATTTATATTGTAATTCTAGAAATGGACACTTGTTTGGTTGCCACAGGAATTGCAAATGACAGCAGAATTCAATATTGAATTTGTAAATGGTTTTCATAGAGAAACGCAAATGACAGGTCTCAGCTTGGAATCATGTTTACCCATGGAATCATTTTGCTGGATTACCTAAATGAAATGACGGCCCAATTCTGTGGCAACCAAACAAGCCACCTATGGAATTTCAAAATGAATTCCAGGATTTCAGGCCCAAATGATGGATACCAAACGAGCTCTTAGACAACCTGGAGAACATGAGCATCGTCAACAAGCTTCATCCAGCTCACCTCCATTCACCACCCTCATCCAAGCTCCGGTAGCCACATGCATCTATTGATGCGCAGGGTGGGGCCAGGCCTCCATTTCAAAAAAAAATCTAGGCTCCGGCAAGATTACCAGTAATACAAGTCAGTTTTTTATTTTTGAGTGAAGTCAGTTTCTTCCTGTGTACCTGCAAAGGCTCAAGGCCGTGAGCCCGTGAGCAACAGAACGGGCCTCCAGTATACAAGCCCACAAGCCAGTTCCTACGATCGCAGCAGGGACACCTGGCGACCCGTCATTGGCTGGCGATCCACGAGCGCCGCGCCCTCTCCCTCCCTATCCTGAACTCCAAACAGATAACCCGCCCGCGAGTGCACTGCAACTCCCGCTCCACTCCCCCATCCCTCCATGGCGACCCCTCTGCCCACCGGCTCATTCGCCGCCTGCAGCCTCCAACCAAGGTAATCAGCGACACTCCGGCCTATTTCCGTCGAAACATCTGGTTTTCCTTGCACAATTGTTTTTGCTGAATTGTTTTCCTGTCCCGCGATCGAGCTAGGATCCCGGCTCTGCAATTGCATGCTCCGAAGCCGAATGCTGCGCCGGCGGCGGCTTGCGCTCCCGTCCGGCGGGCCAGCGGCCACCGTGCCGGCGCGACGAAGAGCAGCCTCTCCACCGTGTGCGAGCCACTGGGGCCCGACAGGCCCGTCTGGTTCCCCGGCAAAGCGCCTCCCCCGTGGCTCGACGGCAGGTGAGCATGTAGAGGACATACGAGTCTTTGTACCATAATAACAGAACAAATTTCATGCCTTCTTAGTTGAAATGAACTGAATTTCATTGCGTCCCTGACATGATTGTGTTGCCATTTCCCTTCAGCCTTCCGGGAGACTTTGGGTTTGATCCTCTTGGACTAGGTAATTACTACAAACTACAAACTGGTGCGAGAGTACCATGCATATTCAACAAAGTTTTGCAGAATAATCTCCTTGGCAATGTACTGTACTTCATACATGTGGATACATGCGATGCAGGGTCGGAGCCGGAGTCGCTGCGGTGGTTCGCGCAGGCGGAGCTGATGCACAGCCGGTGGGCGATGGTGGCGGTGGCCGGGATCCTGATCCCGGACACCCTGCAGAAGTGGGGCTTCATGGAGGAGTTCAACTGGTTCACCGCCGGCGAGCGCGAGTACTTCGCGGACCCGCTGACGCTCTTCGTGGTCCAGATGGCGCTCATGGGGTGGGCGGAGGGCCGGCGGTGGATGGACTACCTCAACCCTGGCTCCGTCGACATCGAGCCGCGCTTCCCCAACCGCAAGAACCCCACCCCCGACGTCGGGTACCCGGGCGGGCTGTGGTTCGACTGGGGAAACTGGGGCCGCGGCTCGCCGGAGCCCGTCATGGTGCTCCGCACCAAGGAGATCAAGAACGGCCGCCTCGCCATGCTCGCCTTCGTCGGCTTCTGGTTCCAGGCCGTCTACACCGGCCAGGGCCCCCTCGACAACCTCTTCGCGCACCTCGCCGACCCCGGACACTGCAACATCTTCTCGGTACGTATACGTGGATGAGACTCCATTAGTTTACTTTGCTTCTGATGATTATCATGTATAGCATGGATACCAATCATGACGTGGTTGGCTTTGATCTTACAGGCATTCACGTCCCACTGATCGCCAGAAAGACTGAAGCGGGCCACGGTGTTGCTAAAACAGAGGTTTTTGGGTTCCGGCGTATAGTGTCATCTAGGCTCTAGCCGTTGGAATGTGAATATTACAGTTGCACCCAAAGAGGGGTTAAAATGGGCAAAGATGCTTACTACTCTGTACAATGAAATAGTAGTACTAGGCAAAACTACACTACTCTACCACAGGAACAGCAGAATCGCACATTTACACTTCTTTTAGGGACATACTCGCGTTTCCCAAACCGTCTCCCAAACGCGACGGATTGAGTGTTTGGGGGACGTCGCTCCCCAATCGCGTTCCCAAACGCCGTCCCAAACATTAAAATAATCTTTTGTTTTTGTTTTTTTGCATATTTTATTTAATAAAGAAAAAAAATATTCCACAAACTAATACATAATTGGGAACGTGGTTTACACGAAGACATAATTTGGAACATGGTTTTCCACAAACTAATACATAGTTTGAACCATGGTTGACACAAATATAAAATATTATAAAATAACTAAACCTAACTAGGCCGGGCATCAAAGGTTTCGTGTGTTTGCTGCCAAGAAAAAACACTCGAGGGCACACTCAGTCACCCAAACTGGAAAATCCAGATGGTGAGGGTGCCCCCGTTGGTTCTTCCGAGGAAGAACAACCAGAAACCTCCGTGCTTATATTCGTTGCGAAGAAACAACACTCATCAGTCATCGTCCTCCTCGGCGTTGTCGCTGTGGTAGTTCCGACGGCAACGCGTCTCGTCGAACACCTTGACGCTCATGCCCCTATCGCCAAAGTAGGAGAACACGAGCACATAGCCTGCTTCAAGGCGGTGGTAGCGCGCGAACTTCTCCAAGCCGATGTAGAGGTACATCTTGTCGCGCGCGTCATAGATCACGTCGACGATCCACCGGCAGCAGCCGCGGTCATCCTCCCGCAGATGCAGCGAGCCCGGGCGCTCGTCGCCGGCGACGAAGTCGGCGAAGGTGTCCGGCAGCCTCTAGATGCCGTGTGGGTCGCCCTTGAGGACAACGATGAACTCGAACAGCATGGGCCCCTCCTCGTCTTGCATGTCCGACGATGAGGAAGACGATGGCGTCGTAGGCGATGTCGAGCGTGCAGCTCTGCCGCGGCCACGACCACGGCCGCGAGCTTGGCATCTGCCTCTACCAGCCATGGCGTCGAATCTTGAGATGGCGGCAGCTAGTGTTGGAGAGAGAGACGCTAGGGTTTGTGTGTGAGAGGGACGATGAGAGGCGGCCCTTTTATAGGCCGGAGGGAGGCGGGGGAGCGGTGGCGCTCATTAACACCGGCACCCAGAGCTAGGCGCGACGAGATGCTTTGCTGCGCCTCTGCGGGAACTGCACTATCTGCGCACCAATAACTTCCGTCGCGAGGTAGGCGACGGTTAGGTTAAAATTCAATGTGCCGCTGATGCGTCGGTCCCGCCACTCCGCGCCTCGCTTTTCGGTGTGTCCGGCGTCCCCGGAGCGTCCCCTGTGGGGCGGGGACGGGCTCAGGGCGCCGGTGTTGACCACCAAAACCCACCGGCGAGCAGCGACGGGCAACACGTAGAGCCGGGAGGCTCCCAGGACTGCTGGTGGGCCCTGGTCCCTCGGGCGATGGCCCGCAATGCTCCGGCACGCACGTCCGAGCTAGTGCAAGGGCGTGCCACATGACCTATACCTGGTCAGGAAGGTGATGGATTGCTTCGACTAGTTTCCTGCATGGCATACACGTAAACATTAAATACGAGCCTCGATCGGCTCTCAGGTTATCCTGTGAATCGGCTCAAGGAGCCGATCCACCCATGATACGTATAGGATCTACGATAACATGGTGGTCCTGCTTGATCAATACTAAGTTAAAACGATCTACGACGATTTAGGGTTTTCACCACATAACCGGAACGTCCTACACGTAACCGAGCACAGCGAGATATGAAAGATAATAGAAAACCAGTCCTAGACAAGGCCTAAAAACCAACGTAGAGTTGATTCCCGGGACATCCTCTCCGAGATCGGCAAACTATACCTTACGCACTACTGGATCATTCAACCCGTTTGCAAGGCATAACCATATGGATATCAAACTAATCCTTGATGAACAAGGAACAACCATAACAGATCGAATCTACTAAATAAAGACTAAGCAAGGTGCTGCCCTTACACCTAAAATAGGTGTAAAGGCAACTAGATATCTAGGGATAGCATAACTAAACGAATTCATCAAGATAACATCGATGCTAACCCTAACATATCTATGATAACTACGTTGCTCGCCATCAACAAGGCTTCGATACGAGCAACGCATGAACAACGAATAAACTTGATCTCGCCTAGATCGCAATCTAGGCAGCATGACGCTACCGGAAGAAACCCTCGAAACAAGGGGTGGCGATGCGCCTAGATTGGTTTGTTGAGAACGTGATCGTCCTCCTTTCTCAATAACCCTAGATACATATTTATAGTCCGCAGACTTTCTAACTTGGGAATAATCCCAACCGTGTACGAGCTAAATTCTATCTCTTAATTCTAACCGACACGTAACCTACTATAATTTACAGATACACGGGCAATCTAGCCCAAACTCTCATACAAGGCCGATTCATGAATAATTTCCATGCATATTCTCTAAGCCCATCTCAATCACGGCCCACCTCTGATTCGGTTAAAATCTGGTGATAACACATGCCCCCCTGGTTTTGGCAATGATAATTCCAAAACCACTCTGTTTTTTTCTTCGTCGGGTCATGTCGTGGCAGAGCAGAACCGTCGCAGTATCCTTCATCATGATGCCTTGCCTTCTCAACTTCTCTGCACGATTTGACAGTTTTTTGGCACCACTTCCTCGGAAACCGCTGTGGCATTAAATCTCCACTATATCCCCTTTATTTAACCGCGCCGAACAGTTCGCCTCTTCATCCCCTTGCTCTGCACTAGCCATCGGCAAAAAACCCCCTTCCTCTGTAGCCATGTCTTCCTCCTCCTCCTCCTCCGCCTCATCGGTTCTCTCCTCCTCCTCTTCTTCCTCTCGGGAGCCAACACCGGAATGGGATTCGCTGGCGGCGTATGACATCCGCGCCCCAGAGAAGTGGGACGAGGAGGACCACGATTCCTCCGTCTGGTCCGAGGATGACAAGTCCTTGACCAGCGGAGACGACGACTTCCAGTTCCTCGCCGATGGGGAGCTGGAGGCGGAGAGCGAGGATGACCTCTTCTCCTGGGATGGCCCCATCTCCTCCGACGAGGAGGAGGAAGAGGAGGATGACGATTCCTCCGACGAATATCCGCCGGCTAAGCGCTTCCGCGCCGGGTCGGATGACGATGATGACGACGATGACGAGGAGGAAGAGGCCCCCGCCGAGGGCTACGGGAGTAGTGACGAGGACGTCGCCGGCAGCAGCGCCGACGGCAGCTACAACGGCGACGATGAGGGCAGCGACGGCCCATAGAGTAGCATCTACTAGTATAGGACTAGTAGTAGTAGATTGGTCAATAGACCTCTCTTTTGTTCTTCCTTTCTCGAGCAATCGGCTCTTCACTGTAAAAAATCCCCTTTTGTCAATGAAGAAAAATGTTTCCATGTCGATTTTGCCGATAGTCAAAATGAGTCAACGCTTCAAAGAGCCGATGGCAGCGCATCGGCCTTTGCCATAAAACGCGAATAAGGTCCAATCAGTTGCCTATTCAAACGGTAACCTGCAACCTTTGTCTGAAGGAATAAACTCAGATCCCCAAATCGCCGCTCGAACTGATCCAACTCACGGCCACGCGAATCTTAGACCTCAATTACGCAGATTTGACTCCACAGTGAATCCAATGGCATAATCCAATGGCGGAATCACCGCGCGCCAATGTAATATGATAACTGCTCAATTGGGCCTGTACCTCTAGAGTCGATGGCTGTGCATCGGCTTTTTGGTCTGAAGTCGATCTCTGTGCATCGGCTGTACTTGTATCCTGATGTCTTGCATATTTTTCTAAAGTCGATGTCCGTGCATTGGCTGTGATTTGTATAAAAAAAAATTTACTGGCCGATTTTATGCATCGGCCCCCATATTTCACTGTCCGTCATCCCACATGCTTGGGAAATATTTCTTGAGATGTTGACCATTGACAGCTACTGGGAATTTAACACCGTCCAGCTGCTCGAGCATGTATGCATTACCCTTCAGAACCTGGTCGACTTTGTACGGTCCGTGCCAATTAGGAGACCATTTACCATATGCTTTATCCTTAGTTCCTAATGGCAACACAGCTTCCCATACTAGATCACCAACCTGAAACTCCTTTGGTCTCACCTTCTTATTGTTTGCACGAGCTACCTTGGTTTTGTTCTCTTTAATCTTTTCCAACGACCAAAGTCTGAGTTCCGTCAGATCCTCAATACTATCACTCATCAGGGCTGCATATTCTTCAGTTGTTAGATCATTCTGAAACGTAACACGTCTCGATCCAGCCGTAATTTCCCAAGGCAATACGGCTTCTTGACCATAGACCAGCTGGTATGGCGAGGTTTTTATAGCCCCATGACATGACATGCGATAAGCCCACAAAGCTTCTGACAATACCTCATGCCAACGTCTAGGGTGCTCGTCAACTTTCCTCTTAATCAGCTTGATGAGGCTCTGGTTAGACGCTTCAGCTTGCCCATTTGCTTGAGCATAGTATGGAGACGATCGGATCAGCTTAATTCCCATGTCGTCGCAGAACTTTCTGAACTCTTTAGAAACGAAGACCGAACCTCCATCGGTCGTGATAGTCTAGGGAATCCCGAATCTATGAATGACATGCTCTTTCACGAAAGTGATAACATCTTCTGATTTTACTGACTTCATAGGGACGGCTTCCACCCATTTAGTGAAATAATCTGTAATGGCCAAAATCCGCTCATGGCCTTTGCTCGATGCAGGATGGATTTTGCCGATCATATCCATGCCCCAACCTCGAAATGGCCAAGGCTTAATGATGGGGTTCCCTTGCTGATGCGGGTACCATCTGAATTTTCCCAAACATCTGACACGCTTGACATCCTTTATAGTACTTAAAGCAATCCTCAAGCATGGTGGGCCAGTAAAACCCTGATCGCCTGATCAGCCATTTCATCTTATGAGCCGATTGATGAGTTCCACAGGCGCCTTCGTGTACCTCGTGTAAGAGCCGATTCGACTCGGTTGGTCCCAGGCATTTGAGAAGTAATCCCTCCAAAGTCCTGTAGAACATGTCATCTCTTATAAGGACATATTTCATGGCCTTGTACCTTATCCGTTTAGGTGCCCCCCGAGCCGAATCTTTCAAGTAATTGAAGATATCAGCTCTCCAATCATCCTGTTCCAGGAACTGCACCTGAACATCGGCTCCATCTATTACGTTCTTGTAGCCTGATGCCATCTGTGCGAGATCGTTGGCCACGGTATTTTGTGACCTTGGAATCCAGTTAAAGTTTATGTACCTAAATTGTGTCATCAACTCACGGCATTGCATCCATAATGGGAAGAGCGACTCGCTCTCACACTTGTAGTCCTCCGTGAGTTGGGAAATCACCAATCTAGAGTCTCCAAAAAGTTCCACCGCTTCTGCCCCGGCTTCCAAAAGCAACTCCATTCCCTTGCGTATTGCCTCATACTCAGCGACATTGTTGGTGCAAGGGGTAGATAGCCTGATGGAAAAGGAATACGTTGCCCCCCGAGGCGACACGAGTAGAATGCCGATGCCGCAACCATCATCGCAAGCCGATCCATCAAAGAACATGGCCCATGCACGTACAGATAATGCTGCTATATCAGTGTTGATTCGTTCAGCAATAAGATCGGCCAACGCTTGTCCCTTGACTGCTTTCGCAGGCTGATACCGGAGATCAAATTCTGACAATGCAAACATCCACTTACCGAGTCGGCCTTTCAAAACAGGAGCCGACAGCATGTGTTTGACGATGTCTGACTTGCATATGATGACAATTTCCGCTGACAGAAAGATGTGACGAAGCTTGGTGCGGGTAAAAAATAGGCGGAGGCACAACTTCTCGATCTCGAGGTACCTTGTCTCTGCGTCCAACATCCTTCTGCTGAGGTAGAAAGCCACCTTCTCCAGACCATCATAAAGTTGCACCACCACTGACGCGATGGAAGTGTCAGCTACTGATAAGTAAATATAGAATGGTCTGTCTTGCTGAGGCGGAACTAGCACAGGCGGTGTCGTTAAATACTCCTTAATCTCATCAAACGCTTGTTGCTGCTCTGCCCCCCAGTGAAACTCGTCATCAGATTTAATTTTCACCAATCCCATAAACGGCTCGATTCATCCTGACAGATTGGAGATGAATCTACGGACGAAGTTGATTTTGCCGATGAGACATTGGAGTTCCTTATTCGTGGTAGGTGGTTGCATGGTGCGCACTGCCTCCTGACTTTTCAGGCCGATCTCATTTCCAAGTTCATGAACCAAGAAAACCAAGAACTGACCGGCCATTACACCAAAAGCACACTTCTTTGGATTCATTCTTAGCCTGAATTTCCTAGTTCGGTCCAGGATGCGTCGCAAATCCTCCAAGTGCCCTTCTACGGAGACAGACTTGACCACCACGTCATCGATGTAAATCTCCACCAACTTGCCGATCAGATCATGAAAGATGTAATTCATGGCTCTTTGGTACGTTGCACCGGCATTCTTCAGTCCAAAAGTCATGACTACATATTTAAACAAGCCCACTGAACCTAGTACTCTGAATGCAGTCTTGTGTATATCTTCTGGCGCCATGAAAATTTGGTTGTAGCCGGCATTGCCATCCATGAAACTTAAAACCTTGTGACCAGCAGCTGCATTGACCAATGTCTCTGCTACCAGCATGGGATATTCATCCTTTGGAGTGGCTCTATTGAGATCTCGAAAATCTATGGCGACGCGCCATCGGCCATCCTTTTTCTGCACAGGTACGATATTAGAAATCCATTCAGCGTACCTGCATGGCCTGATGAATCCGGCGGTCAACATTTTCTCGATCTCTTTCTTGACTTCTTCTAGAATATCGGCCTTCATCTGACGTGCACGCTGCTGGAACGGCCGAAATCCTTTCTTGAGAGGGAGCTGATACGCGTACAGCACGCGTCCATTGGGAACCCCAAGAGGAAGGTGTGATGCGTACAGCGGCAAGTTTTCCCTCAGTAAGAAATCAAGGTTTATCGAACCAGTAGGAGCCAAGAAGCACGTTGAAGGTTGATGGCGGCGAGATGTAGTGCGGCGCAACACCAGGGATTCCGGCGCCAACGTGGAACCTGCACAACACAACCAAAGTACTTTGCCCCAACGAAACAGTGAGGTTGTCAATCTCACCGGCTTGCTGTAACAAAGGATTAGATGTATAGTGTGGATGATGATTGTTTGCGGAAAACGAGTAGAACAAGTATTGCGAGTAGATTGTATTCGATGTAAAAGAATGGACCGGGGTCCACAGTTCACTAGTGGTGTCTCTCCCATAAGATAAATAGCATGTTGGGTGAACAAATTACAGTTGGGCAATTGACAAATAGAGAGGGCATGACCATGCACATACATGATATGGTGAGTATTGTGAGATTTAATTGGGCATTACGACAAAGTACATAGACCGCTATCCAGCATGCATCTATGCCTAAAAAGTCCACCTTCAGGTTATCATCCGAACCCCTTCCGGTATTAAGTTGCAAACAACAGACAATTGCATTAAGTATGGTGCGTAATGTAATCAATAACTACATCCTTGGACATAGCATCAATGTTTTATCCCTAGTGGCAACAGCACATCCATAAACTTAGAGGTTTACGTCACTCCCCGCATTCACGGAGACATGAACCCACTATCGAGCATAAATACTCCCTCTTGGAGTTAAGAGTAAAAACTTGGCCGAGCCTCTACTAATAACGGAGAGCATGCAAGATCATAAACAACACATAGATATAAATTGATAATCAACATAACATAGTATTCTCTATCCATCGGATCCCAACAAATACAACATATAGCATTACAGATAGATGATCTTGATCATGTTAGGCAGCTCACAAGATCCGACAATGAAGCACATAAGGAGAAGACGACCATCTAGCTACTGCTATGGACCCATAGTCCAGGGGTGAACTACTCACTCATCACTCCGGAGGTGACCATGGCGGTGAAGAGTCCTCCGGGAGATGAATCCCCTCTCCGGCGGGTGCCGGAGGCGATCTCCTGAATCCCCGAGATGGGATTGGCGGCGGCGCGTCTCCGGAAGGTTTTCCGTATCGTGGCTCTCGGTGCGGGGGTTTCGCGACGAAGGCTATTTGTAGGCGGAAGGGCGGGTCGGGGGGCCACACGAGGGACCCACACAACAGGGCCGCGCGGCCGGGGGCTGGGCCGCGCCGCCCTGGCGTGTCGTCGCCTCGTGGCCCCACTTTGTTTACTCTTCGGTCTTCCGGAAGCTTCGTGTGAAAATAGGCCCCCGGGCGTTGATTTCGTCCAATTCCGAGAATATTTCCTTACTAGGATTTCGAAACCAAAAACGAGCAATCGGCTCTTCGGCATCTCGTTAATAGGTTAGTGCTGGAAAATGCATAAATATGACATAAAGTATGCATAAAACATGTAGATATCATCAATAATGTGGCATGGAACATAAGAAATTATCGATACGTCGGAGACGTATCAGCATCCCCAAGCTTAGTTTCGCTCGTCCCGAGCAGGTAAACGATAACAAAGATAATTTCTGGAGTGACATGCCATCATAACCTTGATCATACTATTGTAAGCATATGTAATGAATGCAGCGATCAAAACAATGTGAATGACATGAGTAAACAAATGAACCATATAGCAAAGACTTTTCATGAATAGTACTTCCAAGACAAGCATCAATAAGTCTTGCATAAGAGTTAACTCATAAAGCAATAATTCATAGTAAAGGCATTGAAGCAACACAAAGGAAGATGAAGTTTCAGCGGTTGCTTTCAACTTATAACATGTATATCTCATGGATATTGTCAATGTAAAGTAATATAACAAGTGCAATATGCAAGTATGTAGGAATCAATGCACGAGTTCACACAAGTGTTTGCTTCTTGAGGTGGAGAGAGATAGGTGAACTGACTCAACATAAAAGTAAAAGAATGGCCCTTCGCAGAGGGAAACATTGATTGCTATATTTGTGCTAGAGCTTTGGTTTTGAAAACAAGAAACAATTTTGTCAACGGTAGTAATAAAGCATATGTGTTATGTAAATTATATCCTACAAGTTGCAAGCCTCATGCATAGTATACTAATAGTGCCCGCACCTTGTCCTAATTAGCTCGGATTACCTGGATTATCATCGCAATGCATATGTTTTAACCAAGTGTCACAAAGGGGTACCTCTATGCCGCTCTGTACAAAGGTCTAAGGAGAAAGCTCGCATTGGATTTCTCGCTTTTGATTATTCTCAACTTAGACATCCATACCGGGACAACATAGACAACGAGATAATGGACTCCTCTTTTATGCATAAGCATGTAGCAACAATTAATTTTCTCATATGAGATTGAGGATATTTGTCCAAAACTGAAACTTCCACCATGATTCATGGCTTTAGTTAGCGGCCCAATGTTCTTCTCTAACATTATGCATGCTCTAACCATTAAATAAGTGGTCAATCTCCCTTACTTCAGACAAGACGGACATGCATAGCAACTCACATGATATTCAACAAAGAGTAGTTGATGGCGTCCCCAGGAAAATGGTTATCGCACAACAAGCAACTTAATAAGAGATAAAGTGGATAAGTACATATTCAATACCACAATAGTTTTTAGGCTATTTGTCCCATGAGCTATATATTGTAAAGGTAAAGAATGGAAATTTTAAAGGTAGCACTCAAGCAATTTACTTTGGAATGGCGGAGAAATACCATGTAGTAGGTAGGTATGGTGGACACAAATGGCATAGTGGTTGGCTCAAGGATTTTGGATGCATGAGAAGTATTCCCTCTCAATACAAGGTTTAGGCTAGCAAGGCTATTTGAAACAAACACAAGGATGAAGCGGTGCAGCAAAACTCACATAAAAGACATATTGTAAACATTATAAGACTCTACACCGTCTTCCTTGTTGTTCAAACTCAATACTAGAAATTATCTAGACCTTAGAGAGACCAATTATGCAAACCAAATTTTAGCAAGCTCTATGTATTTCTTCATTAATAGGTGCAAAGTATATGATGCAAGAGCTTAAACATGAGCACAACAATTTCCAAGTATCACATTATCCAAGACATTATAGCAATTACTATATGTATCATTTTCCAATTCCAACCATATAACAATTTAACGAAGAAGAAACTTTCGCCATGAATACTATGAGTAAAGCCTAAGGATATATTTGTCCATATGCAACAGCGGAGCGTGTCTCTCTCCCACACAAAGAATTCTAGGATCCATTTTATTCAAACAAAAACAAAAAAAACAAACCGACGCTCCAAGCAAAGCACATAAGATGTGATGGAATAAAAATATAGTTTCAGGGGAGGAACCTGATAATGTTGTCGATGAAGAAGGGGATGCCTTGGGCATCCCCAAGCTTAGACGCTTGAGTCTTCTTGAAATATGCAGGGGTGAACCACCGGGGCATCCCCAAGCTTAGAGCTTTCACTCTCCTTAATCATGTTGTATCATCTCCCTCTCTTGATCCTTGAAAACTTACTCCACACCAAACTCAAAACAACTCATTAGAGGGTTAGTGCACAATAAAAATTTACATGTTCAGAGGTGACATAATCATTCTTAACACTTCTGGACATTGCACAAAGCCACTGAAAGTTAATGGAATCGAAAAATCCATCAAGCATAGCAAAACAGGCAATGCGAAATAAAAGGCAGAATCTGTCAAAACAGAACAGTTCGTAAAGATGAATTTTATTGAGGAACCAGACTTGCTCAAATGAAAATTCTCAAATTGAATGAAAGTTGCGTACATATCTGAGCATCACTCACGTAAATTGGCATAATTTTCTGAGTTACCTACAGAGAATTTGGCCCAGATTCATTACAGCAAAGAAATCTGTTTCTGCGCAGTAATCCAAATCTAGTATGAACCTTACTATCAAAGACTTTACTTGGCACAACAATGCACAAAACTAAGATAAGGAGAGGTTGCTACAGTAGTAACAACTTCCAAGACTCTAATATAAAATAAAAGTACTGTAGTAAAATAAACACATGGGTTTATCTCCCAAGAAGTTCTTTCTTTATAGCCATTAAGATGGGCTCAGTAGTTTTAATGATGCATTCCCAAGAAATAGTAGTTGAAGCAAAAGAGAGCATCAAGAGGAAAATTCAAAACACATTTAAGTCTAACCCACTTCCTATGAAAAGGAATCTTGTAAATAAACAAGTCAATGAAGAATAAAGTGAATAGCATAGGAAGACAAAACAAGTGTAACTTCAAGATTCTCAACATAAAGAGGGGAAACTTAATATTATTAAGATGCATATAACCATGTTTCCCTCTCTCATAATAACTTTCAGTAGTATAATGAGCAAACTCAACAATATAATTATCACATAAAGCATTCTTATCATGAGTCTCATGCATAAAATAATTACTACTCCCAACATAAGCATAGTCATTCTTATTAATTGTAGTGGGAGCAAATTCAACAAAGTAGCTATCATTTTTATTCTCATCAAATATAGGAGGCATAGTATAATCATAATAAACTTTATCCTCCATAGTAGGTGGCACCAAGATACCACTATCATCATAAATGGGAGGCAAGGTATCATCAAAGTAAATTTTCTCCTCCATGCTTGGGGGACTAAAAATATCATTCCCATCAAAACTAGCTTCCCCAAGCCTAAATTCTTCCATAGCATTAGCAATAATAGTGTTCAAAGCATTCATACTAATAACATTGCCATTAGCACGCATATAAAGTTCCATAGGTTTTTTTAATTTTCTCTTCAAACACCTCATGTCCTAACTCAAGATAAATACTATAAAGATCTCTAATATTTTTGTTGTTTTCCATTAAGCCTAACTAGTGAAATAAAAACATGCATGGAATTAAGTAAAGTAAAACAAGTAACTAATTTTTTTGTGTTTTGTTTTAGTGCAGCAAACAAAGTAGTAAATAAAATAAAGCAAGACAAAAACAAAGTAAAGAGATTGGGATGTGGAGACTCCCCTTCCAGCGTGTCTTGATCTCCCCGGCAACGGCGCCAGAAAAAGAGCTTGATACGCGTACAGCACGCGTCCGTTGGGAACCCCAAGAGGAAGGTGTGATGCGTACAGCGGCAAGTTTTCCCTCAGTAAGAAACCAAGGTTTATCGAACCAGTAGGAGCAAAGAAGCACGTTGAAGGTTGATGGCGACGAGATGTAGTGCGGCGCAACACCAGGGATTTCGGCGCCAACGTGGAACCTGCACAACACAACCAAAGTACCTTGCCCCAACGAAACAGTGAGGTTGTCAATCTCACCGGCTTGCTGTAACAAAGGATTAGATGTATAGTGTGGATGGTGATTGATTGCAGAAAACAGTAGAACAAGTATTGCAGTAGATTGTATTCGATGTAAAAGAATGGACCGGGGTCCACAGTTCACTAGTGGTGTCTCTCCCATAAGATAAATAGCATGTTGGGTGAACAAATTACAGTTGGGCAATTGACAAATAGAGAGGGCATGACCATGCACATACATGATATGATGAGTATTGTGAGATTTAATTGGGCATTACGACAAAGTACATAGACCGCTATCCAGCATGCATCTATGTCTAAAAAGTCCACCTTCAGGTTATCATCCGAACCCCTTCCAGTATTAAGTTGCAAACAACAGACAATTGCATTAAGTATGGTGCGTAATGTAATCAATAACTACATCCTTGGACATAGCATCAATGTTTTATCCCTAGTGGCAACAAGACATCCATAACCTTAGAGGTTGTCTGTCACTCCCCGCATTCACGGAGACATGAACCCACTATCGAGCATAAATACTCCCTCTTGGAGTTAAGAGTAAAAACTTGGCCGAGCCTCTACTAATAACGGAGAGCATGCAAGATCATAAACAACACATAGATATAAATTGATAATCAACATAACATAGTATTCTCTATCCATCGGATCCCAACAAACACAACATATAGCATTACGGATAGATGATCTTGATCATGTTAGGCAGCTCACAAGATCCGACAATGAAGCACATAAGGAGAAGACGACCATCTAGCTACTGCTATGGACCCATAGTCCAGGGGTGAACTACTCACTCATCACTCCGGAGGCGACCATGGCGGTGAAGAGTCCTCCGGGAGATGAATCCCCTCTCCGGCGAGGTGCCGGAGGCGATCTCCCGAATCCCCGAGATGGGATTGGCGGCGGCGGCGTCTCTGGAAGGTTTTCCGTATCGTGGCTCTCGGTACTGGGGGTTTCGCGACGAAGGCTATTTGTAGGCGGAAGGGCAGGTCAGGGGGCCACACGAGGGACCCACACAACAGGGCCGCGCGGCCAGGGGCTGGGCCGCGCCGCCCTGGCGTGTCGTCGCCTCGTGGCCCCACTTTGTTTACTCTTCGGTCTTCTGGAAGCTTCGTGTGAAAATAGGCCCCTGGGCGTTGATTTCGTCCAATTCCGAGAATATTTCCTTACTAGGATTTCTGAAACCAAAAACAGCAACTGGCTCTTCGGCATCTCGTTAATAGGTTAGTGCCGGAAAATGCATAAATATGACATAAAGTATGCATAAAACATGTAGATATCATCAATAATGTGGCATGGAACATAAGAAATTATCGATACGTCGGAGACGTATCGGAGCCGATGCTCAATGATGCTCCTGTCTAACCCGAGCATCTCCGTGTAATCCCATGCAAAGCAATCCGGGTATTCTTTCAACAGAGCTATCATCAGGCTCCTCAGATGTGGATCTAACTTTTTGCTGATAAAAGTTGGTCGTGGCTTATCCCCAGGACCAATGTCAACCTCTTCTAGCTCATCAGCCGATGTAAACCCATACCCTAGCTTTCCGTCGCCTGCTAGATCGATACTTAACACAGGCAAAATATATGGCGAGGATAATATGGGCCGATTGCTGGAATCGGCCCCCATTTTGATTGCATTGCTCAATGAAGGTTCACATCTTGTTCGTGCTCTACTATATCTACGTGACATGCTTGAGTTGAGATCGTTACTTCTTATTTTTTGGGGCCGATCACAGGGATCGGCCTTGTCACGTACGTCCATAGACTTTGCTCTTGCTACACTGTCAGGCCGGTGGATAAGACCAGCCTCATCCCGTTTTTTGTCACCTCGATGCATTCACAGCCGTCCAAACTGACTCCAGAGAGCGGTTCCTGGTCTTCCGCTTCCCAAATGTTCATGCCAGCCGTTGAGATCTCGCTGAGTCATCTGCATGGACGATCTCCACTTCATCTCCATCCCACTGTATCAAGCATTGGTGCATCGTGGATGGAATGCAGCAGTTAGCGTGGATCCAATCCCTCCCTAGCAGGACAGCATAGGTGCTTTTGCTGTCGACGATGAAGAATGACGTGGGGATTGTTTTTCGGCCTACAGTCAGATCCACGCTCAGAACGCCTTGTGCTTCCGATGCTTGGCCGTTGAAGTCGCTCAATGTGACGTTGGTTTTGATCAGATCTGCGCTAGAGCGTCCCAGACGACGTAGCATGGAGTATGGAATTATATTGACTGCCGCTCCCGTGTCAACTAGCATCTTGTTGACAGGCTGCCCGTTGATATAACCTTTCAAGTACAGGGCCTTCAGATGTCTGTAGCTCCTTTCTCGCGGCTTTTCAAAGATAACTGGCCGTGGGCCGCAGTCAAGTTGCGCTACAGGTGCCTCTTCTGCTCTTGGAGCGCAGAACTCCGACGGAAGTATGAACACCATGTTTGTGCCAGCCGATGTCTTATCATCGGCTTTCTTTTGTTTGGGCGCCATTCTTTCTTCTGTGGACGGCCTTCCTCGTCCAAAGTTTGCTGAATTTTCACGGCCAGATCGGGCCGCGCCTTCCTCAACGTGTGCAGGTATAACCTCTCGGCTTCCTCCAAGCTACGTAGCCGCTGAACCCTGCGCTTTTGAGAGTGACTGAGCCCATCAGGGCACCACCTTGGCCGGTGGTATCTATCTTCTTCTTCTTCTTCTTCATCGTCTAACTCCTCGAGATCTTCCACTCGAGAGGGCTCAGCTTGTTTGTTCCGAGATGGGAGAGGCCCTAGACGTTTGAACACTGACACATCTCCTGCGTCCTTCTTCTTCTGTCTACACTCTGGGCAGTTGCCGATTGTGGGCAATCGGCTCATTCCTGAGTCCTAGCAATGTTTAAAGAAAGGACAGTCCCAGTGTCTGTCCATGTCGTCCTGCTCTCTTGACCTTCCCTTAGCGCGGCGCTCATATCCTTCGTCGTCTCCATCATACCGACGATACTTTCTGTCGTTTACGTTAGGCCGACGATCTCTTTCGTCGGCTGTGTCATGCCGCCGGCGTTGGTCATACTGACGCTCATATTTGTTAAGAAGGTGCTCGGAGAGTGGTCGTTGATACTGCACGCTTCTTACTTGTTCCTCGGTGACATACCGTTTGTCATCATATCGGGGCCGGTCGCGTGAACCGGCCTCCTCCTTTTCCTTACCACGAGAACGACTGCTCTCTTCTTTGTCCTTGCCAGGATGGTATACAGGCCCTGCCATGTTAATACTGAACGAGAAATCTGGTTGGCGTCTCACGGGGTGATTGCACTCCACCATGTTAACGGCAGGAAACGGTTGCGTGTCCACTTTCATGGCATACTGGCTGAAAATCAGACGGCCTTGTTCTATCGCCATTTGGATCTGCTGACGCAACACTTTGCAGTCGCTGGTGGTATGGGTGAACGAGTGGTGCCACTTGCAGTATGGCCTTCCGTTCATCTCTTGTGCCGTAGGGATTCTATGGCCTTCGGGTAACTTCAGCTGCTTCTCCTTAAGCAAAAGATCGAAAATCTGCTTAGCTTTGCTCACGTCGAAGTCAAACCCTTTTGCAGGACCTTGTGGTTTAACCCATTTGCAGGACACGGGGTTTTCCCCCCGAGCCCATTCAGCCACGGCTACTTCCTGGTCTCCCTGCGAGTCTTCATCCTCTTCTGTCTCAACCAGGCTTACCGGGCGTTTGAATTTGTCCCGGTACAGTTCGGGTGGCGCTGTTCATACAATGAAAGTTTCTGAACCATATGCGCCAGTGAAGTGTATTCCGCTTGGGAAGCCATGTCCTTGATCGGCGACGCGAGACCCAATACTGCCAGATCGACTGCTTCTTTCTCATTCAAACGAGCCGAATAACATCGGTTCCTCACATTCCTGAAGCGCTGAATGTATTCTGACACTGTTTCTCCACGCCTCTGTCGTACTTGTGCCAGATCGGCAATGCCAGCCTCGGAAGCTTCTGAGTGATATTGCATGTGGAACTGGTCTTCCATCTGCTTCCACGTCCGGATTGAATCTGGTGGCAGCGAGGTGTACCACCCAAAAGCCGATCCTGTGAGAGACTGCGCAAAAAACCTTACGCGTAGCTGGTCTGATGCTGAGATCATGCCCAACTGTGCCAAATATCGGCTCACATGCTCAATAGAACTAGAGCCTTCTGAGCCACTAAACTTTGAGAACTCAGGGAGCCGATATTTGGGCGGCAGTGGAATCAAATCATACTCATTGGGGTACGGCTTGGAATAGCCGATTGCCCTCCTCTTTGGTACCATGCCGAACTGGTCTCTCAAGATCGCACTGATCTGGTCCACGGTGTTAGCTGCAGGGGCTGAACTTTGCTGATTCGTTGCGGTGGCATATTTAGCCAGCCACGCCTGTTTATCGGCGTCTACTCCAGAAATTCCTCCTGTGGCTCCAGAAACTCCTCCTGCTGCAATCTGGTTCGTGCGCGCCAAGTTATTGCAGTCTGGCACATACATGCACGTGTATCCATGTGGGATTTCCTTAGGCGGTTCCATCATGAACTGGTAATCAGCAGGGTCGCCTCCAATCTTGTAGACGACGAACGCCGGTGAACCCGGCGGTTCTGGAGCTGCTAATGAGAACGGCAGCTGCGGTCTGGTGTGGAACGGTATCTCTCCTTGGTGAGTCCCTAGTGTAGGTCCTGACGAAGAGTACTGATGCTTCATGATTTCCTGGACCACGCGAAGCGCAACGCGCTCGAAAGCGTTCACCAGGCTCTCAGAATGACGGTGTAGCGAATGAGCTACCATGTAGTTAACTTCCTGGCGTAGAGCTCTGGTGCGTTCTTCTGAAGCGGTAGACAGATCCACTTCATCGAGAGCGCCTTCAGATGAGAACCCTTTCCACCTAATGTCGTGTGTGCGGGTCCTCTGGAAAGAGCCGATGAGGTCAGCTTCGAAGAGAGCTTTAAGCTCGTCATACTTCTTCTTATACTCCTCAGTCAGATCTTCGTACGTGACTGGGTCTTCCGCCATCTCTGATGCAGATGTTGATGCAGATGTTGATGTAGTTGAGTGTCCCACCGGGCGTGCCAGAATGTGTTGACCACCAAAACCCACCGGCGAGTGATACGTCTCCGACGTATCGATAATTTCTTATGTTCCATGCCACATTATTGATGTTATCTACATGTTATATGCACACTTTATGTCATATTCGTGCATTTTCTGGAACTAACCTATTAACAAGATGCCGAAGTGCCGATTCTTGTTTTCCGCTATTTTTGGTTTCGAAATCCTAGTAAGGAAATATTCTCGGAATTGGACGAAATCAACGCCCAGGGTCCTATTTTGCCACGAAGCTTCCAGAAGACCGAAGAGGAGACGAAGTGGGGCCACGAGGTGGCGACACCATAGGGCGGCGCGGCCCAAGCCCTGGCCGCGCTGACCTAGGGTGTGGGCCCCTCGTGACGCCCCTTGACCTGCCCTTCCGCCTACAAATAGCCTCCGTCGCGAAACCCCCAGTACCGAGAGCCACGATACGGAAAACCTTCCAGAGACTCCGCCGCCGCCAATCCCATCTCGGGGGATTCAGGAGATCGCCTCCGGCACCCTGCCGGAGAGGGGAATCATCTCCCGGAGGACTCTACGCCGCCATGGTCGCCTCCGGAGTGATGTGTGAGTAGTCTACCCCTGGACTATGGGTCCATAGCAGTAGCTAGATGGTTGTCTTCTCCTCATTGTGCTTAATTGTCGGGTCTTGTGAGCTGCCGAACATGATCAAGATCATTTATCTGTAATTCTATATGTTGCGTTTGTTGGGATCCGATGAATAGAGAATACTATGTTATGTTGATTATCAATTCATATCTATGTGTTGTTTATGATCTTGCATGCTCTCCGTTACTAGTAGATGCTCTGGCCAAGTAGATGCTTGTAACTCCAAGAGGGAGTATTTATGCTCGATAGTGGGTTCATGTCTCCGTGAATGCGGGGAAGTGACAGAAATCTCTAAGATTATGGATGTCTTGTTGCCACTAGGGATAAAACATTGGTGCTATGTTCGAGGATGTAGTTACTGATTACATTACGCGCAATACTTAATGCAATTGTCCGTTGTTAGCAACTTAATACTGGAGGGGTTCGGATGATAACCCGAAGGTGGACTTTTTAGGCATAGATGCATGCTTGGATAGCGGTCTATGTACTTTGTCGTAATGCCCAATTAAATCTCACTATACTCATCATAATATGTATGTGCATGGTCATGCCCTCTTTATTTGTCAATTGCCCAACTGTAATTTGTTCACCCAACATGTTGTTTATCTTATGGGAGAGACACCTCTAGTGAACTGTGGACCCCGGTCCAATTCTCTTTACTGAAATACAATCTACTGCAATATTGTTCTACTGTTTTCTGCAAACAATCATCATCCACACTATACATCTAATCCTTTGTTACAGCAAGCCGGTGAGATTGACAACCTCGCTGTTTCGTTGGGGCAAAGTACTTGGTTTGTGTTGTGCAGGTTCCACGTTGGCGCCGGAATCCCTGGTGTTGCGCCGCACTACATCTCGCCGCCATCAACCTTCAACGTGCTTCTTGACTCCTACTGGTTCGATAAACCTTGGTTTCTAGCGAGGGAAACTTACTGCTTGTACGCATCACACCTTCCACTTGGGGTTCCCAACGGTCGCGTCGCTGTACGCGTGTCAAGCTAAATTTACGGCGCCGTTGCCGGGGAGATCAAGACACGCTGCAAGGGAGTCTCCACATCCCAATCTCTTTACTTTGTTTTTGTCTTGCTTTATTTTATTTACTACTTTGTTTGCTGCACTAAATCAAAATACAAAAAAATTAGTTGCTAGTTTTACTTTATTTGCTATCTTGTTTGCTATATCAAAAACACAAAAAAATTAGTTACTTGTTTTACTTTACTTAATATCATGCATGTTTTTATTTCACTAGTTAAGCATAATGGAAAACAACAAAAATATGAGAGATCTTTATGAACTTTATCTTGAATTAGGACATGATGTGTTTGAAGAGAGAATTAAAAAACCCATGGAACTTTATATGCATGCTAATGGGAATGTTATTACTATGAATGCTTTGAACACCATTGTTGCTAATGCTATGGAAAATTCTAAGCTTGGGAAGCTGGCTTTGATGAGCATGATCTTTTTATTCCCCAAGCATTGAGGAGAAAATTTTCTTTTATGATTACAATATGCCTCCTATATATGATGATAGCCACTTTGTTGAATTTGCTCCCACTACAACTAATAAAATTGATTATGCTTATGTGGAGAGTAATAATTTTATGCATGAGACTCATGATAAGAATGCTTTATGTGATAGTTATATTGTTGAGTTTGCTCATGATGCTACTGAAAGTTATTATGAGAGAGGAAAATATGGTTGTAGAAATTTTCATGTTACTAAAACACCTCTCTATGTGCTGAAATTTTTGAAGCTACACTTGTTTTATCTTTCTACGCTTGTTGCATTATGCTTCTTGAACTTGTTTATTTACAAGATTCATCTTCATAGGAAGCATGTTAGACTTAAATGTGTTTTGAATTTGCCTCTTGAAGCTCTCTTTTGCTTCAAATACTATTTCTTGCGAGTGCATCATCAAAACTGCTGAGCCCATCTTAATGGCTATAAAGAAAGAACTTCTTGGGAGATAACCCATGTGTTATTTTACTACAATACTTTGTTTTTATTTTGTGTCTTGGAAGTTGTTTACTACTGTAGCAACCTCTCCTTATCTTAGTTTAATGTTTTATTGTGCCAAGTAAAGTCGTTGATAGTAAAGTTCATACTAGATTTGGATTACTGCGCAGAAACAGATTTCTTTGCTGTCACGAATCTGGGAAAATTCTCTGTAGGTAACTCAGAAAATTATGACAATTTATGTGAGTGATCCTCAGATATGTACGCAACTTTCATTCAATTTGAGCATTTTCATTTGAGCAAGTCTGTTGCCTCGATAAAATTCGTTAATACGAACTGTTCTGTTTTGACAGATTCTGCCTTTTATTTCGCATTGCCTGTTTTGTTATGTTCGATGGATATTTTGATTCCATTGACTTTCAGTAGCTTTGTGCAATATCCAGAAGTGTTAAGAATGATTATGTCACCTCTGAACATGTATATTTTGATTGTGCACTAACCCTCTAATGAGTTGTTCTAAGTTTGGTGTGGAGGAAGTTTTCAAGGATCAAGAGAGGGAGATGATACAACATGATCAAGGAGAGTGAAAGCTATAAGCTTGGGGATGCCCCGGTGGTTCACCCCTGCATATATCAAGAAGACTCAAGCGTCTAAGCTTGGGGATGCCCAAGGCATCCCCTTCTTCATCGACAACATTATCAGGTTCCTCCCCTGAAACTATATTTTTATTCCATCACAGCTTATGTGCTTTTCTTGGAGCGTCGGTTTGTTTTTGTTTTTGTTTTGTTTGAATAAAATGGATCCTAGCATTCATTTTGTGGGAGAGAGACACGCTCCGCTGTAGCATATGGACAAGTATGTCCTTAGGCTTTACTCATAATATTCATGGCAAAGTTTCTTCTTCGTTAAATTGTTGTATGGTTGGAAACGGGAAATGTTGCATGTGGTAGTGTATAATAAAATACTTGTAGAACATTGAGCTTTGATAACTTGATTCTTTGCAAATATTTTGAGATATTTAGATTGTAAGGCTTGCTGGATAAATGAGTTAAAATTAGTAGTGGATTGTTGTCTTTAAGCTTATGCCGTACTACAAACTCTATTTAAATAGTTGAAGGCGTAGTTGGACTTGATAGCTTTCCATGTCTGAGAGTTCATCGTAATAACTAAGTTTTGCTGAAGGTCGAGGGAGCTAGCGGGGTACTTGTGCCACCGCGAATCCTTGGAGTAAATTTTAATCATGCTCTTAATGATGAACCTGCTAGTTGTTTGCAATAAGCTTGTGAGTTCTTTTTGACTAATGTTAAGCTACGGTTTTTGGCACTTCCACCATCCAAATTTGCTAGCCTCTTCGGTACTGTGCATTGCCTTTTGCTCACATTGAGAATTGTGCATACTTCGCCGGTACATCCAAACCCGTGGGAGAACTTTCTCTTGTTCTCCTACACATAAGCCCATACATCTCCTCAAAACAGCCACCATACCTACCTACCACAGCATTTCCATAGCTGTTCCGAGATATATTGCCATGCAACATCCATTTTTACATTACATGCCATGTTGTCATTTATTATTTATATATTGCTTTGCATGATCATATACAGATGATGTGTGGTTTACCCATGTTACGCTAGATCATTGCACATCCCGCTACACTAGCGGAGGCATACGATTTCATACATCATGTTTCATTCATTATGAGTTATTTGTACCAAAAAGTGTGTTGTCATATTAGGATGTTGCCCCTAAAAATGAAAAGAGCCGTGGAGGCCATCAAAAAGAAAAGAAAAAATGAAAAGAAAGAAAAAAAGAAAAAAAAAGAAAAAAGAAAAAAAGAGAATAAAGAAAAAAGGGGGCAGCATTACTATCTTTTATCCACACTTGTGCTCATGTTTTAGCACCAGCATTATTCATAGTCATCATTTGTGCTCATGTTCAGCACCTACATTCATATGAGAGAGTTTTCATGTTTTACTAGTATAACTATGTGGGGAATTTACACTATAGAACTTGGGTTGTATATTCCAATGATGAGCCTCCTCAAAAGTGCTCTAGGCCTTCGTGAGCAACCAAGTTGGATGCACCCCCACTAGTTCCATTGGAGAGCTTTCATACACATATAGCTCTATGTGCATCCGTTGCATGGCAATCACTACTCCTTGCATAGCTTCGATCATAAGGCTTCCTCTTGTCTAATGGTCATTTACAGCTTTGCAAGCCTTTCTTCCATTTGGCCTTCCAAACCCCCATTAACGTTCTTTATGCCATAACATCCTGGTGCTAATACCAAATGCTTGCGCTCACCGGTTGAGTAGACTTCGAAACGAGTTGATTCATGACGTTCATGTTTATGTTTACTTGACTCGAATCCTTCTTATGTTGTGAAAATTTACTTGATGCTTGGAATGAAGGATAGAACTTCTATGCTGAATACTTAATACATCTTTAATGAACTTTGTACGGTTGCATGTCTTTAAAGCAATAGTTCATGAAAACTTTTAGCTTGTCTAACTCTTGCATTATCATCTCTTATGTCAATATAGATACTTGCTTTGAATGATTTGATCTCAGCTCATATGATTTACAAATAGTATGATCAAGATTATGATGGCATGTCACTCCAGAAATTATCTTTGTTTATCGTTTACCTGCTTGGGACGAGCAGGAACTAAGCTTGGGGATGCTGATACGTCTCCGACGTATCGATAATTTCTTATGTTCCATGCCACATTATTGATGTTATCTACATGTTTTATGCACACTTTATGTCATATTCGTGCATTTTTTGGAACTAACCTATTAACAAGATGCCGAAGTGCCGATTCTGTTGTTCTACGCTGTTTTTGGTTTCAGAAATCCTAGTAAGGAAATATTCTCGGAATTGGACGAAATCAACGCCCGGGGTCCTATTTTGCCACGAAGCTTCCGGAAGACCGAAGAGGAGACGAAGTGGGGCCACGAGGTGGCGACACCATAGGGCGGCGCGGCCCAAGCCCTGGCCGCGCCGACCTAGGGTGTGGGCCCCTCGTGACGCCCCTTGACCTGCCCTTCCGCCTACAAATAGCCTCCGTCGCGAAACCCCCAGTACCGAGAGCCACGATACGGAAAACCTTCCAGAGACGCCGCCGCCGCCAATCCCATCTCGGGGGATTCGGGAGATCGCCTCCGGCACCCCGCCGGAGAGGGGAATCATCTCCCCGGAGGACTCTACGCCGCCATGGTCGCCTCCGGAGTGATGTGTGAGTAGTCTACCCCTGGACTATGGGTCCATAGCAGTAGCTAGATGGTTGTCTTCTCCTCATTGTGCTTAATTGTCGGGTCTTGTGAGCTGCCGAACATGATCAAGATCATCTATCCGTAATTCTATATGTTGCGTTTGTTGGGATCCGATGAATAGAGAATACTATGTTATGTTGATTATCAATTCATATCTATGTGTTGTTTATGATCTTGCATGCTCTCCGTTACTAGTAGATGCTCTGGCCAAATAGATGCTTGTAACTCCAAGAGGGAGTATTTATGCTCGATAGTGGGTTCATGTCTCCGTGAATGCTGGGAAGTGACAGAAATCTCTAAGATTATGGATGTGCTGTTGCCACTAGGGATAAAACATTGGTGCTATGTTCGAGGATGTAGTTACCGATTACATTACGCGCAATACTTAATGCAATTGTCTCGTTGTTAGCAATTTAATACCGGAGGGGGTTCGGATGATAACCTCGAAGGTGGACTTTTTAGGCATAGATGCATGCTGGATAGCGGTCTATGTACTTTGTCGTAATGCCCAATTAAATCTCACTATACTCATCATAATATGTATGTGCATGGTCATGCCCTCTTTATTTGTCAATTGCCCAACTGTAATTTGTTCACCCAACATGTTGTTTATCTTATGGGAGAGACACCTCTAGTGAACTGTGGACCCCGGTCCAATTCTCTTTACTGAAATACAATCTACTGCAATATTGTTCTACTATTTTCTGCAAACAATCATCATCCACACTATACATCTAATCCTTTGTTACAGCAAGCCGGTGAGATTGACAACCTCGCTGTTTCGTTGGGGCAAAGTACTTGGTTTGTGTTGTGCAGGTTCCACGTTGGCGCCGGAATCCCTGGTGTTGCGCCGCACTATATCTCGCCGCCATCAACCTTCAACGTGCTTCTTGACTCCTACTGGTTCGATAAACCTTGGTTTGGTAACTTACTGCTGTACGCATCACACCTTCCACTTGGGGTTCCCAACGGTCGCGTGCTGTACGCGTGTCAGCGAGCAGCGACGGCAACACGTAGAGCCGGGAGGCTCCCAGGACTGCTGGTGGGCCCTGGTCCCTCGGGCGACGGCCCGCAATGCTCCGGCACGCACGTCCGAGCTGGTGCAAGGGCGTGCCACCTGACTTATACCTGGTCAGGAAGGTGATGGATTGCTTCGACTAGTTTCCTGCATGGCATACACGTAAACATTAAATACGAGCCTCGATCGGCTCTCAGGTTATCCTGTGAATCGGCTCAAGGAGCCGATCCACCCATGATTCGTATAGGATCTACGATAACATGGTGGTCCTGCTTGATCAATACTAAGTTAAAACGATCTACGACGATTTAGGGTTTTCACCACATAACCGGAACGTCCTACACGTAACTGAGCCTGGCAGATACGAAAGATAATAGAAAACCAGTCCTAGACAAGGCCTAAAAACCAACGTAGAGTTGATTCCCGGGACATCCTCTCTGAGATCAGCAAACTATACCTTACGCACTACTGGATCATTCAACCCGTTTGCAAGGCCTAACCATATGGATATCAAACTAATCCTTGATGAACAAGGAACAACCATAACAGATCGAATCTACTAAATAAAGACTAAGCAAGGTGCTGCCCTTACACCCAAAATAGGTGTAAAGGCAACTAGATATCTAGGGATAGCATAACTAAACGAATTCATCAAGATAACATCGATGCTAACCCTAACATATCTATGATAACTACGTTGCTCGCCATCAACAAGGCTTCAGTACGAGCAACGCATGAACAACGAATAAACTTGATACTGCCTAGATCGCAAGATGCGATCTAGGCAGCATGACGCTTACCCGGAAGAAACCCTCGAAACAAGGTGTGGCGATGCGCCTAGATTGGTTTGTTGTGAACGTGATCGTCCT
This sequence comes from Lolium rigidum, assembly GCF_022539505.1. Taxonomy (NCBI): domain Eukaryota; kingdom Viridiplantae; phylum Streptophyta; class Magnoliopsida; order Poales; family Poaceae; genus Lolium; species Lolium rigidum. The sequence continues at coordinate 212,284,772 of NC_061512.1, read as the reverse complement.
CCTTTCTCAATAACCCTAGACACATATTTATAGTCCGCAGACTTTCTAACTTGGGAATAATCCCAACCGTGTACGAGCTAAATTCTATCTCTTAATTCTAACCGACACGTAACCTACTATAATTTACAGATACACGAGCAATCTAGCCCAAACTCTCATACAAGGTCGATTCATGAATAATTTCCATGCATATTCTCTAAGCCCATCTCAATCACGGCCCACCTCTGATTCGGTTAAAATCTGGTGATAACAGCCGGACACCGTATCGGGACGCGCCGGACAAAAACCGGATTTGGGGAACGCGGCTGGGGACTTTTTGTATCCAGCGCGCCCCAAATTTATTTGGGGGACGATTTAAAGGATGCGACTGGAGATGCTCTAATTCATCTTCTTTCTTAACCCTGGACACATCCTTCTATCGTCGTATAGGAAATATACAACGTGTTTGGTAGCCCACACCAATTCGGGGCTACCGGGGCAGGCCCTGTACAAAACGGTATCTGTGCTATGTTGTCCACTTTATTTGGTAGGCCGTGAAGATTTTGTGGGCCAGCAAAGACAAGATTATTGTCATTTCTTATCCACACGGTGATCTTAGCTCTAATCCCCCCTCCTACCGCAACCAGCCTCATGTCACCGTCCACAAAGCCGAACACAAGGCCTACTACGGCATCGGGCGGAAAGACCACCATGCCACTGTCAACGGTGGCCATGACGGTTACCTGCTTAATTACGTGCAAGATAAGGCTGAATATGACACTCCAAAGTTTTGGGCGCGGCACAACAACATGCCTCCTCAATGCTCCAGCTGATCGCAGGGACATAACTTTTGTAGATTACCGCCATTATACAACCACCACTACTAATACCACTCTCATAATTTACGCTAATAATAGTTTAATACCACTCTCGTGTGGATGTGCAGCAGTCACAAGATCCATCTTCTTCATGAATTAGATGATCAACAAACATATGTGACAGAACTTGCTTTGAACTTCATCTCAGGTTTATGCATTTCTGGGATTTCTTTGAGTTCTTGAAGCCTAAAGGCGAGTTTGGTTGCTCGCGCAGTGGATTTCCAGCTCCGTTGATGCAAGAAATGGCAGTTTGAATGCTCATGCGGTTCCGCTTCCTTGGTTCACAGGATTATTAAATCAGCATAGAGCATGTATCAGGAGATAGGCATGATTCGGGCATTTCTGACGTGCCAAGCTCTTCTCGCTCTCGTGGGAAAATTTGCGCCCAGCTTGTACGAGCGAGAGATGGTGGGAGCTAGCGTGCGTTCGGGAAAATCCCGCGGGAGAAATTCACTCACCTCCACCAATACCCGCCCTCTATTTACACCGTCGCGCCTCACCGGAAAATCCCTGACAACATTTCCCCCTTTCAAGCTCTCCGTCTAGGGCTGCTTCTCACTGACAAGCAGGTAAGCGACTCCATGTTCTCTGGCCAGTGTAGCCCTGTCACGGCAATTCATCTGCCTCGTCCTCGCCGGCATGTCGACTTTGTCCACCTCGTCTGACTGTCAGATCGACATAAGTAACATAGAACCCTAGCTTACATCTATTTTCCCAGACTTGCTTGCTTAGATCCAAAGATTGCTAGTTCATTCTAGAGATGTAGTTTCTTGATGTAGCATCTGGTAGAGGTAGATCTATGTCTTTCACTTGTGTTTGTCGCGAAGTGTGGGACAAGTATAAGTGCAATAGTTGGTATGGGGATTGCTTCTACAATGTGTATGTGCTCTCTTTGTACTACCTTTGGACTTATACATGCCAGCATACAAAGAAGATTGTTACTACTACTCTCGCTTACAAGATGTTTGATACATGCTATGTTCTAAGTGCTTGTTACTGTTCTTGCCTGCAAGGTGTTTGATGCTGCTATGTTCTAAGTGTTTGTTAGTTTGCTTGCCTGCAAGGTGTTTGATGTGTGCCGTGTTGTAAGAGCTTGTTAGTTTGCTTCCTTATCATTGTTCTTGTACTATGATACTATCATTTGTTCTGTAGGACAAGGAAAACTCGCCAGATCTCTTTTCAAACTCAGTGTGGCAGGCGGAGGCGGCGGTGTCACTTCGGTACAAGCCGGTTCCTATTAAGTACCGCCCGGTGATGAAGAAGACATCACGACATGGCCACGTGCTATGTACATGTTCGTTCTAAACGGAGTGTGTGACCTCATCAAGAAAGGGGTTAGTGTAGACATTGGATTCAGGGTGAAGTACCTCTAGGGTGTTGTAGAGTCCGTTCTCAAGTACGGTGGCCGTGTAGTTGCCCCGGAGCAGATTTACACCCATATTAGGTACTGGAGAGCACGATGGGTTCATGTGAGCAGGGTCAAAAGGCTTGAGGACGTGCGCTGGGTGGAAGAGACAACAACAATCATGATGAATGATAATGCCTACTTTGCGCACATCATGGTCCGATCAATGCACCTATTTTGCTTGTGTGCACTCAATCGTAAGATATGACAAGACGATGAACTAACTATCTTCTTGTTTGCAAACTCGCCCGAGGGACGGTGATCTCCTCAACAAGCCCATAGAAAATTATGCTCGGATAAAGATGATCTATGATGGCCGTGTTACACGAGCACCCATCTCTCCCATTGCGATCCACCGTGCTCTTAGCCGCCTCATGGAGCACAAGGCACATGCCACTAGGTACCTTGCGATGGACCCTGAATGCATGATATCTTGGTTTACTACCTTCCTAAAGAAGTATTACCTTTGAGTAGCCTGAGTATTGGGTTCTTATTGTGGTGCTCGTTCTGGTGTTGTTGATTGTGATGAACATCAGGAAAGATAGCGTATATTTTGGAAGTAGCTAGGTTTGATGAACACTGATTCCAAGTGTGTATATTTTTGGTGGTAGCTAGGTATGACGAGGAGGTGTCTACTAATCCCTCGGTTGATGAACTTGTGTTGCATCACGAGCAGTTATTCGTAGATCTGTGGTGCAACAATTTAACCACTGCTAGAACTATGTTTATGTTGATGTTTATGTGCTATATATAAGCCCTGCCTGAAATGTTGTTATGTCAAACACCTTCGCTGATCGCTTTGATATGCTCACTACGAAGTAGGCATGATCACCGTATGCATTAAACGGCTCGTAACCAAACGCAGCCTGAAAACGTGAAACGGAAAAAGGCCCAACCAAATGACGGGACATGGGCTTCTGCTACGATGCTCAAAACGATTTGTTGGCAATCAATCTAGTTGCACAACGTGACTTTTAGGTTACATGACCTCCTATAGCTTCTACGGAGCCGAGTTCCCGAGATGCAGCGAAAATCTACGAGCAACCAAACTCGCCATAAGTGCATGCTAAGATTCTTTATCACAGGAAGGGTGCTGCTTCTCTTAATGCGTTTTAAAACTCGCGAGAACCACAACGCCAAGAAGTCCATATAACCAATTTCTTTTTCCCAAGATGCTGTTTTTCTTGCTACACGTGTGACTGGCACTAATCTATCAGATCAATTGAGCAAAATATCGCGGGAGGATACAGCTGGTGCTCTTGAGAAGCATCGTGCTCCGGCAGCAGGTGGCTGTCAACAGTTGTTCATGCAGTTCCTGATGCTCCGAGAAGACTGTGTACCGTTGAAGCAACTCTTCGTCAGAAAAGAAAAAAAAAAGGAAGATTTTTTTGTTTGTCATCAGTTTGTTGAGAGGTTTCAGTTGCAGACACGATTATCCCATAAAAATCGCGCACGGAGGCCACGACTCACCGGCCAGCCAGCTGCTGGTTTTGGGACAGAGCAACATGCCTGCATACTGATTCGCTGAAGAGGAGTTGCCCTCCTATCGTGTCACCGACTGAGCTTCGGCTTTGTTTATTATGCTGACACTCTCCGAGAGACTGATGAGTTCAATAAACTAATCCAACGAATCTTAATATCGGACATCTGGCTGCATATTCCGCGAGCTCTTCTTGATCCGTTCACACCAAACCGGATCGTACGATGAATCGGTCTCGATTTGCAATCCCATGTTTCGCTTTTCTGAAAAAATATCGTACGTTTCGCTTTCTAGTCTGACGAAACCGCACTCAGATTGGCAACCTGAATTTCCACAAGACGTGCCTACCTCGGCAGCGATGGTTAGCCGTTAGCACGGTCCACATCGTCGATCGTCCGCACATGTTTTGATTAGTCGATCCTGTAACCGACTATGAAGGGAAACGTCGGGGTTGGCACGCATGAACAATGAAAAGGCTTAATCGGCATAGTACATCAGTCTCCTCGAAGAAAGAGGCTGAAAACCGGCCGCCTTTCCGTTAGAAACTAATCCACCAGAGTCGGGAACCAGTCGAAAGGAGAAAAAGGAGCAAGAGAGAAACCCAGGTCTCGCCTGTTGAAAGAGGCGACGACGATGATGATGGTTTTGTGAGGATGATCGCTGACGAGAAACGCTCTTGGAAAGATGATTCAAAACCTGCAAGAATCTTGGGTCACCTGAGGGTGTGGAACACATGGGACATGTTTTTTTTTCTGTTGACGACATGCTTGCCTTGCTGGTTTCAGCTACCTTTGACATCTGGTACAGTACGGTTGTAAGCTCTAGAAAATCGAGGAAAAAATCTGCTAAGAAATCATCTGTTTTTTCAAGTCCGGTGACTAGAAGTCAAAAGAAAAATGACATGTCTGCCCTTCCTCCTCTTAGATTTAAATGTTAGTTGGGTTCTGGAATATTAGGGGGGCGGGGGAGAAATGTTTTTTCCTCTTGCCTTACTGATTTTATTGCGGACAATAAGCTTGATTTTATAAGCTTACAGGTGACTATGAAAAAAGAATATAAACAAAGTTTTTTTAGGAACATTGATTCGGGTAACAATTTTTTTCTGGAAGTGGATTCCTTCGGTTGGCAAATCAGGGTATCCTTTGTGGCGTCAGATATGGCAGGTTGGGGGTTCAATCTGTGAAGTTGGGTAACTCCATGATCCTTTTGAACCTTTGGGATAAGATTAAAAAGTGCATATGGGCTGTGATTGTTGTGTATGGTCCTGCACACAAAAACAGAAAAGAAGACTTCCTTGTTGAGCTATCCTCCTTTTGTCAAGTCATTGATTGTCTTTACATTGTTGGCGACGATTTTAACATATTGAGAAATGTGTTGAAAAAAATAAACCTTGCACCCTTCCTCGCTCCTCTGATATTTCCAATTCGCTTATTCATATTACTACGTGTTTGAGAGGGATCCACATGGTGGGTGGCTTATATACCTGGACAAACAAACAAAAAACACCTACTCTTGAAAAAGTTGATAGAATCTTAATGTCCCCTGACTGGGAGATTCTCTTTCCCCCCTAAAATGTTTGGTCAGAGATTAGTCTGAGCATAACCCGCTTGTTTTAGATACTGGTGATGGTGTAGTGCTTCCTAAGAAGAGAAAGTTCAAGTTTGACATTAATTGGTTAAAGAATGATAGTTTTTTAGAAAAAGTTGAGGAGATTTGGAAGCATCACGTAGCACTGATCCAATTGATGTTTTGAACATCAAGTTGAAAAGGGTCAAAAAATATTTTAAAGGGTGGGGCTCAAACCTCTTCGGCCACGTTAAAAAAAGAAAAGCGGAGCTAAAATGGAACTGGACTCTCTGGAGCAGTTGGTAGAATCTGACGAACTTATCTCCGGACGATGTGGTTAGAAAAACGGAAATTATGATCGAATTATACAACATCCATGTGGATGAGGAGTCTTATTGGCATCAAAGATCGTATGCTAGGTGGCTCCTGCAAGGCGATCAAAATACGTCTTACTTCCACAAAATTGCTAACGGTAGAAAAAGAAAAAACACGTTGTACTCCCTGGATGATAATGGTACCTTGGTCGAAGGAACTAATGATCTCCTAAAACATGCTACGGCCTATTATAAGGATTTCTTTGGTCCTGCATCTGGGAACATGTTCAAGCTTTTTTCTAACCTTTGGAGTATGGACGAAACCTTGTCGGTTGAAGACAACCGTGAGCTAACCAGACCTTTTTCAGAGGAGGAAGTGAAAAATACCCGGTTTGCCATGGAAACGTATCGTGCCCCCGGTCCCGATAATATTCCTACAGAGTTCTATTAGCATTGCTGGGTGGTGGTAAAAAATGATATCATGAACCCTTTCATCAAATTTCATGAAGGAAACCTTGATGTGCAACGCCTCAATTATGGTGTCATTACCTTGCTACCTAAAATGGCTGATGCTAATAAGATCCATCAATTTAGGCCCATTTGTTTGTTGAGATGTATCTACAAGCTCATCACAAAAACATTGACTATTAGGTTGGAGCGGCATGCGTCAAAGTTGTTTAGTGTGTAGCAAAATGCTTTTATTAAGAATAGGTTCCTTATGGATGGGGTTTTTTCGTTGCATGAGGTTATGCATCATGTGCATATTAAAAAGCAAGTGGGCATCATTTTAAAGATCAATTTTGAAAAGTCTCATGTCAAAGTTAATTGGAACTTTCTTATGAATTGTCATGAGCCTAGAGGTTTTTGTCCCCTGTGTTGTTCTTGGATCAAGCAATCTCTGCATAATGGGTCGGTTAGTGTGAAAATTAACAATGAGATGGGTTCTTATTTCCAGAGTGCCAAGGGTGTTAGACAAGGGGACCCTATGGCGCCTTTCCTTTTTAATATGGTTGGAGAATCGTTAACTAAAATGGTGTTGCAAGCTCAACAAAATGGGTTGCTTGACGGGTTGGCCCCAGATTTGATAGATAATGGGATAGCGATTTTGCAATATGCCGACGACACTATCTTATGTTTGACTTATAATCCAGAAAAAGCAGTAAACTTGAAAATGTTGCTTTATATGTTTGAGCTGATGTTGGGTTTGAAAATAAATTTCTCAAAAAGGGAGATTTTCACTATTAATGCGGATAATGATGTTACTAGTTTTTACTTTAACATTTTCAATTGTCAAGTTGGGCAACTACCAATGAAATATCTTGGCATGCTTGTTACATTTGCCAATATTACGAGTTTGAATTGGGACTTTCTTGGTGCCAAGATGCTCAAGAAACTTGATTCCTGGATTGGTGATTCTGCAACCTCTGGAGGGCGTCTCATCCTGCTTGACTCCAGTTTATCTGGCATCCCCTATTTCTATATGTCTATGTTCCTGCTAAATTAAACATTTGTCGAAAAAATAGATAAACATAGAAGGCATTTTTTGGGGGCTGGAAGAAAAAATAAGAGGGAGTATCATTTGGTAAAATGGACGAGAATACATTGTTCCCAAAATAAGGGAGGCTTAGGGGTCAAGGATCTCATAAAGCAAAATAGCAGTCTCCTTGTTAAGTGGTGGTGGAGATTAGAAACACAAGATGGGCTTTGGCAACAGATTATCAAAGCTAAATATCTTAAAAGTAAAAATGTGGCATCGGTCAAGGTAAGAATGCAGGATTTGTTGGAGATATGCCCAAGAGGCAATAATAAAATGGTTATTATAATATCTTTGAGTTTATGATAATGTTTACATACCATGCTATAATTGTATTAACCGAAACATTGATACATGTGTGTTATGTGAATAACAAGGAGTCCCTAGTAAGCCTCTTGTATAACTAGCTTGTTGATTAATAGATGATCATCGTTTCATGATCATGAACATTGGATATTATTAATAACAAGGTTATGTCATTATGTGAATGATATAATGGACACACCCAATTAAGCGTAGCATAAGATCACGTCATTAAGTTATTTGCTATAAGCTTTCGATACATAGTTACCTAGTCCTTATGACCATGAGATCATGTAAATCACTTATACCGGAAAGGTACTTTGATTACATCAAATGCCACTGCGTAAATGGGTGGTTATAAAGGTGGGATTAAGTATCCGGAAAGTATGAGTTGAGGCATATGGATCAACAGTGGGATTTGTCCATCCCGATGACGGATAGATATACTCTGGGCCCTCTCGGTGGAATGTCGTCTAATAGCTTGCAAGCATATAAATGGTTCATAAGAGACCACATACCACGGAATGAGTAAAGAGTACTTGTCATGATACGAGGTTGAACGAGGTATAGAGATACCGATGATCAAACCTCGGACAAGTAAAATATCGCGTGACAAAAGGAATTGGTATCGTATGTGAATGGTTCATTCGATCACTAAGTCATCGTTGAATATGTGGGAGCCATTATGGATCTCCAGATCCCGCTATTGGTTATTGGTCGGAGAGAGTACTCAACCATGTCCGCATAGTTCGCGAACCGTAGGGTGACACACTTAAGGTTTGATGTTGAAATGATAGAACTTGAATATGGAATGGAGTTCGAAGTTTTGTTCGGAGTCTCGGATGGGATCCAGGACATCACGAGGAGTTCCGGAATGGTCCGGAGAATAAGATTCATATATAGGAAGTCATATTCCAAGTTTGGAAATGATCCGGTGCATTTATGGCAGGTTCTAGAAGGTTCTAGAAAAGTCCGGAAGAATGACATTATGGAAGGTGGAGTCCCGGAGTGACTCCACTAGCATGGCCGGCCAGCCCTAAGGGGAAGGAATCCCAGGTGGATTCCACCCATGGTGACCGGCCACCCCACCTAAGGAAAAGGTGGGAGTCCCACCTTGGGTAGGACTCCCTCCTTGAGTAGGTTTCCCACCTTTGGGAAGTTTTGGTGTTGGGGTCTTATTCGAAGACTTGGACTACAACTCTTGGGGCTTCCACCTATATAATGAGGGGCATAGGGGAGGGGGCCGGCCACCACAGAGCCATAGCTTGGCCGCACCCCTTGAGGACGGCCACCCCCTCTCCCAAACCCTAGCCGCCCCTCTCTCCTCCACCTCTCCCGCACGCTTAGCGAAGCTCCGCCGGAGTTCTCCATCGCCACCGCCACCACGCCGTCGTGCTGCCGGATTCAAGGAGGAGCTACTACTTCCGCTGCCCGCTGGAACGGGGAGAAGGACATCGTCTTCATCAACACCGAACGTGTGACCGAGTACGGAGGTGTCTGCCCGATCGTGGCACCGTGATCAAGATCTTCTACGCGCTTTTGCAAGCGGCAAGTGATCGTCTACCGCAGCAATAAGAGCCTACTCTTATAGGCTTTGGAAATCTTCAAGGGTTAGTCTTGATCATCCCCTCGTTGCTCCCGTCTTCTAGATTGCATCTTGGCTTGGATTGCGTTCTCGCGGTAGGAAATTTTTGTTTTCTATGCAACGAATCCCTACAGTGGTATCGGAGCCGTGTCTATGCATAGATGGTTGCACGAGTAGAACACAATGGTTTGTGGGCGTTGATGCTCTTGTTATCTTTAGTTTGAGTACTTTGCATCTTTGTGGCATAGTGGGATGAAGCGGCCCGGACTAACTTTACATGACCGCGTTCATGAGACTTGTTCCTCGTTTGACATGCAACTTGTATTGCATAAGAGGCTTTGCGGGTGTCTGTCTCTCCTACTATAGTGAAGATTCAATTTACTCTTCTATTGACAACACTAGTATCACCGTTGTGGTTCATGTTCGTAGGTAGATTAGATCTCTCTCGAAAACCCTAAACCACGTAAAATATGCAAACCAAATTAGAGGCGTCTAACTTGTTTTTGCAGGGTTTGGTGATGTGATATGGCCATAATGTGATGATGAATATGTATGAGATGATCATTATTGTATTGTGGCAACCGGCAGGAGCCTTATGGTTGTCTTTAAATTTCATGTTGAGTAGTATTTCAAAGTAGTTGTAATAGTTGCTACGTGAGGTGAACAACCAAGAAGACGGCGCCATGAACCTTGACGCTATGCCGACGATGATGGAGATCATACCCGTTGATGATGGAGATCATGTCCGTGCTTTGGAGATGAAGATCAAAGGCGCAAAGACAAAAGGGCCATATCATATCACATATAAATTGCATGTGATGTTAATCCTTTATGCATCTTATTTTGCTTAGATCGCGACGGTAGCATTATAAGATGATCCCTCACATTAATATCAAGATAATAAAGTGTTCTCCCCTCGTATGCACCGCTGTACAGTTCGTCATTTCGAAACATCTCGTGATGATCGGATGTGATAGACTCAACGTTCACATACAACGGGTGTAAGCCATGTTGCACACGCGGAATACTTGGGTTTGCTTGACGAGCCTAGCATGTACAGACATGGCCTCGGAACAACGGAAACCGAAAGGTTGAACACGAGTCATATGGATGATATGATCAACATATTTATGTTCACCATTGAAGCTACATCATCTCACGTGATGATCGGTTTTGGTGTAGTGGATTTGGATCGTGTACCACTTAACAACTATGAGGGATGTTGTATTAAGTGGGAGTTCGTTAGTAATTAGATTAAAACATGAACTAATTATCATAAACATAGTCTGAGTAGTATTTTGAATTAATTTTGTAGTGTTGGCATCTGTCTTCTACCATGCGCTAGTCTTGTTATTGAGATAGAAATACTGTTAAAATCTGACAAGAAACTTTACGGATTGGTACCGTATTGTTAAAGAATCAAGAATTGATTAAGTCCTATTGCAAACTTTTAGTAAACCTCACATTGTTGATTCAAAGAGCTATGGTTTCAATTAGTACCTAAAGTTATCTTGTCTCCGTGAAACTTGAAGTTCAAATCTGTTTGAAAAGTAAGGAGCTGAAAATTTAGTTTTCAGAAATTATCAAGGTATGAGATATATGTGATATCTAAGACCTTATTGCAAGATGATAGAATATAATTTGGTGAGACTACATGAACTCATAAGTTTTATGGGAATGTACGAAGGTTGAAGACGCAAGGCGTCACAATCCTCCAACTATTGGGGCACTAACAATATTCGCATATCCATGAAGTGACCATCCTTAATATGCACCGTTGCTAAGACTCGTCGTTTCGAAGCATCACGTGATGATCGGGTGTGATAGATTCTACGTGTGCATACAACGGGTGCAAGCTAGATTTGCACATGCAAATACCAAGGTTAAAACTTTACGAGCCTAGCATGTACAGACATGGTCTCGGAAAGTCGTCATGATATGATGGATAAAATTATGAGTGAAATTGTTCATCATATTACAAAGTTATTAATAGTGAAATCTGGAACACTTGCCATATGATGATCAACTTCAAAGTAAGAACCTCAAGGTTATTGGTATTTGACCAACAAACCTAGAAGTTAATGATGTTGAAGTGTTTTTCTGAATAATGAGGAAAGCTAAAAGAGAAACTGCAAAAGATATTTTGGCAAAAAGAAAAGAAAAGACTAGAAAGTCTAGCTCAGGTGTATATAAATGATATACATGTTATGGTTGTATTCCTAGTTAAGTCACACTATGAAATTCTTGGGTATTAGTACTATATTGGTTGGTATGAAGTGTCATACAAAACAACACAATACAAGAATACAATAGCCTAAGTGACTGACAAGGAATATGATAGGAATGCACGTCTGGAACAAAATAAAGTGTTATTATGTTTGTCGTTGGCATTCTATCTAGCCCTTAGAATTTATAATAAAGAACCTAATAATTGTTATTTTGTTCTGGTCAAATAGAAACAATGAGTTGTTCAAATTATGACATTACTCCATATACGATAGATAAGTTATTATAAATCTTAATGGTGAAACACACACACATAATACTGACGCTAAAATGCCATAAGGCAAATGATTTGAATTCCACTTATTTGTGGAACCGCCATTTAGGTCATGTTGGAAAGGAACACATGAAGGAACTCCATGCAAATGGATTTTTGGAGTCATTTGATTTTTTGAATCATTTAGCGCTTGCAAATCTTTTCTAAAGAGAATGATTAAAATACCGTTCATAGGCCAAGAGTTGAACGGGCAACAAACTTAGTGGAAAAATACATGATGATGTATGTGGTTCACTGGGCATAGTTGTGTGCGGGAGATTCTTCTACTTCATGAAAACTTTCAACAATGAATTGAGTATATATGGATATATTCAATAAGGAAGAAGTTTGAAACATTTGAATGGATTCAAATAAATTTCAGCATGAAGTGGAAATCATCGTAATAGAAAAGTCAAATATCTGTGATTGGATCATGGTGAAAATATTTGAATCACGAGTTTTAGCGAACATCTAAGAGAGTCATGAAATTGTTCTACAACTCACATTTCTTGGAGCATCATAATGATGATATAGTATCCGAGAGATGTATCCAAACCTTGTTGGATTAATGATGAGATAAAATATTATGACGCCATTATATTTTTGTGGATTATGCTTTAGTGACTACCGCTTTTACACTTGAATAGAGCATCATCATGATCCGTTGAAATGACACCATACAAGTTATGGTATGGGTATAAACCCTAATAGTCTTTTCTTTAAATTTTGGTCTAAGAGTTTACAACCAAAATCGGATGAATGTCTTTGTTGGTTATCCCGAGAGATTTAATTGGGAATTCTTCCCACGAGACAAAGACAAAAGTGGTTGTCAATGTTTCTTATTTCCGAGAAATTGTTTCTAGTGAAGTATTTGAGTGGGAGGACAATATAATTTGATAAGGTTTATGAACCTGAGCATAATGATCAGAGTAGCGCCGCATCGGAATTGGTTTCGGAAGTGGCCACGACGATCATGGCTCCCATGACTATAAAGTGTTTTAGCCATGGAGATCGAAGTACATATTGAACCTTGTAGGTATGGTTTACTTTGTGATCAAATAAATGATTTGTGGACAAAGGATTGATTTTGAACAATGATAAACCAACTACAAACAAAGAAGTTATGATGGGCCACGATACGCGTACAACACGCGTCCGTTGGGAACCCCAAGAGGAAGGTGTGATGCGTACAGCGGCAAGTTTTCCCTCGGTATGAAACCAAGGTTTATCGAACCGAGTAGGAGCCAAGAAGCACGTTGAAGGTTGATGGCGGCGGGATGTAGTGCACCGCAACACCGGGGATTCCGGCGCCAACGTGGAACCTGCACAACACAACCAAAGTACTTTGCCCCAACGAAACGAGTGAGGTTGTCAATCTCACCGGCTTGCTGTAACAAAGGATTAGATGTATAGTGTGGATGATGATTGTTTGCGAGAAAACGGTAGAACGAGTATTGCGGTAGATTGTATTTCAGGTATAGAGAATTGGACCGGGGTCCACGAGTTCACTAGAGGTGTCTCTCCCATAAGATAAACGAGCATGTTGGGTGAACAAATTACAGTTGGGCAATTGACAAATAAAGAGGGCATGACCATGCACATACATATTATGATGAGTATAGTGAGATTTAATTGGGCATTACGACAAAGTACATAGACCGCTATCCAGCATGCATCTATGCCTAAAAAGTCCACCTTCGAGGTTATCATCCGAATCCCCTCCGGTATTAAGTTGCTAACAACGAGACAATTGCATTAAGTATTGCGCGTAATGTAATCGGTGACTACATCCTTGAACATAGCACCAATGTTTTATCCCTAGTGGCAACAGCACATCCATAACCTTAGAGGTTCTTGTCACCCCTCCAGATTCACGGAGACATGAACCCACTATCGAGCATAAATACTCCCTCTTGGAGTTACTAGCATCAACTTGGCCAGAGCATCTACTAATAACGGAGAGCATGCAATATCATAAACAACACATAGACATAACTTTGATAATCAACATAACAAGTATTCTCTATTCATCGGATCCCAACAAACGCAACATATAGAATTACGGATAGATGATCTTGATCATGTTAGGCAGCTCACAAGATCCGACAATTAAGCACAATGGGGAGAAGACAACCATCTAGCTACTGCTATGGACCCATAGTCCAGGGGTAGACTACTCACACATCACTCCGGAGGCGACCATGGCGGCGTAGAGTCCTCCGGGAGATGATTCCCCTCTCTGGCAGGGTGCCGGAGGCGATCTCCTGAATCCCCCGAGATGGGATTGGCGGCGGCGGCGTCTCTGGAAGGTTTTCCGTATCGTGGCTCTCGGTACGGGGGTTTCGCGACGGAGGCTTTAAGTAGGCGGAAGGGCAGGTTAGGAGGCGGCACGAGGGGCCCACACCACAGGGCCGCGCGGCCAAGGGGGGGCCGCGCCGCCCTAGGGTGTGGCCACCTCGCGGCCCCACTTCGTCTCCTCTTCGGTCTTCTGGAAGCTTCGTGGCAAAATAGGACCTGGGCGTTGATTTCGTCCAATTCCGAGAATATTTCGTTACTAGGATTTCTGAAACCAAAAACAGCAGAAAACGACAGAATCGGCACTTCGGCATCTTGTTAATAGGTTAGTTCCGGAAAATGCACGAATATGACATAAAGTGTGCATAAAACATGTAGATAACATCAATAATGTGGCATGGAACATAAGAAATTATCGATACGTTGGAGACGTATCAGCATCCCCAAGCTTAGTTCCGCTCGTCCCGAGCGGGTAAAACGATAACAAAGATAATTTCTGGAGTGACATGCCATCATAACCTTGATCATACTATTTGTAAAGCATATGTAGTGAATGCAGCGATCAAAACAATGTATATGACATGAGTAAACAAGTGAATCATATAGCAAAGACTTTTCATGAATAGTACTTCAAGACAAGCATCAATAAGTCTTGCATAAGAGTTAACTCATAAAGCAATAATTCAAAGTAAAAGCATTGAAGCAACACAAAGGAAGATTAAGTTTTAGCGGTTGCTTTCAACTTGTAACATGTATATCTCATGGATATTGTCAACATAGAGTAATATAATAAGTGCAATATGCAAGTATGTAGGAATCAATGCACAGTTCACACAAGTGTTTGCTTCTTGAGGTGGAGAGAAATAGGTGAACTGACTCAACAATGAAAGTAAAAGAATGGTCCTCCATAGAGGAAAAGCATCGATTGCTATATTTGTGCTAGAGCTTTGATTTTGAAAACATGAAACAATTTTGTCAACGGTAGTAATAAAGCATATGTATCATGTAAATTATATCTTACAAGTTGCAAGCCTCATGCATAGTATACTAATAGTGCCCGCACCTTGTCCTAATTAGCTTGGACTACCGGATCATCACAATGCACATGTTTTAACCAAGTGTCACAAAGGGGTACCTCTATGCCGCTCTGTACAAAGGTCTAAGGAGAAAGCTCGCATTGGATTTCTCGCTATTGATTATTCTCAACTTAGACATCCATACCGGGACAACATAGACAACAGATAATGGACTCCTCTTTTATGCATAAGCATGTAACAACAATTAATAATTTTCTCATATGAGATTGAGGATATATGTCCAAAGCTGAAACTTCCACCATGGATCATGGCTTTAGTTAGCGGCCCAATGTTCTTCTCTAACAATATGCATGCTTAACCATAAGGTGGTAGATCTCTCTTACTTCAGACAAGACGAACATGCATAGCAACTCACATGAAATTCAACAAAGAGTAGTTGATGGCATCCCCAGTGAACATGGTTATCGCACAACAAGCAACTTAATAAGAGATAAAGTGCATAAGAACATATTCAATACCACAATAGTTTTTAAGCTATTTGTCCCATGAGCTATATATTGCAAAGGTGAATGATGGAATTTTAAAGGTAGCACTCAAGCAATTTACTTTGGAATGGCGGAAAATACCATGTAGTAGGTAGGTATGGTGGACACAAATGGCATAGTGGTTGGCTCAAGTATTTTGGATGCATGAGAGGTAATCCCTCTCGATACAAGGTTTAGGCTAGCAAGGCTTATTTGAAACAAACACAAGGATGAACCGGTGCAGCAAAACTCACATAAAAGACATATTGAAAACATTATAAGACTCTACACCGTCTTCCTTGTTGTTCAAACTCAATACTAGAAATTATCTAGACCTTAGAGAGACCAAATATGCAAACCAAATTTTAGCATGCTCTATGTATTTCTTCATTAATGGGTGCAAAGCATATGATGCAAGAGCTTAAACATGAGCACAACAATTGCCAAGTATCACATTACCCAAGACATTTATAGCAATTACTACATGTATCATTTTCCAATTCCAACCATATAACAATTTAACGAAGAAGAAACTTCGCCATGAATACTATGAGTAGAGCCTAAGGACATACTTGTCCATATGCTACAGCGGAGCGTGTCTCTCTCCCATAAAGTGAATGCTAGGATCCATTTTATTCAAACAAAACAAAAAACAAAAACAAACCGACGCTCCAAGAAAAGCACATAAGATGTGATGGAATAAAAATATAGTTTCAGGGGAGGAACCTGATAATGTTGTCGATGAAGAAGGGGATGCCTTGGGCATCCCCAAGCTTAGACGCTTGAGTCTTCTTAGAATATGCAGGGGTGAACCACCGGGGCATCCCCAAGCTTAGAGCTTTCACTCTCCATGATCATGTTGCATCATACTCCTCTCTTGATCCTTGAAAACTTCCTCCACACCAAACTTAGAACAACTCATTAGAGGGTTAGCGACAATAAAAATTAACATGTTCAGAGGTGACACAATCATTCTTAACACTTCTGGACATTGCATAAAGCTACTGGACATTAATGGATCAAAGAAATTCATCCAACATAGCAAAAGAGGCAATGCGAAATAAAAGGCAGAATCTGTCAAAACAGAACAGTTCGTATTGACGAATTTTATCGAGGCACCAGACTTGCTCAAATGAAAATGCTCTAATTGAATGAAAGTTGCGTACATATCTGAGGATCACTCACATAAATTGGCATAATTTTCTGAGTTACCTACAGAGAAAACAGCCCAGATTCGTGACAGCAAAGAAATCTGTTTCTGCGCAGTAATCCAAATCTAGTATGAACTTTTCTATCAACGACTTTACTTGGCACAACAAAACACTAAACTAAGATAAGGAGAGGTTGCTACAGTAGTAAACAACTTCCAAGACACAAAATAAAAACAAAGTACTGTAGGTAAAAACCATGGGTTGTCTCCCATAAGCGCTTTTCTTTAACGCCTTTCAGTTAGGCGCAGAAAGTGTGTATCAAGTATTATCGAAGGGTGGTGCATTCTCAGCGGGGTGTGGATTTTTCTCAACCAAGCATAGTATATTGGATACATAAGTTTTAGCGTCTCCCTTTTCATTAGTCTTGGGCTTGCTACTCTCATCAAACAAATTTTCGGGAACAAGCCAAGCATAGTTATTTTCTAGTGCATCATTCATAGCTAGGAGTTTACATGGTATTGGTGCTTTGATCTCCCCACCATCATCAATATTATTAGTGTATCTTATTCTATCCATGTCCATATTTTCAAGGAGGCTAACAAAATTGGTATAAGAACCAAGCATATCAAATTTAGCAAAGACCTTTCTAGCCTCCCTTGCTATACCACCAAATTCTCTAAGAAGGGTTTCTAAAACAAAGTCTTTCTTTTCCCCTTCTTCCATATCACCGAGTGTAAGAAACATGTGTTGGATTATAGGATTGAGGTTAACAAATTTAGTTTCCATCATACGAACTAAAGCAGCAGCGACAATTTCATAGGTGGGAGCAAGTTCTACCAAGTGTCTATCTTCAAAATCCTCAACGGTACTGACATGATTGAAAAATTCTTCTATATTATTTCTCCCAATTATAGACCCACGTCCTACCGGTATGTCTTTCGTGGTAAAATTAAAAGGAAACATGATGAATCAAGTAAAGTAAATGCAAGTAACTAATTTTTTTGTGTTTTTGATATAGCAAACAAGATAACAAATAAAACTAGCAACTAATTTTTTTGTATTTTGATTTAGTGCAGCAAACAAAGTAGTAAATAAAACTAAGCAAGACAAAAACAAAGTAAAGAGATTGGGAAGTGGAGACTCCCCTTGCAGCGTGTCTTGATCTCCCCGGCAACGGCGCCAGAAAAAGAGCTTGATACGCGTACAACACGCGTCCGTTGGGAACCCCAAGAGGAAGGTGTGATGCGTACAGCGGCAAGTTTTCCCTCAGTATGAAACCAAGGTTTATCGAACCAGTAGGAGCCAAAAAGCACGTTGAAGGTTGATGGCGGCGGGATGTAGTGCGGCGCAACACCAGGGATTCCGGCGCCAACGTGTAACCTGCACAACACAACCAAAGTACTTTGCCCCAATGAAACAGTGAGGTTGTCAATCTCACCGGCTTGCTGTAACAAAGGATTAGATGTATAGTGTGGATGATGATTATTTGCGAGAAAACGAGTAGAACAGATATTGCAGTAGATTGTATTTCAAGTATAGAGAATTGGACCGGGGTCCACGAGTTCACTAGAGGTGTCTCTCCCATAAGATAAACATCATGTTGGGTGAACAAATTACAGTTGGGCAATTGACAAATAAAGAGGGCATGACCATGCACATACATATTATGATGAGTATAGTGAGATTTAATTGGGCATTACGACAAAGTACATAGACCGCTATCCGAGCATGCATCTATGCCTAAAAAGTCCACCTTCGAGGTTATCATCCGAACCCCTCCGAGTATTAAGTTGCTAACAACGAGACAATTGCATTAAGTATTGCGCGTAATGTAATCGGTGACTACATCCTTGAACATAGCACCAATGTTTTATCCCTAGTGGCAACAAGACATCCATAACCTTAGAGGTTCTTGTCACCCCTCCAGATTCACGGAGACATGAACCCACTATCGAGCATAAATACTCCCTCTTGGAGTTACTAGCATCAACTTGGCCGGAGCATCTACTAATAACGGAGAGCATGCAAGATCATAAACAACACATAGACATAACTTTGATAATCAACATAACAAGTATTCTCTATTCATCGGATCCCAACAAACGCAACATATAGAATTACGGATAGATGATCTTGATCATGTTAGGCAGCTCACAAGATCCGACAATTAAGCACAATGGGGAGAAGACAACCATCTAGCTACTGCTATGGACCCATAGTCCAGGGGTAGACTACTCACACATCACTCCGGAGGCGACCATGGCGGCGTAGAGTCCTCCGGGAGATGATTCCCCTCTCCGGCGAGGGTGCCGGAGGCGATCTCCTGAATCCCCCGAGATGGGATTGGCGGCGGCGTCTCTGGAAGGTTTTCCGTATCGTGGCTCTCGGTACTGGGGGTTTCGCGACGGAGGCTTTAAGTAGGCGGAAGGGCAGGTCAGGAGGCGGCACGAGGGGCCCACACCACAGGGCCGTGCGGCAGAGGGGGGGCCGCGCCGCCCTAGGGTGTGGCCACCTCGTGGCCCCACTTCGTCTCCTCTTCGGTCTTCTGGAAGCTTCGTGGCAAAATAGGACCCTGGGCGTTGATTTCGTCCAATTCCGAGAATATTTCGTTACTAGGATTTCGAAACCAAAAACGAGCAACCGGCACTTCGGCATCTTGTTAATAGGTTAGTTCCAGAAAATGCACGAATATGACATAAAGTGTGCATAAAACATGTAGATAACATCAATAATGTGGCATGGAACATAAGAAATTATCGATACGTTGGAGACGTATCAGGCCCTGACTCCGTTAAAATGGCTATACGCCATGAAATCCAAGATAGATGAATACTTTTAGAAAGTAAATGGATCTATAAAATTGATGGACTTGGATGAAATATCCTTGAAGAAGTTCAACTTGTCGAAAAGTTGTTTACGACAAAGTTCAAAGAGTTGACTACGATAAGATTAGATCTTCCGTAGCAATGCTTATAGTCTATGTGGATTATTCTAGTAATCACTACATTTTTCTTTTATGAGATATGTCAGTAGGATGGCAAAATACATTACTTATCAGAAATGTGTATTAAAGGTGTATACAAGATACAACCAAGAGTTTTGCTGATCCATGGAATACTAGATAGGTATACAAACTTCAATTGGATGAAGTGAGTATCACGGAGTTGGAATCTTCACCAGATGAAATAGTCAAAGAGTTTTTGATTTCATCAGAGACGATGAAGAGGCTTGCATTTGCAAGAAATTAAGTGGGAGCGCTCGAGACATATTTATAATACTTTATGTAGATGACATATAGTTGGTTATAAATGATGTAATTATATACTTGATTAAAAAGGTTTCATTGAGAAATTAACTTCAATGAAAGGATATGGACTGAAACAAATTTAGTGACAAGATCTATGAAGATAGATTGAAACACATAATAAGTTTAAGTCAAAGTACATAGAATGGATATTGAAGTAGTTCAATATAGAAATATTAAGAAAATATTCTTGTCATGTGAAGTTTTAACAAGACTTGAGTGTGTCTGACACTCAATGAGTAAAAACACATGAGTGATTATAGATGACAAATAATATGTACACAATCAGATGTCATGTGCTCTTAAAAATGTTATGAGCATGTACCAGAATGATTCATGTGATGATCATTGAAAAACAGTAAGAATATTCTTGAGTACTTAAGAAGAAACCAAGGATATATATATAGTTTTATATGGAGAAATGACAAACAAATCACTGTAAAGTGTTGCACTGATATTTGTTTTGTCACATATGAAAATAAAATTTCAATCTCAAATTAGACTAAGTATTGTTTAAAAGGTAGCACAATGAGTTAGAAATTGTCTATGCTAGATTTAGAAGAGTTCTAAATATTGTGACGGATTCTACAAAAGAAGGCAGAATATATCATTGTTTTGACAATGACCAAGGATGTTAAAATCAAGAGGTTTTTGAGAACTTGGTGTAGTTCCGACAGAGTCAGAACTTTGAAGCTATATTGTGTGTGACAATATTAGTGACATATTTCAGACCACGGAATTAAGGTTCCACCAGAAGACCAAACATATTTAATGCCGACTCATTTGGAAATGAGTGATGCGTTGAGACGCAAATGAATTACAAAATACATACGTTTCTGAGCATGTCAGATCCGTTGACTAAAACCTCTCCCGTGAGCAAAACATGATAAAACACCGAAGGCCAAGGTGTTATATCTTTACAAATGTAAACTAGATTATTGACTCTAGTGCAAGTGGGAGACTGTTGGAGATATGCCCAAGAGGCAATAATAAAATGGTTATTATAATATCTTTGAGTTTATGATAATGTTTACATACCATGTTATAATTGTATTAACCGAAACATTGATACATGTGTGTTATGTGAATAACAAGGAGTCCCTAGTAAGCCTCTTGTATAACTAGCTTGTTGATTAATAGATGATCATCGTTTCATGATCATGAACATTGGATGTTATTAATAACAAGGTTATGTCATTATGTGAATGATATAATGGACACACCCAATTAAGCGTAGCATAAGATCACGTCATTAAGTTATTTGCTATAAGCTTTCGATACATAGTTACCTAGTCCTTATGACCATGAGATCATGTAAATCACTTATACCGGAAAGGTACTTTGATTACATCAAACGCCACTCTGCGTAAATGGGTGGTTATAAAGGTGGGATTAAGTATCCGGAAAGTATGAGTTGAGGCATATGGATCAACAGTGGGATTTGTCCATCCCGATGACGGATAGATATACTCTGGGCCCTCTCGGTGGAATGTCGTCTAATAGCTTGCAAGCATATGAATGGTTCATAAGAGACCACATACCACGGTACGAGTAAAGAGTACTTGTCATGATACGAGGTTGAACGAGGTATAGAGATACCGATGATCAAACCTCGGACAAGTAAAATATCGCGTGATAAAAGGAATTGGTATCGTATGCGAATGGTTCATTCGATCACTAAGTCATCGTTGAATATGTGGGAGCCATTATGGATCTCCATATCCCGCTATTGGTTATTGGTCGGAGAGAGTACTCAACCATGTCCGCATAGTTCGCGAACCGTAGGGTGACACACTTAAGGTTTGATGTTGAAATGATAGAACTTGAATATGGAATGGAGTTCGAAGTTTTGTTCGGAGTCTCGGATGGGATCCAGGACATCACGAGGAGTTCCGGAATGGTCCGGAGAATAAGATTCATATATAGGAAGTCATATTCCAAGTTTGGAAATGATCCGGTGCATTTATGGAAGGTTCTAGAAGGTTCTAGAAAAGTCCGGAAGAATGACATTATGGAAGGTGGAGTCCCGGAGGGACTCCACTAGCATGGCCGGCCAGCCCCAAGGGGAAGGAATCCCAGGTGGATTCCACCCATGGTGGCCGGCCACCCCACCTAAGGAAAAGGTGGGAGTCCCACCTTGGGTAGGACTCCCTCCTTGAGTAGGTTTTCCACCTTTGGGAAGTTTTGGTGTTGGGGTCTTATTCGAAGACTTGGACTACAACTCTTGGGGCTTTCACCTATATAATGAGGGGCATAGGGGAGGGGCCCGGCCACCACAGAGCCATAGCTTGGCCGCACCCCTTGAGGCCGGCCACCCCCTCTCCCAAACCCTAGCCGCCCCCTCTCTCCTCCACCTCTCCCGCACGCTTAGCGAAGCTCCGCCGGAGTTCTCCATCGCCACCGCCACCACGCCGTCGTCGCTGCCGGATTCAAGGAGGAGCTACTACTTCCGCTGCCCGCTGGAACGGGGAGAAGGACGTCATCTTCATCAACACCGAACGTGTGACCGAGTACGGAGGTGCTTCCCGATCGTGGCACCGTGATCAAGATCTTCTACGCGCTTTTGCAAGCGGCAAGTGATCGTCTACCGCAGCAATAAGAGCCTACTCTTATAGGCTTTGGAAATCTTCAAGGGTTAGTCTTGATCATCCCCTCGTTGCTCCCGTCTTCTAGATTGCATCTTGGCTTGGATTGCGTTCTCGCGGTAGGAAATTTTTTGTTTTCTATGCAACGAATCCCTACAGGATTCCCCTCGAGGGAAAACTCTTATTAAAGTTAGGGATTACTACTTTGCTGGGAGAAAAGTTATCTTAAAAAAAGATGAAACCAACGGTGGGAGGAACCACCGTTGTATTTGATATAGGAGGTGGTGAGTCTCGAACTCTGGCTGTTTAGTACAACTTCACATGTACTAACCAGTAAGCCTCAGAGTCTTTCTCGGGAGAAAAGTTATCTTGAATAGTGGAGATCTGGTGAGATTTTGGCATGATCCCTCGCTTGATAATGCTGCTTTGTGTGATTCTTATCCTGCTTTGTTCGATATTTGCCAAGGGCACGACTGGACTCTTGAGAGAGTCATTGGTTGTAACTGTGTATAATACCTTTCTGTAGGAGATTATCCCCTGAGATGGTCGTCGGAAGTATATCGTGATGCACGCGAGGTTGAATCACAAAGTTGGGGCCCTGATTGCGTTTCTTGGAGCCCGAATCCGAATGGAGTTTACTCCATGACATCTATGTACCAGTTCTTAGAAAGAAATTTAACTGGATTGCATAACAAGTGGATTTGGAAATCTAAGATCCCTTGAAAATAAAGATTTTTCTTTGGCAAGTGTTTCAAAATGCCATTCTAACCAGGGATAACCTAAAAAAGGAAGTGACTTGGATCTCCTGTGTGTTCCTTTTGCTTGCATAATGAGACAGCTCAACATTTATTTTTCGAATGCTCGAATGCCAGGGTGGTTTGGGGTAACCTGGGCAGTATTGTTGGGACTAACTTGTGTCCTTGACTCCTTGTTCGCTTTGGCAGAGTATAACTTGGTTTTATAAGTTCTATCCGAGGGGGGAGAAATTCCATATGGTATTACTTGATGCGATTTGTTGGGGGATTTGGATTATCAGGAACAAAATCACTTTTGATAAAGCTATGATTCGGTCTCCTTTGGTAACAATCTCTTTGGTTTGTTCTTTCTTACATTACTGGTCAGAATTCTACGGCGAGGAAGATGGAGCAAGAATCAAGAGTGGCGCTGATCAGATGCTGCGGCAAGCGACGATTCTTCATTCTGGCTCTCCGATGACTGGGACTCTGTCGCCAAGGACGGAGATGGTGCTGACCACCAACGGCGGCGTCTGATTGTGGCGTGGCTAGCCGGATTTATCTTTTGGTTTTGTTCGAACCTGGTATCCTATGGTTGTTTTGTGGACTCCTGTTGAGTGGGTTGTAGTTTAGGATAGTATTTTTTGCCCGTAGCTTGTCCTCGATGCAGAAGATCAAGCAACGGGTTTTCCTATCAGTAAAACTATGGGTCTTCTTTCTCCGCTCTGTTCTTTCTTGTTATTCCCAACTGAACATTGTATTTCCGTTATAAACATTAATGGAAAGGGGTGCGAAGTCCCAGGTTGAATTTTTTTTTGGTATCCTATGGTTGTTTTGTGGACTCCTGTTGAGTGGGTTGTAGTTTAGGATAGTATTTTTTGCCCGTAGCTTGTCCTCGATGCAGAAGATCAAGCAACGGGTTTTCCTATCAGTAAAACTATGGGTCTTCTTTCTCCGCTCTGTTCTTTCTTGTTATTCCCAACTGAACATTGTATTTCCGTTATAAACATTAATGGAAAGGGGTGCGAAATCCCAGGTTGAATTTTTTTTTGGTACAGTACTGATATTTCTTTTGTGAATGACTAGTTGGAATGAATGTGGAACTAAAGAGGCCAACAATGCGGTATTTTCTTTTTGACAAATCTGGATGCCTCGTTTGTGGCCTCACCGTGAAACAAATTCAGAATCTGGCCCGTAAGAAAATATGATTTTTTAATAACATTTTAGGTATTCATAACTTAATTTACATAGCGAAACTTAAAAATAAATGACATAAAAAATAGATAAAAGCCATATCTAGGGTTTGCGGCAGCGGCCGCCACCTACTACTCCTCGTCGACGTACTCCAGCATGGGCCAATGGCGATGGCGGAGGGGCAGGTGCACGTGCACGCGCGCGTTATGGAGTCATCAGTGGTGTTGCAGGGTGCGGCTGCGCGAGCGCGTTGTGACGAGGCCCTGCCCATGTCCTCAAGCTCCAAGGAAATGATGCCGAGTCGAAGAGTCTCGGTGTCGTCCAACTCGGGTGGCTGGGCGAGGAGCTCATCCTCCTCTTCTCCACCGCTACTTGCTCGCTTTCCCACGCGAGGAGGACGAGGTAGTCGTCTGATACCTCTTTGCCTCGGATCTCCTCGCCGGAGAAGAGCTCTCCCTAGGTTGGCTCGGCCATCGCTTGCTACTCCGTCGTTGGGCCTAGGCTGCCCACTTTTGTTGTTGTCACGCCTCTTGCTGTTGTTGGGCCCCGACCACATTGACGATGAGGAATCCCACGTGTCGCTGCCCCTCCTACTATGTTCGCCCGAAACTGTCCCAAGCGTATGAGTTAATGTTGTGCGCGTGGTTGGCGAGTAGATCGGGTGGCAGGAGCGCCCGACAACGGGGAATCTCGACGCGCCCGCACGGCCTTCCGTAGGGACCATCGGCACCTGCATCCGCCGTGAACTCAACAACCAACCAATGGGGAGGTGGATGAAGTCCCACCCCGCTGATGTCCTTGTCTCATAAAGCGCCCATGCCACGTCTACATGGACGTATGCGTGGCTGCGTTTCGGTTTGGGATGCGACGATGACCCGGCCTCGTGGTCGTTCTTCATCTTACGGAACGTGCACGACTTGCTCATGGCGCTTGTTGGGTTGGTTGCCGGTAGGCGGGCTTTGTTGTGGCAATGTGCAATGTTAAATGGAGTGCACGACCGAGTGCCCTTTATTAAGGGATCGCCACTGATGGTGGCCGATGGACTTCGAGTGCCCGACGTTGATGCCATCTCACAAGGTTAACGCGACCAATGGCTGGTGCACGCAAAGAAGGTGAGCGTGCCAGTAATGGTGGCGCAACAAGCGAAGCAGCCGCTCAGAGGTTACCAGGCGGGTCAGGGGCTGATGAGAACTTCCGCCGTCGCATTTTCAACTCAAATTTACTCGTGGAATAGGTCGAGGCGGACATCGCCGTTCGTTTGCGTTGGGCCGTTTAGCTGGATTTTACCTTCTTGATGTTCACGTGAACCAAAACATATGTTCAACAATCTGTTTAGGTCGGCTCGCTGGAGATGCCTTCTTATCCCATGGTTCATTGATCCTAGGTTGTTGCTCTCGGGCACCAGAAGTCCTCTTCTCGCGGCTGTTGCCTTGCCGGTGCGCGGTCCAGTCAGGAGCCAACTACATGAGCTGTTGCCTGTACTGTGTGCTTCATAACTGTTGTCTCTTTGAAGACAGATTGACAACGGAACAGTAAACAGTGAGGCTACGTGCTCGCATTACGTGTGTCGTTAACGCATAACCAATGGCGTGACGACGGCCGGGCTTGACCATGGACGAACCGCCAGCTGGGCGCCACCGGAGGCTGGTGGGCCCGGCAATCAGCCATTGGCGTCCGTCATGGCTTAGAAAAAATCTGATCCCGCTTGGGCTAATCCGCGCAATAATTATAGAGCTCCAGCCGCAACTCCAGCACAGAAATCCGCCGGTCTTGCCTTCGCTGGACCTCAGAGCAATCAGAGCTGAGAGAGAGAGGCTGATTCCTTCGCTTCGCCGCCGACCGCCGCCGCTGGTTGCTGCTGCTCGACGCCGCCTTCGACGCCCACGTGCGGTCCCGTGCCGGAGCAAGCCGCACGTGCGCTTCCCGCCGTCCCTGCTTATTGGTTTCGAGGAAGGGAGTGCTGTCTCGTGGAGGGAGCGGGAAGGAAGGGGGAAGAGGGCATGGACGGATCCGCCGCCGCGGAGCTGGAGAGGGCGGAGCGGGTGGTGATGCGGTGGGACTCCACCGCGTCCGCGTCCACGGGGGGCGGCAGCGGAGACGACCAGATGCTGTTCGACGGCAGCGGGGACCGGGCGGAGGCGGAGCGGTTCCTCCAGGCGGTGGACGACCTGCGCCGCCTGGCGCCGCCGTCCCCCGGCAACGGCACCGGCAGCAGCCCGCCGCGCCGCAGCTCCTCGGCGGGCGGCGGCTCCAGCGGCGCCGTGCAGGTGGCGATGGCGCGGCTGGAGGACGAGTTCCGACACGTGCTGTCCACGCGCGCGGTGGACCTGGAGATCGAGGTGCTGGCCGACCTCACCTCCTCCCTCTCCATGACCAGCGACCGGACCAGCTTCTCCGCCGAGTCGACGGCCGCCGCCGACAGGGAGCCCGCCCCGGCGGCGCGGGGGACCGACGACGACGACGAGAACTCCAACTCCCGGTCCTCCTGCGTCGGCCGCCGCAGCAGCTACCGCTCCATGACCAGCATCCGCGAGATCGACCTCTTCCCGGCCGACGCCATCTCCGACCTCGCCGCCATCGCCGCCCGCATGGCCGCCGCGGGGTACGGCCGCGAGTGCGTCCAGGTCTACGCCTCCGTCCGCAAGCCGGCCGTCGACTCCGCGCTCCGCCGCCTCGGCGTCGAGAAGCTCACCATCGGGGAGGTGCAGCGCCTCGAGTGGGGCGTCGTGCAGCCCAAGATCCGCACCTGGATCCGCGCCGCCCGCGCCATCGTACGCGGCGTATTCGCCAGCGAGCGCCGCCTCTGCTTCCTCGTCTTCCACGGCCTCCACCTCTCCTCCAATCCCACCACCACCCCCGCCCCCGCTCCCACCACCACCACAACCCCATCCGCCCCCTTCACCGAGACCGTCAAGGGCGCCGCGCTGCAGCTCTTCGGCTTCGCCGAGGCCATCAGCATCGGCCGCCGCTCGCCCGAGAAGCTCTTCAAGATCATCGACCTGCACGACGCGGTCTCCGATCTGCTGCCCGACGTCTCCGACATCTTCGCCGCCTCCAAGGCGGGGGAGTCGATATGCGTGCAGGCCGCCGAGATCAGGACGCGCCTGGCTGACGCCGTGCGCGGGATACTCTCCGAGTTCGAGAACGCCGTGTTCCGCGACCTCACCAAAACTCCGGTGCCCGGCGGCACGCTCCACCCCCTCACTCGCTACGTGATGAATTACATCATCCTCATTTCAGACTACAAGACCACGCTTTCTCAGCTCATCCTGGCGCGGCCATCAGCTAGCTCGCGTGTCGCGGCCGAGGGCAATGATCTCACACCGGCATTTCCTGACCTCGACCTTGCTGATCCTGACAGCCTGTTGCCGCTTGCTACTCATCTTATATGGATTATTGTGCTTCTTGAGCACAACCTCGAAGCCAAAGCGTCGCTCTACAAGGATGTGGCTCTCTACCACTTGTTCCTGATGAACAATGTGCACTATATTGTGCACAAGATAAAGGACTCGCCTGAGCTCTGGGCGCTTATCGGGGATGTGTACTTGAAGCAGCTCACAGGTAAGTTCCGGTTGGCAGCCACAGCTTACCAGCGTAGTGCTTGGCTTAAGATCCTGAATTGTCTGAGAGACGAGGGTCTCCATGTCAGCGGTGGCTTCTCATCAGGGATATCCAAATCAGCGCTTCGGGAGCGGTTCAAGTCTTTCAATGCTGCGTTCGAGGAGGCGCATAGGATCCAGTCTGGGTGGCATGTGCCCGACAAACAGCTGAGGGAAGAGCTCAGGATCTCAATAGCAGAGAAGCTTCTCCCAGCGTACCGATCTTTCCTTGGTCGCTTCCGGCACCATATAGAGAATGGGAAGCACCCAGAGCTGTACATCAAATACTCAGTCGATGACCTAGAGATATCGGTGTCAGATTTCTTCGAGGGCTCTCCTCCTCCGCCCAATAGCAGGAGGAGGTCCCATGGATGAGAGATGGCTTGAAGTTGAAAGCCTCCAATAGTTGTGTCACTTGGCTAACCGTTGTTGCTGAGTATTCTTTATTCTTCAGGGATACAGTCGGTATATTTTGGTTCTCCCCTGAACTTAAGGGTGTAGTTGGTGATGATTTCTTCTACTAGAGGTAATCTGAAACAGAAGCAGGTTCGTATTGAAGCTGTCAAAAGCCTCGGTGGCTTTTCCTCAGTTGACGAGCTTGTTCGTTTGTTACATTATGTTTGTAATTTTGTTTGGTAGCATGTTCATATAGGAAATGTTTTTGTAGTATAATGCTGCATAGTTGTAACTTGTAATATCCTGGTGTTCCGGTTGATCACCATTATATATGACCTTTAGCTTAGTATATCCTGCTGTCTTTCTGGTTGATCACATTATATATGAGTAATGATTTTGGTAGATTAGATGTAAAATCAACTGTGCTTGGGAGTACTGTGTTGCACTTATATAGATTATGCAGGACCTAGTTCTTGCCTTGAAGTATCAGTTCTGAGGTTTCCACCTCAGATATATTCTCTATTGGAATACTCACTAATATAATTGCCAATAGGAAATAGCTAATGGAGCCTCACCTATCTTGATTAATCAGCCTTATGCCCTAGCGGATGAAAGATTGAATTGGCTAATGTCTCATCTTGTGTGCACTGTGCAGTGCAGACTAAAGTATCAGAGTGCAGTGCCTTGATTGCCTACTTCTTAGTTGGGCTAGTATTTTGCAAAGAAAATAAGACCCTATTAACCACTGTTCTAATTACAACACATACCAAAAGTCATGTCTTGTCCCTATTAGTGTTGTGTAGTAATACAGTCTTGAGTATCAGAGTGCAGTGTCTTGATTGCCTAGTTTCGGCTTGGGCCGGTGTTTTCATAGAAGGTTGGACCCTGTTAACCAGTGTTGCACGCACCAAAGCTCTTGCCTTGTCCCTATTAGTGTCCTGTAGTAATACTGGCTGGTGTCTACCAAAGCTCATGACTTGTCTCTATTAGTGTTCTGTGGTAATACTGTCTGGAGTATCATGTTAGCTTCTGTCTGCATCATAAATTGCTACTGTCTGGATATACTGCTGAATGTGCCACCAATATTTTTCGTGAACAACTGCATCATACAATAGCAGCCAGAAGTAGAAGTTAATAACAGGGAAAGATGGCTACGGCATCATAAATTACTACTGTCTGGATATACTGCTGAATGTGCTCCTAATATTTTTCCTGACCAATTGCATCATACTACCTCCGTCCTTGTTTATAGGCTGTCGCAAATTTGACCAACATGATATAGGTATATATTACAAAACATATACCATTAGAAAGTTCAGATATTCTACTTTCTAGTGATATGATTTTTGTATTGTAGTATAATATATATTATGTCAGTCAAACTGATGATCTAGGGATGCGCGCAGGCTGAGGGAGTACAATAGCAGCCAGAAGTAGAAGTTAAGAACAGGGAAAGATTGCTGCGGCAGCCATATTTAGATTCTGTTATTTCCCTGGGGTGGGAAACTCATAAGCCTTCCTATCCTATGGACTCATCAGCCTCAGCCTTACTGTAATAAAATTGTAGACATAATTCTCCATTCCTGCTTGTTACATGCTATCACAAATTGCATTACAAGAACATGGGTTCTACAAGAAAGATCTAGCTTAGCAAGCTGAAATGAGAAGTTACAATAAACGTGCCACTCTTATGCAAGGGAGAATAGAAATGGTACGCAACGAGGATACAGTTGAGTGAGAGGCCATCACGCTTCTTGGGCACACAGCTCATCTACTGCTTGAGTAGTGGACTAGTGGCATTAGGTTCCAACCTAACATTTCCAAATACAGAGGCACAACAGTCACTTGCTGCATCATCATAAGTAGCCAATCATCCCCCTGATCTTTAAGGAAACCGAGCACATGGTAGCCGAAATACCCGATATCGCATCATATAATAAGAACAATTGGCCGTTGTGGTGGTTTTGGAAACGAAACCGGTAAGCAGGGAGCCTATTGTGTTGTCAGCAAAGAAGCATGTGCAGCTGTGCACCATTGACTCGTATGGTAATATAGGAAACGGTATCTCCTCGAAATAGGCTTGCGCCCCGCTATATTAATATAGCAAACGACCCAATACAACGAACGCGCTGGGGCCGCAGCACAACCAAGCCCAAAAGAAAAGAAAAAGAAAGGAAAGAAGAAAAAATGCCGACACCGGCAGATCGACAAAAACGAAGATGACCCGCAACCGCTGCGCCCTCCGGAGAAGTACCACCACGCTCCTAGCACGCCGAGGCACCGCATACCAAGCAACACCTTCACCAAGGAGACGACGATGACGCCGCTGTTGCCCGGACTAGTCCTAGGGTTTCCCCGGTATGCGGAGGGGATTGGGGAGGAGGTACACCCGACGCCCTTCGGGGAAGGAAAGGTGACACCCGTAGGCGTCACCGCGTCGGTGTCGAGCATGCCGACAGGGATTTCTCCCGACCACCAAACCGACCACCCCGGACGCTCCGACGTGCTCCACCTAACCCGCCGCCCACCCGCACACGCCACCACGGTCTTGTAGCCATCCTCGCCGCCTAACCGTGGTCACCGGAGCAAGGCCTAGACGAAGAAAAGGGATGCGGCGGGGACGGGGGTAGCGAGCACCGCAGCCACGCGGGAGGGAATCGCCTCCACCGCTTTCGCGGTAGCCGACCGGACGAGGCTACGAGGCGGACCAGGCCCGAACCGGCCCGGCCGGACCCAAAAGGGCCCGTAAAGCCCCGCCGCTACGGCTGCGGCTGGCCGGCCGAAGTGCCGCCGTCGCCCACCCACCGCCGCCCTGTCTTCTCTTCCTCCGGGGAGCGCCGCCGGCGTGCCAAGAGCGGAGCCACCGCCGTGCCCCTCCGGGCCCCGCCGGGCCCGGATCCGGGCCGAGCGGCCCTGCCATGGCGCCGCATGTGCAGCTCCGCCGCCAACGGCCGCGCCGCCACCCCTCCTCCCACCCGACGTGGGGATCTCACCCCGCCACGCCGGACCGCCGCCGGCCGAGGAGCACCTCCCGGCCGCACCTACCCCGCGCGGGCGCCGCGCCGAGAGGGAAAGTCGAGGGCCGCCGCCGCCGGCGCCGCCCGGGCCTTGCCCGGCGACGCACGCCGACGACGGCGGAGGAGAAGGGGAGGAGGGGGGAGCTGGACGAGGGGGAGTGGCGGCGCGGCCCCGTCGCCCGCGGGGGACGACGCGGTCGCGAGAGCATTTTTTCGGGGGAGCGTTTACCCTCTGGACTCATAGGAAACGGTATCTATGGTCAACGTTGGCGTCAGCGCTTCTTCGTAGGAATATTTGCCAGCATGTGGCGAAGGGAGTTGTGATTCTTTCCTTGTGGCAGGAAGGCCTGAATATTATTCGTGTGCCTGCAGCTACCGGCGCACCAGCAGAGTGATCATCTTCGTCTAAAACAGCAACGGTTTCGGTACGCTATAATGTAGTTTTTTTTGGCAAATCTGGTCGCTTGGCCGACATTATTGTTTCATCTCCCCTAGCGAAATTATTTTGGAATCTGTTCTTTGTGTTCGGCACCAACGAGGATGGAGCCTAAATAGTGCAAATGGTCGCAAAAACGGCTAGTGCTGAAGCACATTGTTTGGTTGGCAAATGGCAATTGAGATGGAATCTGGGTAGGAACACAGAAATTACGCGTGTTTAGCTGTACTAGATGATACCCCGCGCGTTGCTGCGGAATACTTGCATAAAAAAGAGGCTTCCACTCGTAAGGAAAAATAATATGAAAAGTTCATTTCAAGAATGTAAAGATATATTAATAATGCATGTAACCAATTATAGCCCCCATTTTTTCCAACTATACATGTGTCCAAAAGAGACACAGTATGTATCTCTTACTATCTATCTGAGATCCGTAAATGTAAGAAACAACAAATATTTGATGAAGAGGGAAAAAAAATATTTTCTTCTAGAAAATCAATACATCCATATAAACAATTGGAAGATCATGGTAAGTATGCAGCTGGATTTCTCTCCTTGCAATGCTCTCCTTTAGGTCTTCATTTTCAGTCTAGTATACCAACAAAAATAAAGACATTGGTAAGTTTTTGAATAAACACAGCAAGTAATTTCACCTTTGTGTCATCTTTTATGCAACTTCTATAGACATAAACTTGTTGTACTCTGGAACAGAAAATGAAAAAAGGACAGCAAAAGGTTGCTCAAAAATTTGACAACAAAAAACAAAGTAGGAAGGACTTAGAATATGGCAGTATCAATAATACATACATACTACTGTATCTTGTATCATACTTCAGGAGAACCAACCAAAGCTCATGATAACATAAGGAATGAGATTATTTAGCATGATTTATGTATGACCGATCTAGAACCTTGAGAAATGTCTATTCAATAGAAGAACAGAAGGTACAAAATAATGCATCTACAAATTAAAGTTTCAGCGTGAAAATTCCCTCAAACATGTATAAGAGATAAAAATATCTGAAAGAATGGAACCCATGTAAGAACATGTCAACCAGTTGACTTTAGGCACACAGATTTTTTTGGCGGATAATGCATGAAAAGAGTTTTAATCAGATTAGGCTGTATGGAAGGTTTAATTGATAGGAAACTAAAATAATATGCGAGAATAGATCGATCAGGGTTGCACATAACATCCTGTCACCGCAGCCGTAGAGGTTTAGTCTGGCTTGCATATGACGAATCCTTGCGGTCATCAGAATTAGTAGGAGGAATGAATTATCAAGCACGGAAATAAGGATATAGTAAGGGACTTGATTTATGACACACTAACGCCTAGAGGTTCAGATCGGTGATCATATGCAATGATTAGTAAAAGCGCAAGGTAATATTAAGTGGAACAAATTCTGTTCACGTGTACGTACAAATAATAAGGACTCGAACTGAAACATACCAGTGGCCACAACTTAACGATTGTGCAATGATAGTGTAGCTAACATCAACGAAATACTTAGCCTCCGGCAGAGGCGACCTTCACCCCTGACTCTGAGCTTCACTGCCGAATCTGACAATCTGTGGAGAACTTCAGAACCTAAAAATAAAACTACATGAATTTTAATCCGAAATTCGATTCAGCAGAAAACTGATTTGCAGTGCAAGCTGATCCTTCCCACTACTACCATGAAAATCTAAGAGAAAAACAAATACCTTGGCAGCAGACTCATCCAACTTCAAGTCCAGATCGACCCTATCCAGCCTGACATCCACCTTTTTCCTGCAGAACAAACACAAACGTTCAAATCGAATCGAGGCGCAAGAAACTCGTCTTTGGACACAGGTCCCCCAACCATCCGCCGACTCAGCTTACTCCCCTCAGGCTTCCCTTTACGACCTTGCAGCCCATAGGGCAGAGAGAGATGTCGGTGCAGGATGAGGAGAGAGTGCATGAATGAAGAAATCACTATTGGGGGAGAATATATATGAGGCGGCCGGCTCCTCGCCTGCCTCAGATATCATCGAACTCCAGGGAGACGGTGGATCACGGAAGCGGAATTAATGGAGTCATAATCATCGCTGTAGATGAGGCGTGAGGAAGTTGAAGTTGAAGGTGGGCTGTGTAGCATGGGCCTATACGCGCTCGTATATGAAAACGTAACAACCCATGTTTAAGAAGGGACCGGGTTAAACAGCACACATGCACGAGCAGGTCAGGTTGGGTCGAACGCGCGGGCATGGGTGGGGAATAAAAGTCGACGTGGCTTCACGAGGAGATAGAAAAATCAGGTAGTGGGGATCTCCTATTTAGAGATAAAAGATACGGTCCGGTGTTCTAGTTACCAATTCACCAACGTGATGACATTATCACTCATAACTTAGAACTGACATGCAGCATAATAGCAAATCAAAATAACAAATAATACAAAAATAATGTCATTCAACCCCGGAAAACCAAAACTGATCGTGGGTGCATATGCACCTGGTATGTATAAAACATATTTCAAAAAGTAAAAAAATTTAGGAAAAAAATTTAGCATGTAGAGGAACATGTTCTATGTGTACACATAAAGTTTCACGTAAAACCAACAATTTTTGTACCATGTGTAAAAAAGACAAATAATGCCTCGACAAATAGACTATTTTAACATCAAAAATTTGTCTTTTTAGTACAGGGCACAAAACATATCGGTTTTTGCTGAAACAACTTTGTGAACATGTAACATGTCAAGGTATACACGAGGCATTTTTGTTTTTATTTTTTTAACATTTGGAAATATGTTTAATATGCATTTCAAATAAAGGGTGCATATGCACCCGGGTGCAGAAACACCCTGTCCAACCAACCCTAGCTACTTTTAAATAGCAATTATACACATGTAGTTTATGCCTAGCTAATATCAAATGGTAGTTCAACTCACAAGTACTAGTTATACATATAAATAGGGGTAGTTCATAGGAGACGTTGACATGGAAAATCTTCTTCTTCTTCTTCTTCAAAACCTGGCGTCGTCTTTGTTAGCCCAGACATGATCTGCCTACACTCCCGCCTCTTATTCCTCCAGGACACATTATCGGTGGCACCGACATCATGGCCAACATCAACCTCGTTAGGCGTGACTGCATTCTCCTCCTGGAAGAACTCGTCCACACCACACCCTAAGATTCAGTTGTTCGGAATACAACGTGCAAAAGCTAGCTTAAGTTGGTGGAGAAGGTGCGGAACGACTTCTGATCAAGGATCTTAAATCTGTTCTTTAGAGCAGTGAATATCCTCTCGACCCTGACTCTAAGGTTAAAGTATCTAAGATTGAAAAGTTTCTTAGCATTGTTGGGGTGGAATCTTGTTGAGAACTCATTGAGATGGTAATCCTTTTTACCTGAAGGGTGGGAGAAATCCAGAGCGACAAGCATATCCGACATCACCTAGGTAGAACCTACCCTGACGACGTGGGCTTAGCCCAGTGGTTGGGGTCGCAGTGGCGCACCCCAACGACCGGAGTTCGATTCCTGTCAGGAACGAATTTCGGAATTGTCACGCCAAGTCCCGCTTCTACTATATCAAAAAGTGTCTAGTTCCTCCTAGACACGGTTTCATTCTTCTTTTGAGCCGCTTTAATTTCCATGTGCTGCAGAAATTCCGTGGAAGCAAGACAACCAATCGGCCGTTTTTTGATCCAACAAATGCGGGAAACGGGCTTTGCGAGCACCCAATCACGCCCAAGGGGATGATCGCGATGCTCTGATCTAAAGATTGCATGGCATGGCACGGCAGTGAAGCATGATCGGGTGTCCTCTCTGCATTCCTGCATCTACTTGTCCTGCTCTTTGTACTAGTTCTAGCACGGAGAACACACGAGCGAGCCAGGTGAAACCGTGAAGGTACTGTTTGCACTAATTAACTTCTCAAGAGGAGGTGCGCTGAAGAGGATGGGGGCGACTGAAGAGGCGACAGGGGTGGCGCCATGCGGGCGTTTCTGGGCTCTCGCCCAGACCTCCGATGAGGATGACGACCTCGGCGGCGTCCCTGCGTCTCCATGCGCATCGGCTGCCTGGTATACATCGTCGCCGGAGGATCGATCCTTGAAGATCATGTCTTCCGCGTCTGTCCGTCGTCGTCAAGAGAAGAAGAGACGTCAGCGGGAGGCTGCCTTGATCTTGCGACCAGGTGAGTCCCCTACCGGTTCCAATTCGTTTTCTTCGTGTCTGCCTGTGATTGCCTGTAGATCGCCGGAGAGAAGGACGAAGATAACCTCGCCGGTGTTGTCTCCGTCAACGTTTCTCCTTGAGACGTTTGATGCTGCTGAGTGGGTTCTTGTCCAAAGGAAGCGGAGGAAGGAGAGACTGGCAGGGCCGATCCATCGCAGGTGGGCGCAGAGCTTCGCGCACCGTCGCCAACATGTTTTGCCGTCGGGACGATCGACGACGAGATCGCAACGGTATGATTTCGAACAACTTTCAACTCCTTCTTTTCCGCTGGGCCATGCGGGCCAGAGATCATCACACATCCATCGTTTGGTCTCCAAAAAAGGCAGTATGGGCCTGGAACCATCGATCGCCAAACAGCCGCATACCCGTGCGATCCGATTTGACTGGACTCGACGGTGTAGGCTAGGGTTCGGAAAATCCTTCCGATCATCTGCTCCTTGCGTCCCATCGCTCCCTGCTACTGGAACTCTCGCCGCCCTCATGGCAAACCGCGGCGGGGGGAACGCATCCAGGGGTAATGGACCGCTGGGAGGAGGAAGAGGGAATGGAAGATGGGAAGGAGGCTTCTCTGGTTCATCTGGTGGTGGCCGGGGTAATTTTTTCGAGGGGGGTCCGAGTGGCACTGCCGGCAATGGGGGCAATGATGAACAGCCCAATGATGTGTTCGGCGATGGAGTGTTCCGTGCTGGTCCTGGACGTCCCAATAATGCTGGGGGCGGATACAGGAATCAGCAGGGGTATAACCGAGGATATGCTCGGAATTATGGAGGTAACAATTTTAATCGACGGCCTTATAACAATACTTATGTTCGCCGTGTGAACTCGCCACGAGATGCTCCTGATCTGAGTGGCCTTACTAATGTTCAAAAGCAAATGGTTAGAGATGCTGCGGATGCTTTCGCTAGACAGCTTGTTGCTTCTGGTTCTAATAGTGCTAATGCTGCTGCAAATATGATGGCGCATGCTGCTGCTCCGGTGCGTCCTTCAGTGCCGGTTGGTAGACCTGCTCAGGTTGTTCGACAAAATGCTTTGCCTAGAAATGCACCTGCAGCCAATACTGTGGCTGGTGGCCTTGACATCATGCAAGGGACTTCAGGACAGGGGTCTGGGGCCGAAATTTCGGAGGTTCGGCCTCTTGGCAGTAGTGCTCCAACACATCCAGTGGCTGCCCCTGGAGTTGCTGCAAAAAAGAATTTAGGACCGGAATGCTTCAGATGCCATAAGACTGGACATTGTATTAATGATTGTCAGGTGATTCTTTGTGAATGTTGCCAAAGTCCTGACCATGGCTCTCGTGAATGTCCGGTTTTGCGTGCTCCTAGACCAAGATTGGCTGTTTATGGAATTGGACACGCTGACCTTACCTTCTGGAAGCTCCCTTTGTCAGCCGATGTTAGACCCCGGGTTGAGAATACAAGGTTGGGTAGAGTTGCTGTTGAGGGGGGGACAATGACAATACCTGAAATCACAGCTCAGCTACAGTACTTAATGCCTGATGATAAATATCAGTGGGATGTCCAACAGATGGAGGATAATGTTTTCCGTGTGAATTTTCCGAGTAGAAGTGATTTGGTGAAAGCTCAACACTTTGGCATTTTTAATGTACCTCGAACACAGATTACCCTATCCTTTGATTTCTGGAGGAAGGAGGTTGAGCCTGTTTGGACGGCTGAAGAGGTGTGGGTACGTGTTCATGGTCTTCCACCCTTTGTTCTTGATGATTTTTTGGCACTATGGTCTTTTGGTGATGTTTTTGGTGAAACCATTGATATTGATATGCCTTATACTAGAGCTAATAATGTTCTGAGGCTGCTCATTAGCTGTTTGGATCCATCTCTAATTCCTCCTAGCTTGGATATGAAAATTAGAAAGGATTTCTTTCGTCTTCGTTTTGAAGTTGAGGGTCTTCAACCTCCACTGTTATCTGATGATACTATTTCTGGGGACATGCCAAAGGATGATGATATGGACCATGATGGTCCTACTAATAATACAGAGAAGCAAGATGATGACAGAGATTTAAAGAGAAAGAAGAATGGGGAGGAGGGGAAAAATAATGATAATGGACCAACACATCAAGCCCCAAGTACAGGGAATTCACTTGCTTTCTCTCCTTCTCTGGTTGGTCCTATGGAGGATTATATTTCACCAATTGTTATGTCTAACGCTGCAAATGATTCACATAGGTATGCGAATGTGAATTTTTGTCCAAATTCTAATTTTCATGTATCTAGTCCTAAATGTCTTGATCCTCTTTTTAGTGATGCTCAACTTATGGATGATGTTGAGGGACAAATGGTCTCCGCGGGTGCCGTGAATAATTCTCAAGGTCTTCTGGCCGCCCGATCGTCGTCCTCGCCTTTGCATGGCGTATGCAGGGTATCGGCCAAAGGGGTGCAGCCGGCTTCCTGCCCGCCGACTATGCATGCCCCATGCAAACGGATGCCGTCTACGCCGATCATCAGCTCGGGGCTGCATGGTGCACACAGCCAGAAGTTGACACGCTCACATACTAAGGATCTACATGGGGCTAAATCTGTGTTACTCTCATCACCTCCGATACAGGGTAAAGCTATGGAATCTAATGATAGTTCCAAGATTCTTCCTAATATTTCGGTGAGATCACAAGAAGGATTTCGGTTATCTAATGGGGGTTTTATTAACCCAGGTTCAGTTAACATGGTTAGTAATTTTAATGTTTATCCATGTTCGATTGATCATTTGAATGATGCAAATTTTACAAATTCTGTCGCACAACAGGTTGAACAGGTTACTGTAAACTCCTTGTCATCGGATGTAATGTCCACGCCGGTGACCAAGAGTTTTTCTAGGGACGAGGTTATTGCTTTTGGTGGGATTAAATCTGAGATGATCAAGGGAGTGAGATCAAGTGGAAGGCTGCGTGCTCAACATAATGCTGATGCTACTCAACTTGAGAGAGCTATGATGATTGCACAAAGACGTGATGAAGGTTTAGTACCAGGTACGAGGTTATCCCAGACGCATTCTTTACTATCTTTTTCGGATGCACAAATTATTCATAATGCTAGTATGTTGGGTGTTTCTATGGGGGCTACTTCTATGGATCGGGTTAAATCAGTACATCTTATCAAAGATAATGAAGTTCAAAGAACCTTAACAAATTTAAAGAATAAGGAGTCTATTTCGGACGCGGTAGATAATAAGGCGCCTTGTCTTATTGTGTCACGAGCCTCTGACTTATCGGAGGATTTAGAGGATGATGAAAATATAATGGACGAAAATTTTATTCACTCCTCACCGGTTGTAAACAAGTTAAAGCGTAAGAAAAAGAAAAAGTCTTATGATAATGCTAAGGTACGAAGAAGTAACCGAATTCAAAATAAAACTCAAAAAGTCTGAATGGATTCTTTGCGGGGCATGACTTGGAATAGTGAGGGTTTTAAAGATCCGGGCAAACACCTTTTTGTGAAGGAATCGATTAGGGAGTATAAGCTAGATTTCATTGCCCTTCTTGAAACTGGGAGATCCAATTTTACTGTTCCTTTTCTTAGAGACCTCTCTTGTGGAAAGGATTTCAATTGGTTCTGTCTCCCTCCTCATGGTCGTTCTGGGGGAATTCTTGTGGGTATTAATGCAAATACTCTAAAAGTAACTAATGTAGTAAATGGTGATTTCTGTGTCAAGTTATCTTTGAAATCAAAATGTGACGGGTTTGAGTGGGTTTTGGTTCCAGTGTATGGCGCTGCACAGGATTCTCTCAAACACGAATTCCTTTCTGAAATAGTGCGTTTATGTGAAGCGGAACATTTACCTATGCTTCTAGCCGGGGATTTTAATATTCTAAGGAAACCGGAGGAGAAGAGTAATGCTAATTTTAATCCTCGATGGCCTTTTATTTTCAATGCCATTATTGAGAGTTTGAATTTGCGAGAGATTGCTTTATCGGGGCGTCAATATACTTGGGCTAGTCGCCGGGAATCTCCCACTTATGAAAAGTTGGATCGTGTTTTGGCTAGTGTCGAATGGGAACAAAAATTTCCGTTAGTATCGGTGAGGGCTCTATCTCGCTCGGGTTCTGATCATACACCTCTTCTTATTGATTCGGGCAATCATGCTCATTTGGGAAATAAGTATCGGTTTTCTTTTGAGTTGTCTTGGTTTGATCAAGAGGGGTTTTATGATATGGTGGCAGCTGAATGGGCTGCAGGTCCCATTGGGGTCTCACCAATTGATACCTGGCAGAAAAAAATAAGACATATACGTAGATATCTGAAGGGTTGGGCCAAAAACTTAAGTGGGAAATATAAGCTAGAGAAAGAACGGTTACTAAATATTATTGATTTCCTAGATGTCAAAGCAGAGACTTCTCCTTTATCTAATGTTGAGCGGGATGAGTTAAAGTTGGCTAATGATAAACTAAATAAGCTTCGACGTGATGAGGAAACAAAATGGGCTCAAAGGGCTAAGGTTAAATTTGTGCAGGAAGGTGGAAACAATACAAAATACTTTCATCTTGTTGCTAATGGGAAACATAGGAAAAAGAAAATTTTCCAACTAGAACAAGAAGAGGGCACTATTGTGGGCGATGAAAACATTAAAGTCTATATTACTGAGTATTATAAAAAGCTGTTTGGAGAACCGCATCAGAGTTCAGTTATGATGATGGAGGATAGGATTAATGATATTCCTCAATTATCAGTGGCTGAAAATGATCTGTTAGTCAAGGATTACTCTTTGGAGGAAGTGCATGACGCAATCTCTCAGATGGAACGAAACAAATCTCCAGGGCCGGATGGGTTTCCTGCGGAATTCTATCAAACTTTTTGGGAAGTAATAAAATATGATTTAATGGAGTTGTTTACTTCTTTCCAAAGAGGTGAATTACCACTATACAAGTTAAACTTTGGTGTCATTACTTTGCTTCCAAAAAAAGAGAATGCAACTCAAATTCAGCAATACAGACCTATCTGTCTACTCAATGTGAGTTTCAAAATTTTTACTAAAGTTGCCACAATTCGTGTATCTGATATAGCTCATAAAGTAATCAAACCTACTCAAACTGCGTTCATGCCAGACAGACATATTTTAGAAGGAGTAGTAGTGCTTCATGAATCTATCCATGAGTTGCATACAAAGAAGTTAGATGGTGTTCTTTTCAAAATTGACTTTGAGAAGGCATATGATAAAGTTAAATGGCCATTCTTGCAACAAGTGTTACGCATGAAAGGGTTTGATGAAGTTTGGTGTGACCGAATTAAACATTATGTGCAGGGCGGGAGTGTGGGAATTAGAGTAAATGATGATATTGGCCATAATTTCCAAACTAGAAAAGGATTGAGACAAGGCGATCCTTTATCCCCTATTTTGTTTAATATCGTTGCGGATATGTTAGCTATCTTAATTGCGCGGGCTAAGGAGGTGGGTCAAATTGGAGGGCTTCTACCTCATTTAGTCGATGGTGGCATCTCTATTTTACAATATGCTGATGATACAATATTGTTTATGGAGCATGATATTGCTAAGGCTTTGAACATGAAGTTGATCTTATGTATCTTTGAACAGCTTTCTGGACTAAAGATTAATTTTCATAAGAGTGAAATTTTTTGTTTCGGTAAGGCAAAAGATATTGAACACCAATATATGCAAATCTTTGGGTGCGAGGCTGGGGTGTTACCTTTTAAGTACCTAGGAATCCCTATTCACCATCGAATTTTGAGAAATGCTGAGTGGAATCCGGTTGAAAGTCGTTTTGCGTCAAAGCTCGGTTGCTGGCGGAGTAAGATGCTTTCTTATGGGGATAGGTTAGTTCTCATTAATTCAGTGTTAACAAGCTTACCAATGTTTATGTTGTCTTTTATGGAGATTCCGGTGGGGGTCCGAAAAAGACTAGATTATTATAGATCAAACTTTTTTTGGCAATCGGATGAAAACAAGAGAAAATATAGACTTTCTAAGTGGAACATGCTGTGTCGACCAAAAGAGCAGGGGGGTCTTGGTATTGAGGTTTTAGAATTAAAGAATAAATGTTTGCTTAGTAAATGGCTGTTCAAACTCCTTAATGAAGAGGGTATGTGGCAGGAAATTTTGCATAACAAATACCTTCATTCTAAAACTCTAGCTCAAGTACAAGCAAAGCCTACGGATTCACCCTTTTGGAAAGGCCTTATGAAAGTAAAATCTGAATTTTTCAGTAGAGGATATTTCAAAGTTGGTGATGGTACTTCGGTACGTTTTTGGGAAGACATTTGGTTAGGGGATGTTCCTCTATCACTTCGATATCCCTCTTTGTACAACATTGTTCAACATAAGAATGTCCTGGTTTCCACGGTTTTGGCTCAAACTCCGCTCAATATCACTTTTAGACGAAGTTTAAATGATCACAAATATAATGAATGGTTGCATTTGTGCCAGAGACTTATTGTTGTTGATCTTAATACGGAGCCTGATAAATTTGTATGGAAGCTTACTGAAACCGGTTTGTTTACTGTTAAATCTATGTATCTCGATTATATGAATGGACATGCTAGATTCTTGCGTAAATATTTGTGGAAACTAAAAATTCCTTTAAAGATTAAAATATTTATGTGGTTTCTCAATAACAAGGTTTTACTTACTAAGGATAATTTGGCAAAGCGTAGGTGGACGGGCTCTCAGAAGTGTTGTTTTTGTGATGCAAATGAAACTGTCCACCATTTGTTCCTTGCATGTCCTTTTGCTAAGATTATTTGGAGGATGATTTATTTTGCTTATAACATTCCGCCACCTACAAGTATTAATAATATGTTTGGGAACTGGTTAAATGGAGTTCTAAAGAAAGATAAAAATAAAATTCGAATTGGGATCTCTGCCATATGCTGGACAATTTGGAGGACTAGAAATGATATCATTTTCAATAATCAAAAAGGTACTAACTTTTTGCAGGTTATTCATCGAGCTGTGCACTGGATCCAGTTATGGGCTTTCCTGCTACCGGTGGACCAGCGCAAGGATATGGATACTGGATGCACCCGACTGCTTGTGGTTACTCAAGACTTCTTTTTCCGGGCTACTGGATGGCGACACAGTAATAGGATAGAGTATGGCTAGCCTAGCTTTGTGTCGTCTTTTCCGTTGGTTGATTCATGTTGCAACTATGTCAGATCCATGACTGTATTTTTGTTTTATCCCGCACTTGAACCTTGAATACTTTTGATATTTGCAATAAAAAGGCCGTGTGCATCAATTGATGCAGAGGCTGGGGCATTTTTGCTCCCTTATCGAAAAAAAAAAAGGTGAAACCGTGAAAGCTCAGGCGGCCAGGACTCAGGGCTAGGGAGAAGTCAGCGCGCTCCCGTGCCATGCGTT
The DNA here is from genome assembly GCF_022539505.1 of Lolium rigidum. Taxonomy (NCBI): domain Eukaryota; kingdom Viridiplantae; phylum Streptophyta; class Magnoliopsida; order Poales; family Poaceae; genus Lolium; species Lolium rigidum. The sequence goes on along the minus strand of NC_061512.1, from coordinate 212,241,388 downwards.
CGTGCAGCTCGTGAGCCAGAAAGGGATGGAATGGCTTCTTTCATGCGCCGATCCTCCTTTTCCAGCGGCAAACAGGGGAGCTGGTGCCCTGATTGACGCCGACGCCGACGCCGATCGTTGTGCGGGGTGCGCCACGTCAAGGCGCGCACGTTGGGTGGCTTGATCGGATGTCTGCTTAGGACATGTTTGGATGCTCGCAAGATTTCCGTCCATCTAATTTTAGAGCAACCATGTATTTCATTATTAGACAATCAATCATTTTACATGCGTAAACAAACGTGGAAACTGCTAGACAGACTAGAAGAAAACAGTTGTCCTGGAAGTTTTGCAAAACTATACAAAACTATCCTAGGGTTTTCTGCACTCGTCGAAGTCAGCGGCCGCCGCCAAACTCCAACGCCGCCTAGACGCGCGTTGTGAGAAAAGTTGGGCCTCCACCATTGCCAGATTCAAAAGAGCACAATCGCCAATGAGATTTTGTGAGTTCATGAACAGGCCCGCTGCAAGCAACGAGGTACATGTCGTTGTGGCACGTCGACGAAGTTGAGGAATAACGCAAATCCACCACCCCGGACTAGCATCCTTGCTCCAGAGCATCCACCTCGCCCCGGCCCCGGCGCCGTCGTGGACAACGACAAACGCCGATGACACTTCGAGAAACAGATCTCGCTAGATCTGAAGAACGGCGAGAAAACCAAGCTGCCGACCTGAAAGATCGACAAGCACACATTGCCAACTACTCCAAGACGCCGCCATGAAGGACGCCACCGGTGTGGGAGTGGAATTGGGACAAATTTATTCGCCCAGGCGCCGCTCCCACCAACCCAACGACGCATGACAGCAGACAAGCCCTAACTACATAACCGTGGAACGAGGTTCCCTTCCCCTCGTGCCGTCGGAGCGGCAAGCGGAGGGAGAAGGGGCCCAAAGCTCACACTGGTGGAGATGGGATCTGCTGCCAATGTTTCGACAGAAACACCTCGCCCCTCGTCCACATGCACATGAGAATATGCATCCTAGCCAAATTTGTCGGTCGTGGCGATGGAGATGTCCTTATAGGGTGCACAACGTAGACCCACAACGCAACAGTCCACACGAGGTTTTTCACTGATCAAATTGATGCCAGAAAAACATGAATTTTGAACAATGCTTCCCCTTGGCTCGTGAGAGACCTAGCCGATCAGGGCTTCCTGCCTCCGGTTGGCGGCCCCGTTGATCTGCCTCGCCTCTTGTGGCTTTAGGATCATCGAGACACGGTGGATCCCAGTTCTTTGTTGGTGGGGAAGGGGTTCCGTTTTTCGATATTTTCCTTTGTCTTTTTGAGTTTGTGATGCGATTCACTAAAGATGGAATAAAGTCTCCCCATCTTAGTGGTGTGTCTAGCATTGCCGGTGGGCGTGTGGAGGTTTGCCTCCGGGGTATCTCACTGGATTGGTCGGTGTTCCTTTCTTATCTACGCTTCTCTTCATCGAAGATGGTTGCTCCTCTCGTGCGTCGGTCCTTTATGGCCTTACCATGGCGACTTCCCATCTATCTAATGCTACAAGATTTGTCTAGCTCCAGTGTGGTGGGGTGGGGGTACCTTCAGCTTGAATTGTAGTTGTCGCTATGTGATCCAAGGTGATGTTTGCAATTTTTAGTTCTTTTAGAATTCCTTCTAATGTTGTTGAGGATTATGAATAGATCAATATGCTTTTGGAAGAAATACATAGGTCCATACAACTTAACATCAACAGTTGCATCAAGGTACTTGAAACTAAAAGGGAAATTCCAACAAATTCGTAGCAACAAATAATTGCACCTCTACTGCCAATCTTCGTGTTCACATAAACTAGAAGCAATGTAAAATCTACAGAAGAGGATATTATACACCATATCCCTCATATAACATCACAGATTAACCGTTCCTATCATATAGTATCATCCATACAGTGATCTACTCTGTGAGAAACAATGGAGGTAATAAATTCAACAGGGAAGAAACCTCCAAGGACGTATCCCAATAGCTAAAATTAGCTCGGCAGAACCTCTGCTAAATATCAAAACTGACTCTTCTAACATCCACTTCAAATGATCTGACATAGGGAAATGTTCTCTCACACATCAGATGCATTACTCCCTTTTGTTTTCTTCATCGTCTTCATCGAAAGACGTCGTCACGGTATTCATGTCCTTGGTTGCTTTGGCATCTGGTGTGGATGCTACGCTCCATCCGTTCTTGGAAACAATGGGCCTTGGCCTTATCAGTGATAGGCTGTCCTCTCGGTCGAACTTTTCACTTGCATCGTTGGTAAATCTGAAATGGAAAGCCGAAGTGAGCTTCAAACTTGTTGATTACTATTTCCAAAATAGAACCTATTTCCTATCTTACTGTTGCGTAAGATCTTATTGCACTTTGCTATGCTCAAAATTATTACATGATACCATATACAAGTATTCAGAAAAAGACACTATGCAGAGGCCGGGTGTAATGGTTAAAACTTTTAAGTAATAAAGCACCCATTAACAAAAAAAAAAGACACTACGCAAATGCAACTTTATGTAGAATGTATAACAGCTTTTGAAGTCATAAGATTAACATCAAGGCACCATTCTGTTACGTTGCACATTTGCATTTGTGGTAAGGTTGCAGTAGCAGGCAATACATCTCAAGAGCAAATGTACTGTGCTTTAGCATGAATGAAGAGACAGCTTATGGTGTTGTAATTCTCAAATCACAGTATTGCCGTAACAATGAAATTTTTAATATATTATCCAGGACAATGTCAGCATAAGATCGGGATACTACCTCATTGAGCTCTGAGAAGGTGCCCACAAGTAGGAAATGACGCAAAGAAGTGAGAATGATAGGGCATGCCAGAAAGCAGGAATTATCCATGCATACTGCCACCGCTCATTGAACACATCTGTTGATTTGAAGTAAATCTGCACAAAGTTGCAAGACTACTATCAATGAATCAAAAAGTGCATAACCAAGTGATGTGGCACATCGCATCTAAACAAGAAAATGGCTAGATTCTTAAAAATAAAAGGTATGATTTGAAAGTATGCTCCATCAATAAAGGGTAAAGATGAACTACCCTAATTTTGTGCAAATTAACAATATTTTGTTAATGCAGAATCCAAATACAGTTTTGAGTACACCATCATACCTCGTAGCCAATCCAGGCAATAGACACTAGAACAGTTATACCCAATGCAATTGTGAATTTCCTGTAAATATCAAGTTTGGCCATCAACCTTCTTGCCTATGGACAACACAACAAAACATTCACCGAATGGTCAGTGTATTTTCTTATATAATTTGGGGTAAATTTACCTCTTATATAAAAAAAGGACAGTGTACCACAATATATACTGCAAATGAATTAACAAGGAATAATGACCAGAAAAGAGGCTTTGTTCACCTGAAGTTGGCTAAGGGTCTTTGCTAGAGAAATAAATATCCAAACAATGAAAGAAGCATCCAAGATAGCCACAGGATAGACCAAGAACAGCCAAGCTTTTCCTGATAGATCATTCACAGTACCGAGATTTTCTACCAGCTCAAGAATTTCTGTAGCTACAAAGAATGTTCCTCCTAGCATGATGACTTTTGATGTCAGACCACCCAAAGTAGGCCTCACAACTCCATACCCCATTGAGACAATGAGAATAATAAGACGAGCAACTGTTCTTTTGACAGTCCCGAAAGTTACAGCCCAGAATGTGATGGCCTTCGCCCGAACTCCAGTATCATTGAACTCAGCATATTCGAAATACCACAATGCCATCTCAAGCATGCCCAGTGTAATAACAAGAGTAATACAGTTCTGAAGTGGAAGAACCTCTCGCCAGAACTTCATGTACTGGTAGAACCAATAGATACCAAGTATCACGAAAGCAAAAGACATCAGTCCAAAAAAGTTCTTCAGAGGTGCCATCCGACCCGGAAGGTACCCAGTAGGATTTTTCCAGATGGTTTTCCCCTCGATCTCCAGCCCAGCAAGTGACGGGTCACAGTGGATGAAGTACATATTGTACATCCCAGTTTTTCTCACAGGAATGGTCCTTGATGGTAGTGTTGCAATCAGATCACTTCCATCGAAAGAAGCAACAAGCAACTGTGGCCAGCCAGGATTCAGCTTTGATGGGCGGTAGATGACTGAGCCTTCAGCACAAGCTCCTAACTTTGCAAGATCTGATGTACAACAAATTGCTTTCTGACCTCCGTATGCTGATCCACCGATCATTTCACGGTCTTCTATTTCAAAGACAAGTATCTGAACCTTCGCTGAGCTAGCCTCCTTCACAGAATCAACAGCCTCCTCTGGTCTTTTAAATGTGATCTTGTCAAGCCTGAAAAGGGGTGGAGATTTGAAATTCAAGCCTACAAGTTAAGCATCTAACTATAGTGAATCAAATTAGTGCAATTTCAATTGTTCAATTGAAGTGGCAGACGATAAATAGTGAGTGCAAAATGCATGTGCACATTTCTAACTAAAACATAGTGTGCATTTCCACAGCAATTTTACAATCAAAGAACATGGTGCCATTTCGCTTGCTCTTTAGTTTATTGAACGCATGTGTAACAAGTACACTAGCGCAAACACAACTTGGACAATTCAAAGCTTGCTTGACCCTGTCCCTCCCCACTCCAGAGACAAGAGTTATGCTATCCCATGACTTGATACGACTAAGCAAGCTAGTCGGCATAAAATATGCGAGCTACACGCCTAGACCAAGTCGTGACATAAACTGCAAAGTAATCAAGCATAATTAACTCAACAATGCACTCTGTCTTTGCTGCCAGCGGGAATAATTGCGCCCCTCTCAGAACAATAATCGCTGTAAAGATCCATTCTGCCCTCTCAACATGCTTACTACTTTGACCCATCTAGCACAAACCATCAAAATCCCCAAAAGAACCCGCTAGACGGCGGGATCCAAGATCCGCCCTGTTCTCTCAGCTGCAGGACGGATGCTCCACTCTACGGCGCCGACGTGACGCCGGCGCAAGTCACTGGGGAGCGGAAACGGCGAGTTACCTGATGAATGCGTCGGGCACTGCGGCGGAGTCGTCGTTTTCGTCCTCGGCGGTGGCATTGGCGGGGGAGACGGGGGCGTAGAGGCCCTCGCTGCCGGCGTGGAGGATGAAAGCATTGCCCTTGTTGAGGAAGCCGAGGCCGCTGTACTCGTGCACCGAGGCCTCGCCGAGGCAGAAGAGCGCCACGACGGCGACAGCGACGGCAAGGAGGCGTACGGCCGCCGTGTCGGCAGCCATGAGGCGGGCTGGATCTGGCCTTCTTGGAGCTGATGAGTGAAGTGGAGCCTCGGGGTCGGCGGAGCTGGGTTGGGGAAATGGCACGAACCGCAAGAGCCGAGCTGGGCCGCTGTGTGGCGTGGTGGCTCCGGCTGCTCCGGCTCCGGTCCCGGCGGTCAGAAGTGGGGGAGAACTGGAGAAGGTGCAGCAAGCTGTTATTCTTTGCTGCTTAAACGGTGTTCAGGAGGTCAATGACAGGGCTGAAACCTGTTCTTGGAAAAACAATCAGAATTTTTAATTAGGGCCATGGACTTGCGGGAAGGAAGCATTGGTTGAACCAAAAGAAAATGTTTCTCCTAGTCGTCGAATTCTTTCTGCACCTTCAACATAATTTCTTCAACATAACTTGCATTATAAAAATTTATATAAAATTAGCGCAGCTCAAAAGTAACCATATCTAACGTCAAAAAAGGTAACCATATTTTAAAATATAAATGGAGAAAACTTGTGAAAAGGTGTGTAAGGGTATATTGCCCCTATGTGTGGTTTTGGTAATTAGTGACAACTCCTATGGACTAATATTTTCATTGAGTTTATATGAAGGAATATTTCATAGGTACTACTTGTATTTCATGTGTTGGATTCAAGTATGGATGCCATGAAGATAAAAGATATACCTTGAGTATTGACATCAAGATCATCGATTTGAAGATATATATGTGATATGATCAAGAAGAAGAAATGAAGATGGAGTTCTTATGTGGAACTCAATATTAGCCATGCTCTAGCTTGTGTTAAGCAATGAATTATCAAGATCTTGAGTGCTTGATTCCGAGTGAAGAATTCATAAGTTGAGCTATGGTTGACTAAGATTTAGAGCAATGCAAACAAATGAAGAATTTTATATACACCTCAAGGTAGTATGATAGAGCATGAGAAGATACAAGGTTGACCAATACAAAGAGTGAAGAATAGATTCAAGTTTGGTCAACACATGAAGCATGAAGAATGTGCCACGACAAGTCATGTGGTACGGTAAGCTGTGTCAATTATGCTTTATGGACTAACCCATCATAATGTTTCCTTGTGTTGTCTATGTGGGTTAGGTATCTTTCTATGGGCATGCATCAAAAGTGAGATCCCATATAGCCCATGAGAGGATGACGTCAAGTGGTGATCGTCATCAAGGTTGAGTTGGGCAAGTTCAAGTTGAGCACCTCAGGAGGATCATATGCTTGAAGCTTGCCGTCCATTTAGTGATAATGAACATGTGAAGATGTGCATCAATGGAGCTATCCATCATGGTGTATGTGGAAGCATATGTGAGTCTTTACGAAGCAACAATGATCAAATGAGGCATTCTGGCTTGAGTGGAGCTTGAAGAGATATCATCAAGATCAAGCGGGATGCGCAAGGAAAAGGTATGGCCTTGCTAGGTTTTCCTTTTACCGGTCTTAAGGTGGTTGTTGGGAGTCCGGGTTATAGGATAGATAGCCGCACTATCAAGATGGGCTTTCGGTTGGGTAACTTGATCACATCGTCTTAGGGAGCTCAACCCTTTGCATATTTTTCATATCTCTATTTCTTCTTGGTGTTTCTCTGTGTGAGGTTCTTGAGCTTGTTGCTAGCTTTACAAGAAGCCCAAGTTCATCGAAAACGGAATCCGCATGCATCTTCTATTGCGTTTTCGAGTTTGGACGCCTTCACCATTTCTTGACGGTGGGAGACTCCCTCTCTAGAATCATCTAAAAATATCCTGTGAGGAGTCTCCATATTTCTATTTGTCGTTATCTTTCCAACAAAATTGGTTTCATGTCAATCGGAGTTCGGGAGCATTTTCTATTTTAAAGAAAAAGAAAAAGGTTTTGGCCTGAAGCCGCCCGGCCTAAGGTCCGGTTGGACCGGCCGTGGCACCGGCTGGCCCGGCGCCGACCGGCCCCTGGACCGGTGCACACCGGGCACTATCCAGTAATGTTTCCAGTGTCGCCCGGTGCTAGTCTGGCCTCAGGACCGGTTTGGACCGGATGGTCCGGTGTGTGGCCCGGTCGGACCGGCCCTCACACCAGGCGGCCCGGTCTGTGGCCCGGTCAGACCAGCCCTCACACCAGGAGGCCCAATCTGTGGCCCAGTCCCAGACCCGGTCAGACCGGCTCTTACGCCAGGCGGCCCGTCTCAGGCCCGGTTTGGCTCGGTTGACCAGGCTGCACGAAAATCTCTCAGATCTGCCCCCAACGGTTATATCTTCCCTTTGGGCTATAAAAGGGGCTTCTTCCCCAACAGTTATTTAGGGTTCTTGAGCATGTTTTTGACCACCATTGTTGAACCTGTTGAGCTTGCTTCCTTCCCCTTCCCTCCTATGATTCTTGCATATTCTTGGGGGATTTGAAAGAGGAGATCTAGATCTACAACCTCATCCAATCCATTCCTCCTCTAAGTGAGGGGAACTCTTGGGATCTAGATCTTGGAGTAATTTGTTGATTTCCTCCATTGTTCTTCCTCTCTAATCTCATCCTAGCATTTGTTGCTTAGGTGGGATTTGAGTGTGAAGGATTTGAAAACCTCTAGTGTTCTTGCTTTGCATCATTGCATAGTGTTGAGCTCTCCACCACGATTAGTTCGAGTGAGAGACCATGAGCTTATTAATTTTGGAGGGTGACCTCCTAGTTGGCTTGGTTGGTGTCCCGGTGGCCTCTTCGTGGAAGATTGTGAAGGGGCCCGGGCTTCTCCTTCGTGGAGCTTGTTAAGTGGTTGTGGAGCTTGCCATCTCCGGAGTGGAGGAAAAGCTAACATAAAGAAAGGGTTATTATCCTTCGTGGGTTTGGCTCGGAGAAGAAGGTGAGCCTTCGTGGCGCTGGGGAATCCTTTGTGGGACCCTCACCTCTCCAAACGTTATGTACCTTCTTGCAAAAGAGGGGAACACGGGAAGACATCTTCGTCTCCGCGTGCCTTGGTTATTTCTATACCCGACCTTACTTTCCTTGTGATAGTCATCGTGCTTGAAGTACATATATATTGCTATCACTTGTGCTACATACATCTTCTGCCTATCTTGCTTAGCTCTAGTTGTTGTTGTTGCACTTAGTTGAGCCTAGCTTTTTTAGGATTTGTTCTTGTGAAGTAAATGTTAGTTTCATTCTGCATTCTTACAAGCCAAATCCGTAAGAGTTTTAAATGCCTATTCACCCCCCCTCTAGGCGACATCTCGTCCTTTCAAGGTGATTGCAGCGCCGCTGCAAAAAAAACTAACCAGAATATTTAGGTCAGCGAGTTCGGAGGTTGACATGTGAGATGGATGTCCCACCACTCGGCTTGAGCCGCAGAGACAAATTCTAGGTCATCCACAAGAAGATGTGTCTTCGCATTATCCTGTTTTTACGCAAGATGTAAACTGAGACCACATGATAAATACAATAAAAATGTACTAAAATTGTAGAAATACCACCCCAACAACTATTTGTCTTCTATTTTAAAGTAAATATGAAGAACCATTAAAATTCATGAAGATCGAAAAACACAACTCCTAGGGTTCTTGTTACTTAACCACAAAATTTGGAGCAACCAAGAGCAAGGTCCACCCAAATCATAAACTAGATCTACCTATAGGCACGACTCTATGACTACATTTGGCCCAACCATGCCCACTAAGTATAGGATGCCTGGATAAGGCCTCTGGCCCGCATTGCACTGATTTTAAAGCAGTTGTCATCTTGTATCAATAGGAACAACGGGTTTAGTTGTTTCTAACAAGTCTAACTCGAATGGACTCAGGGCTCGTTTGATTCATAGGATAAAAAAATCACAGGAATTGTAAAGGTATAGGATTAGAATGTCATGACCATTTGAATCCTATGGGAAGGTGGAGTTTTTTTGATTGTAGCAAAGGAAATTTCCATGAGGTATGACCTCATATTTTTTTCCTATAGAATTTACACTACAAGATTCCTAGAGGATTGTTCCTATAGGATATGTTCCTATGAATCAAACAACATGTGTAGGAAATTTCCCTATAAGATTCAAATCCTATACAATTCCTATAAAATTTCTATAAATCAAAGGAGCCCTTAAGGTGGGTATAGGGTGGCCATAATCTAGCGACAAAAAAGGTGGCGGGAACTCGGGCGGTGCATATGAAGGAGCTAGCAGGAGAAATTGGTAAGCTCCCACCAAAAGCATGCAAAACCCCTCTCACTCTCACTGCTCAATCTCTTTGTAATTTATTCTATCTTAAGCTCCGACCTTCTTGAATCTTCGTCACCGACAAGCGGCTAACCAATGACATCTTCTTCCATAGGCGACAATGATTGACTGAAACCGGTCCTCTTCTACGAGACGTTGTTTGCATCCTTTCATTCTTAAGCAATCTCAAACTTGAATTTTTGTCCATGCATTTTTTCTTTTTTGAAATGGGGCCCCGGCCTCTTCATGTGTTCATGCATTTGTGTAGATCTGTAAGTATGCGTACTTATTCGTTGAGTCTATCGATGATTGATGTACTTATTCGAATTTTTGTCCATGCCAATGATGTTTGTAAGCATGTTTGGTTGTTTGATCTAAGTCGATGTAGCATGTAAGCATGTTTATTAATCTATGTACCGAACACGTCTAGTTTCTAGATATAGGACGATGATGCCATTAAGGTTTGGATGCAATCCGAGCATGTTGCACATGTCCCTACAATTGAGCTTAGCTAGTACCAATGAGAGGTGAAACATATACACACGTGCGGTCCATGTATAACAGTGATCTCTGGTAAGATGATTAGATTTACACATGTTAGTTATCGTCCTTCTAACAATTTCCCATACATCACCTGCCCGTATGCATAGGAAACCTGGTCATACTCTCAAAGAGATAACATGACGAGCCTAGCTATCTCGGAATGGGAACTACCGCAAACGCTTCATTACCCAAGGACATGAGGACTACCTTCAATACCATAGTACCATGGGCACGCTTGGACTAAGGCACATCTGACGAGAACTAAATACTATAGTGATCTTCTATCTGCATCCAACAACTCCTCGAGTAGAGGACGACTATAGCGCCTAGCTAGGAGGCTACCACCATACATTGTACTACATGGGCGGTTTAGTAGGTCGTATGTTACTTGGCTCGCATCTGGGAAAAGGTAAATAGACCATTTGATTGCCCGAAAGGCCTTCAGGTTGTGGCCTGCACTATTCTTAAAACACTTCCGGGCCAGGCCGAGAGAAACGACCAAATTGGCCATTTCCAGCCAACCACCCTCTTCTCGGCCAAAAGCGAGAACACGGCATTCCCGCAAAGCCATCGAGGAAAGGTGGTGCGAGCTCACGCGACATGGTGAAAAAAAGACGGGACGAATTCAGGCACTGCCCGCGAAATTTTTCCACCGTATTTAGGAGACACCGACTCGCCGTGAAATCGAAGTCCCCCATTTGCCCCCATTTCGAGCTCATCCGCCATTCAAGATCTAGCAACATGGCCGTCTCTTCATCGTCGGCAAGATCAGTGAGTTTGGCGGTGGCGACTTCGGCTATTGCGCGGAGACTCGGCACGGCGAGTCGACATCTTCCTCCGCACCGATTCATCCAGTAAGCATCTCAAACCCTACCTCTAGATCAGGACAAACTGACTTGTACATAGGGGCAGATCGGATAGCTTCGCTTGTAGATGATCCCTTCTAAGAAGGTCAGAGGCTTCCAGGATCTCGTCGAGCACAGCGACGCTAGTTCTCCTTGGATCACCATCATCCACGGGGACGATTGTGTTGTCTGCCTCTGTGTCAAGGTCTCCTTCTCCCCTATCTTCATGCTATGTGTTGCCCGTCTAACAGCCTCTGTACCTTTCTTGTTCTACTTAGATCTATATGGTTCTGGTGGTTTAGTTCTATCGTTGAATGATTAGCAATGTTCTTCATAACATATGGTAGGTGATCATGCATGTTAGCTCCCCCGATCTACCAGCTCCCTTAGTCAGAAACAATGTCATGTCATCAAATGAGACAACCCTTATGTGCATGACGAATCACTATATGCACACATACCTGTAATGGTTTGGCAACCTAATATGTACGAGTTCGTCCTGAACCGTTTGGTTGAGCTTGTGAAAAGCGGCGTCTGCTTCAACCAAAGATTTAAAGAGTCCCAGATGAAGAAGGTCGCTAATGATGTTTTTGATTTCACTAGCATCGCTCAGATCTACAACCATATCACGAAGTGGAGGAACATGTGGAGCCTCAATATCATGCTGAAAAGTGAAGACAAGCTAAAATGGAGCAAAGACGACACTTGTTTCGTGCTTGAAGATGAGGACAACCTGCATGACCACCTGAAGGTAATAAAGCTTACTCATGCCTTTATGTTGTTCTTTCATCCATGTTGATACACAATGACAATAGCTCCTTGTGATGAACTTGTGATGCATCACCAACATGATAAATCAGTGTTGCGTATTACCAGCACCTTTTGATCAGGGACGGATGTGCTTCATTGGAACTGGTGTCAGCTGACACCACCAATGACTTTTACAAATCTAGCACTAAATCTACACTAATCACTATTTATTTATGAAGCTAACACCATTGAACATAGAGCTGACACCATCAGATTAAATTTCTAGCTTCGTCCCTCCCTTCTTTTGATGAACTGAATGTTGTTGAATATATTCTTATTCAGTTAACACAAATGAAAGAATAACTTGTGAGCAAAGTGTCTGGAAAGGCTACCGATGAAGCCCCAAATCTGGTCCAGACTACCAAACATGTTCCATATGCTCTATGTCTCTGATTAGGGTATCTTCAGTGGGCGACGCTTCGGACGCCGCGTCCGTTTGCGTCGGCCCAAATGATCGAAATCGACCGCGTGTCCGTTTGCGCCGGGGGAGGCTCCAGCGGCACGACGCATACTTTTTTTCCATTTATAAAAGTCATAATTTACATTAATAAAAAAACATAAAAAAGAATTTTAAAAGGCCATAAAGGCGTCCTAAAACCTAGCTAATGGCTACTGCTCGTCGTCGGTGACTAGGTCGATGAACTCCGGCGTCGACCATGGAAGCTGGTACGCCGGCGGTGGAGGAGAAAGGGCATGCTGCGGCAACTGTGGCCGTAGACCGTCGCCTGTGCAGGAGGTTGTGGTGAAGGTGGCCACGTATGCCAGGCCGGAGCAGTAGCCGGTGCACCGTCGTTGGAACGCGTCGGCATGGCCGGAGGAGTCGCCGGCCTCCCATGCGCGAGCGCCAACTCGCGGAGCTGGATTGCGAGCCCGTCCCACATAGCGAGCTCGTTGAGCTCGTCCCACATAGGCTGGGTCTCCGGATCCCACATCGGCCTGCCGTCATCGTGGTTGTAATCTGCGCCCTCCGCCTGCTCGTCCTCGTCCCCGTCCTCATCCGCATCCTCATCGTCGTTCTCTTGTTCTTCCGCGGCGATCTCGCGTCGAAGTAGTCGAGGTCACCGAGGTAGCCAGCGCGGCGGTGAGCGTCGAACTCCCACGTCCCGAACGAGATCCAGTTGTAGGAGTTGAGCGCGTACACCGGATCTTCTCGAAGATTGGCCGGCAAGATCGCTCGGCGGCGGCACACCTCATCCTAGCGCTCTCGGCCCTCCCGCGGCAGGGGGAACAGGCACGCGCCTAGAGTTGAGGTACCAGCCTCCTCCAGGTAGGTTTGCGTCCGGCCATGGCACCGACCGGTTTTCCTCCGAAAGGCGGCGCGCGAACTCGATGCGAACGTCCCGCCCGATCCGTGGCTTCTTGCCGGACCGGGAACCGCTAGCCTCGTGGTCGTTCTTGGTCTTGCGGAACGGCCAACATTTCTTCCCTATTGCGTCCGTCGGGTGGATAGGGTGGGCTCTGGCAATGGTATGGTCGGAGAAATGGGCACCAACAGCGCCTTTAAGAGGCTCGGACGCCATCTCGCCTTTAATGTCCTGCCAATGCGACGCGATCTAGCAGCACACGCTCGCGGAAGCCAATGCGTGCCATTAACGCGGCCCTGAAAAGGTGCAGCGCGCCGCCCGTAAGTTATGCAGCGGAAGACGAAGCATCTGTGCCCCTGCCAGGTGGGCCCGTGCGTGGACCGAGCAGATGACCGATGCGTCCACGGAGCGTCCACATAGACGTAAATCTGACGCATTTTTTGGCCACGTTTGCGTCGCTATGCCCGATCATTATCCGTCGTTCCGCTGGAGAAATATCAAAGGCATTTTCTGCATGAACGGACGTAAACAATCGCTCAACATCCGTTTACATTGCCCGTTGAAGATGCCCTTCGGCCACAGAGAAATCACCAGTCCATCCCCGGCGCTGCACACTGTTCATTAACAAAACGGGCACCCGCTCGAGTGGAGACCGCGCCTTCTCTCCTCCTGATGAAAACCTTGAATTCTTCGCTAGAGAGGTTTGCGATTTTCTCGCTACCTTGGCTGCTACCTTTCCTGCATCCGCAGTTGATTGATGGGTGCCCCCAATGTCATGGCATGTCTTTGTCGGCGCAGTGTTGATGTGTCGTGCTGGAGTTCATTCGTGTCGTCATGTGGTTCTTTGTGTTGGCTAGTGTGGGTGCGGCCCTGTTGTTTGGGTCCTTGTTAGGGTTGGTTGTGTGTGTGGGTGTGGTTTATGTGGGCTCGGCCCTGTTGTTATGGTTTTCGCCCGGTTTTCTCCTAAAAACTCGGCACCTCCTTCTTAATTAATGAATGAGGCAAAGCTTTTGCCTCCATTTCAAAAAAAAAAAAATGCATACAAGATGCTAGAGAAATATGGTTTCCCGCAGGGCATCATCCCGTGGGGCGTGCGGAGCAATGAGATCCGAGACGGCTACTTCGAGGTGCACTTCTCCGGTGAATGCAATCTGCGCATGGATGGTTTCAGCCTCACTATAGCACCTGGGTTGCCGGGAACATCCAGAACAGGTTGATTAGCACCCTAGAGGGCGTGAAGGTGAAGATTTTGGTCGCGTGGGTCGGCGTTCGGGAGGTCAGCCGCAACGATATCAGGGTCCACGCCAGGGCGATATCCAGGTCATTCCCCGTCGGAGACTTTTTTGATATCCCTCGGTGCTAATGAGGCTCGACACTACAACAACCCAACTACGCAAACGCCTCTTCTTCAATCGGGTTGTTTTGTTCTTATTTGGTCTATTGGTGCATGCTAGTGTCTTGTTTGGTACTTCCGTTTTGTTATTACAGCTCGTGCATTGGTCATTGTACAGTGGGTAGAGGTCCGCGCCCACACACACAACACAAGGGTTTTGTGCCTCGTACAACTTGTGATTTTGTTTCCATTCTTCTCTATTTACTGGAGCTACATGGAAACTAGCGATGACACGATCCACAATGTCTATGCCATCCATATCGTGTACAAAGCAAAAGACTCCCTCTAAGTTTGTTAGAGACTTCGAACCAAACTCCAACAAAAAAATGATAACTAACTGAAGAAACAATTACATAGATATTCATTTTTTCGAATAGATATTCATAGCATTACAAACAATGTAACAACAATGTATTGCAAAGTTCCTACTAAGCAAGTATATTGCATGTTTAATAATATTATATCTACATCATATTCAAAAAAAAATTATATCTACATATTGATCTTATTGTGTCACATAATATAAGTTGTTACTACAACCATTATGCTCATATATTGGTTGTGATAATTCCTCATATTACGGGACAAAGGGAGTAATAGAAATAGAAAATCACTAATTCGTGTGGATGCACAAGTAGTTGACTAGTAGTCTAGTAGTACATAATTGATATTGTTAGAAACACTTTTTAATGCTGGCAATTGCATATTAGGATGATGATACCAAAGGTTGGACGCAAAGCGAGAAACCTAAACCAATCATTGACAATATTCCAAATCATTATTGTGTTGCAGAAAATTCAGATGAAATGTGTGTCATTATCATGGTCACTTCGCGAAGTTGGCAAGTCGTGTGATTGACCTAGCTCAGGCGGTGAACTATCTGAAGTTTGGGTTTGTATGAGAATTCCAAGCCAATAATTGAATTAGGTGGACCTGGTGCTTTCAAACAATAACATTCATGGAAGAGGCTATTGTTCCTTCAAATTGGATTTTGCAGGGACCATCCGCCTTTAACTTCCAACGGATGCAGTTGTTTGAATCTTGGACAAGATGGGCTGGCTACACTGATCACATTTAGAATAAGGATTTAGTGTGGAAAAACGGTGGTGCATTGATGCGTGTAGTTAACACGTCCGTTGGGAATCCCAAGAGGAAGGTGTGATGCACACAGCAGCAAGTTTCCCTCAGTAAGAAACCAAGGTTTATCGAACCAGTAGGAGTCAAGAAGCACGTTGAAGGTTGATGGTGGCGGAGTGTAGTGCGGCGCAACACCAGAGATTCCGGCGCCAACGTGGAACCTACACAACACAATCACAGAACTTTGGCCCAACGTAACAGTGAGGTTGTCAATCTCACCGGCTTGCTGTAAACAAAGGATTAGATGTATAGTGTGAAAGATGATGATTGTTTGCGAAGAACAGTAAAGAACAATTGCAGTAGATTGTATTTCAGATGTAAAGAATAGGACCGGGGTCCACAGATCACTAGTGGTGTCTCTCCCATAAGATAAGCAGATGTTGGGTGAACAAATTACAGGTTGGGCAATTGACAAATAAAGAAGGCATAACAATGCACATACATATATCATGATGAGTACTATGAGATTTAATCGGGGCATTACGACAAAGTACATAGACCGCTATCCAAGCATACATCTATGCCTAAAAAGTCCACCTTCGAGGTTATCATCCGAACCCCTCCGGTATTAAGTTGTAAACAACGGACAATTGCATTAAGTATGATGCATAATGTAATCAACACAAATATCCTTAGACAAAGCATCGATGTTTTATCCCTAGTAGCAACAACACATCCACAACCTTAGAACTTTCCATCATCTGTCCCAGATTTAATGGAGGCATGAACCCACTATCGAGCATAAATACTCCCTCTTGGAGTCACAAGTATCAACTTGGCCAGAGCCTCTACTAGCAACGGAGAGCATGCAAGAACATAAATAACATATAGATTGATAATCAACTTGACATAGTATTCAATATTCATCGGATCCCAACAAACACAACATGAAGGATTACAAATAGATGATCTTGATCATGATAGGCAGCTTACAAGATCTAACATGATAGCACAATGAGGAGAAGACAACCATCTAGCTACTGCTATGGACCCATAGTCCAGGGGTGAACTACTCACACATCAATCCAGAGGCGATCATGACGATGAAGAGACCTCCGGGAGATGATTCCCCTCTCCGGCAGGGTGCCGGAGGCGATCTCCTGAATCCCCCGAGATGGCATTGGCGGCGGCGGCGTCTCTGGAAGGTTTTCCGTATCGTGGCTCTCGGTACTGGGGTTTTCGCGACGAAGGCTTTAAGTAGGCGGAAGGGAGGGTCAGGGGGCGTCACGAGGGACCCACACAGCAGGGCCGCGCGGCCAGGGCCCAGGCCGCGCCGCCCTGGCGTGTCGTCGAATCGTGGCCCCACTTCGTTACTTCTCCAATCTTCTGGAAGCTTCGTGGAAAAATAGGACCCTGGGCGTTGATTTCGTCCAATTCCGAGAATATTTCCTTACTAGGATTTCTGAAACCAAAAACAGCAGAAGATAATCCCCTAGTGTTGTGTGGGTGAACCTATGCTAATGTACCGCCCTTCCTAGGACTAATACATACTTGTGATTATACCCCTTGCAAGCATCCGCAACTACAAGAAAGTAATTAAGATAAATCTAACCACAGCTTTAAACTGCGAGATCCTGCGATCCCTCCCGCATCGATATACCAACGGGGGCTCGGGTTTCGTCACTCCGGCAACCCCGCAATTGGCAAACGAGTACAAGATGCATTCCCCTAGGCCCATAAAGGTGAAGTGTCGTGTAGTCGACGTTCACACGACACCACTAGAAGAATAACACCACAACTTAAATATCATAACATTGAATATTACTCAACCATACTTCACTACTAACATTTAGACTTCACCCATGTCCTCAAGAACTAAACGAACTACTCACGAGACATCATATGGAACATGATCAGAGGTGATATGATAATGAATAACAATCTGAACATAAACCTTGGTTCAACTTTTTCACTCAATAGCATCAATAACAAGTAGAAATCAACACCGGGAGAGTTTCCCCTATCAAACAATCAAGATCAAACCCAAATTGTTACGAGCGGTGACGAGGTGCGGCGGTGGAGATGGCGGTGATGATGATGAAGATGATGGTGATGGTGATGGAGATGATGTCCAGCTCGATGACGGTGCCGATGGCGTCGATTTCCCCCTCCGGGAGGGAATTTCCCCGGCAGATCTCAGCCGCCGGAGAGCTCTTTTCTCTCTGGTGTTCTCCGCCCCGCAGAGGCGGGCCGTGGCTCTTCGCGACGTACCCCTTCCGGCTTAGGTTTTCGGGACGAAGGCATACGCGAAGAAAAGGAGGCGAGAGGGGGCTGTGGGCCCCCTCCTCACAGGGCGGCGCGGCCAGGGCAGGGCCCGCGCCGGCCTGTGAGGGGGGGCCCATGGCGGCCCTCCTTAGCTCCCCCTTTCTGGCTCCCTTCGTCATCTGGAAAAATAGGAGTTTTCGTGTAATTCCCGTCAATTGTTGATCTTCCGAAATATTGCATTCAGACGATGCTTTTTCCAGCAGAATCCTAGCTCCGGTGCGCGATCCTCCAATAATCATGAATCATGCAAAATAGATGAAATAACATAAGTATTATCTCCAAATATGAAATATATCAATGAATAACAGCAAATTATGATATAAAATAGTGATGCAAATTGGACGTATCAACTCCCCCAAGCTTAGACCTCGCATGTCCCCAAGCGAAACTGAACTCGGTAAACAGGACCACATGTTTATGGAGTGAAGAGTCGATAAATCAAATACGGACAAGAAGCATCATATTCATTCACACAAGACATTCTAGTAAACAACTTCCTCATATAATTCAACTTGAAACAAGTATAAGGTAATCACAAATAAAGGTGCATAAGAAATCATAGTTGGTGATGGCAAACTTTGTTCTTGGTCAGAGAACAGTTAACTGATTATACTTATCTATTGAGCAGCGCTCTCATGTTAAATTTTATATGGCTTATCTTGCATACTCAATCATAATGATCATTGATAACTTTCAAAGCTATATTTATTCAGGTAAAACTTGTACTAAACAAGGAAGAGTAAAAGACATGATGAAGCAAATCACAATATAATGGTTTGATCACAACAACTCAAATGCTTGCTTGAGATGGAGGGAAATAGGTTTACCGACTCAACATAAAGTAAAAGACGAGGCCCTTCGCGAGAGGGAAGCGGGGATTAAATCATGTGCTAGAGCTTTTTCAGTTCTGAAATCATATAAAGAGAATAAAAGTAAAGTTTTGAGAGGTGTTTGTTGTTGTCAACGACTGGTAGCGGGTACTCTAACCCCCTTGCCAAACAGATCTCCAAAGAGCGGCTCCCATAAAGGACGTTATCTCTACCAGCAAGGTAGATCATCCCTCTTCTCTTTTGTTTACACATGTACTTTAGTTTATTTAAGGATGACACTCCCCCCAACCTTTGCTTACACAAGCCATGGCTAACCGAATCCTCGGGTGCCTTCCAACAATCTCATACCATGGAGGAGTGTCTATTGCAAAATTAAGTTGCTTACTCATGAATCAGGGCAAAACATGTGAAGAGAATTATTAATGAAAGTTGATTAATTGGGGTCGGGAACCCCGTTGCCAGCTCTTATTGCAAAATTATAGGATAAGTGGATGAAGCCACTAGTCCATTAGTGGAGGCTGCCTAACAAGACTGAAAGATAAAACACCACATACTTCCTCATGAGCTATAAAACATTGGCACAAATAAGAAGTAATAAATTTTGAATTGTTTAAAGGTAGCACATGAAGTATTTACTTGGAATGGCAGGAAATACCATGCAGTAGGTAGATATGGTGGACACAAATGGCATAGGTTTGGGTTCAGGTTTGGATGCACGAGAAGCATTCCCTCTCAGTACAGGTCTTTGGCTAGCAAGGTTAATTAGCACGCATAAGAGTTGAGGGAAACAAACGAATATACATGTGATAGAAACAATCATGCATCTCTCTTGCAAGCACAAACAATTTTAACTTCAGAATAATAAGCTATGAGCTAACAAGAAAGGAAGGCAATGGAACAACTATATGTATTTCTCTTTTCTACTTAAACCTCAAGGTGTTGTTGCTATTGACCAATGCTAAGTTTGTCAAAACCAAATAGATTTACTCAATGCTCCTGATGTCTACGGGAGCTTCTATTCTTGTAGAGAGTGTTGGGCCTCCAAGAGCAGAGGTTTGTAGAACAGCAGCAAGTTTCCCTTAAGTGGATCACCCAAGGTTTATCGATCTCAGGGAGGAAGAGGTCAAAGATATCCCTCTCATGCAATCCTGCAACCACAAAGCAAGAAGTCTTTTGTGTCCCCAACACACCTAATAGGTGTACTAGTTCGGCGAAGAGATAGTGAAATACAGGTGGTATGAATAAGTAGTAGCAACGGCACCGAGAAAAGTGCTTTGCCCGGGACGAGTAAACAAGCGGTAGTAATGCAGCAGTAGTAACGCAGTAAAACGAGTAAACAAGCGACGATAGCAATATTTAGGAACAAGGCCTAGGGATTAGACTTTCACTAGTGGACACTCTCAACATTGATCACATAACGAGAATAGATAAATGCATACTCTACACTCTTGTTGGATGATGAACACATTGCGTAGGATTACACGAACCCTCAATGCCGGAGTTAACAAGCTCCACAATTCAATGTTCATATTTAAATAACCTTAGAGTGCAAGAAAGATCAATTCGACTAAACCAAGTACTAACATAGCATGCACACTGTCACCTTCATGCTATGTAGGAGGAATAATACACATCAATACTATCATAGCAATAGTTAACTTCATAATCTACAAGAGATCATAATCATAGCATAAACCAAGTACTAACACGGATGCACACACTGTCACCATTACACCGTGCGGGGAGGAATAAAACTACTTTAATAACATTGCTAGAGTAGCACATAGATAAATTGTGATACAAAATACATTGCAATCATAAAGAGATATAAATAAGCACTTCACTACGCCATTCATAACAGGTGAGTAAGTATTCGTGAAATATAGCCTAAGAGACCCACACGGTGCACACACTGTCACCTTTACACACGTGGGACAAGGAGTCTCCCGGAGATCACATAAGTAAAACTCACTTGACTAGCATAATGACATCTAGATTACAAGCATCATCATATGAATCTCAATCATGTAAGGCAGCTCATGAGATTATTGTATTGAAGTACATAGGAGAGAGATGAACCACATAGCTACCGGTACAGCCCCGAGCCTCGATGGAGAACTACTCCCTCCTCATGGGAGCGGCGGCGGTGATGAAGATGGCGGTGGAGATGGCGGCGGTGTCGATGGAGAAGCCTTCCGGGGGCACTTCCCCGCTCCGGCGGGGTGCGGAACGAGAGACCCTGTCCCCCAGATCTTGGCTTCGCGATGGCGGCGGCTCTGGAAGGTTTTCCGTATCGTGGTTCTTCCTATCAGGGTTTTCTCGACGGAGGCTTTAAATAGGCGGAAGGGCAGCCTCGGAGGGGGCCTGGGGGGCCCACACCATAGGGCGGCGCGGCCCCCCCTCTGGTCGTGCCAGGGTGTGGTGTGGGGCCCCCAGGGCTTCCCTCTGGCGGCTCTCGGGTGTTCTGGAAGGCTCCGGAAAAATAGGAGCCTGGGTCTTGATTTCGTCCGATTCCGAGAATATTTCGTTACGAGGATTTACGAAACCAAAAACAGCAGAAAACAGACAGCGGCACTTCGGCATCTTGTTAATAGGTTAGTTCCGGAAAATGCACGAATATGACATAAAGTGTGCATAAAACATGTAGGTATCATCAATAATATGGCATGGAACATAAGAAATTATCGATACGTCGGAGACGTATCAAGCATCCCCAAGCTTAGTTACGCTCGTCCCGAGCGAGGTAAAACGATAACAAAGATAATTTCTGAAGTGACATGCCATCATAACCTTGATCATACTATTTGTAAACATATGTAGTGGATGCAGCGATCAAAACAATGGTAATGACATGAGTAAACAAGTGAATCATAAAGCAAAGACTTTTCATGAATAGTACTTCAAGACAAGCATCAATAAGTCTTGCATAAGAGTTAACTCATAAAGCAATAAATCAAAGTAAAGGTATTGAAGCAACACAAAGGAAGATCAAGTTTCAGCGGTTGCTTTCAACTTGTAACATGTATATCTCATGGATAATTGTCAACATAGAGTAATATAACAAGTACAATATGCAAGTATGTAGGAATCAATGCACAGTTCACACAAGTGTTTGCTTCTTGAGGTGGAGAGAGATTGGTGAACTGACTCAACATAAAAGTAAAAAGAATGGTCCTTCAAAGAGGAAAGCATCGATTGCTATATTTGTGCTAGAGATTTTATTTTGAAAACATGAAACAATTTTGTCAACGGTAGTAATAAAGCATATGAGTTATGTAAATTATATCTTACAAGTTGCAAGCCTCATGCATAGTATACTAATAGTGCCCGCACCTTGTCCTAATTAGCTTGGACTACCGGATCTTTGCAATGCACATGTTTTAACCAAGTGTCACAATGGGGTACCTCCATGCCGCCTGTACAAAGGTCTAAGGAGAAAGCTCGCATTTTGGATTTCTCGCTTTTGATTATTCTCAACTTAGACATCCATACCGGGACAACATGGACAACATATAATGGACTCCTCTTTAATGCATAAGCATGTGGCAACAATTAGTGTTCTCATATGAGATTGAGGATATATGTCCAAAACTGAAACTTCCACCATGATTCATGGCTTTAGTTAGCGGCCCAATGTTCTTCTCTAACAATATGCACGCTCCAACCATTAAGGTGGTAGATCTCTCTTACTTCAGACAAGACGGACATGCATAGCAACTCACATGATATTCAACAAAGAATAGTTGATGGCGTCCCCAGAAAACATGGTTATCGCACAACAAGCAACTTAATAAGAGATAAAGTGCATAAGTACATATTCAATACCACAATAGTTTTTAGGGATTTCTATTTTCGTGCCCTCGGGTCCTTAGTTGTGCTCAGTTTTCCCCAGCTCCTTAGTTTTTCCTCAGTTTTA